>NC_139627.1:60658465-60798465 GCF_964638095.1 Poromitra crassiceps
AAGTGCCGTCCGTCTATTTTCATTGACAGACAGCGATACCATTGGCCTCCATTCTATGACGAAAATTACTAACTTGTAGTTGTAGCTCACTGTATAGTGCATGGATAATGCCCGTAAAGGCAGGGGGTATCGTGGGTATGTGGGGGGGATGTGGGAAATGAGCTAAACTTCAAAAAAAGTGGTGTATCCCTTTAAGATTGGATCTGCGAACAGCTCACACTACAAGATAATCGGTGCCGAACATCGGGCCCGACCAAGCTTGGCAAGCTGCCAGGCCAGATTTCTCCTCCGATTCTCGGGAGGGGTGAATCGGGCATAAATCGGCCGGAAAATCCTGTAGTGTGAGCCAGCCATTAGTCGATGTTTGAGGCAAATTTGATGAAATTCCGTCAAGGCATTCCTGAGATATCGCGTTAACGAACATCGTACGGACGTATGGACAACCGGATCCATAATGCCTCCGGCCTGGCTATCACCGGCGGAGGCATAAAAATGCTGGAGAGTCTAGTTTGTAAACAGCTGACTTGTTTTCTGGATGCATTTAATATATTGTCTAGGATGCAATCTGGGTTCCGTGCTGGGTACGGGTGTGAAACTGCGACTCTGAAAGTACTTAATGATGTCATCAATGCCCTTGACTCCAAACAATCCCAACAAGCAAAATTACGTCATGATAACGTTGTGATGACGTCTTTCAGTGACGTCCAGGACGTGGCCAAATCACATGCCGTTTTGGGGATGATTTAGACGTCAAACGTCAAACAGACCTCGAATTATGAAAATTACCATGAATGGGCATGTTCACTTATTCTGCTATGTACACAGCTATATTCAGCAGCTTTATACATGAAGCTATAATTATGTCCAGATTAACAATTTATGCTACATTTTCAAAAAATATAATACTGCCATGAGTGGGATTTGAACTCGGGCTCTACAATTTACAGGCCAACTATTCTACCACCACACGCTATCTGTCCACTGAAATATTCTGCTGTACGTTGGAGTAATATAGCCTACTGTTTCAAAACATGGACCCCTTGTTCTTTTTATAGCCTACCAGTATAACATCCATGGACAGTTTTAATAAAAACGAAAGCTAATTTAATTCAAACCTTAATCTGGAAGAATCATTGAGGGTCCCCTCAAAATTTGCTGTCACCAGCCTATAACGTTTGTTTGCCAGTGCTCCTGCACACACAAACAGGCTATACGAGACACGGATATAGTCTATACCATAGGATTATGGCAGAAACTTGTTTTTTATTTAAAACGTTGGCGTCAAGTCTTTGTGGATCGCACATCACAGTGTAACAGTCTACAATCTGTGTAAGCAGAACCCCGAAACACATTAACGCACAATGCTACAGCATGCAACTTCCAACTCAAATGTATAGTTTACGCCTCGCAGTGTATTTTCTCTCTTTCAAAACAATCTGGCAACAAGATATGCAAGTGAGACAATTGCAGGATTCCCCCGCAATTCATCTCCTCGTAGTCCCACCTCCATGAATAAACAGTTTGTTAATCAGCGCAGATTGTCCAGTGTCCACATGCAAGTGCTGATCACTCGGATTTTGGATAAAAAATAGCCCAGGCTGAGAAATACGTGATTAATTGCAAACATTTAGTTATCCTCATGGATATTTCAGTGGTGAGTGAAATTAGTTGGATAGTGATACTTGGGCCAGATCTGACTCGTCATGATATGACTTGAGATGGCCCCGATTGGGCTATCTCGATTCGTCCGGGTCCGTCCGTGCTTGCTGGGATGTTGTGCTGCCATATTTATCGATCTTGCTAAAGCAGGGGCACTCAATTAAAATTCAAAAAGGTCCAGTTAGAGAAAATGTCCTCAAGCAAAGGTCCGGAACATTGTAACGTAGCTTGCCCTATGATTCAGTGCCATTGAACTCAATGATTGAAGTAGCCTAGTACGTCTGTATGTAGTCAACAACTGACTGTTAAATCAAAATAAACATCAACAATGCTTATTTACAGTTTTCATATTTAACTGGATTAATTATAGCTACATAACTAGCCTACTATAATAAATAAATGTTCTTTTCTCATTTCAAGTAAAATAATGCATTTACAAATAACATACAACAGAGTGCTTTGGAAAAATGTGCATCTTAAAATGAAGTGCTTTAATTTAAGAGAAATGCGTTTCCCCTTTTCTTCACTCCATTTCACATTTAACACTCTCAGCCAACAAACAACCTTTTCTCTTGAGATAAGTGAGCTCGGTATCTGTCTGTCGGTCGATCAATGCAATTGCAATGCAAACCTCGCATGCCCTTGCGTTGGGCAGTGAGTGTGCCCTGGTGTGTGTTTGCTCATGTGTGGCGCTTCCATAGACCGGTCAGGATCGCACCGCACTTCACACGAGACATACTGGTTTTGATCTGCCCGTAAGAACAATGAATGGACGTGTAAGAGTGGTTTCTTTTGAGCACACCATGTGAAATTACTATCTCTCGCCTCAACTCGCCTCTGTCCGTGTGTCTCGCAGCACCACTGAGAACGAAGCAACAGAGAGAAACGATTCGCTTATTTGATTGGCCGAGTAGCACCACGTGTGATGATTTACAGCGCATGCATTGGTCTGTGAGCTTCCTGGCAGATGAACCAGTATTACCGTAAAGACTAGAAAAGCATGTGCCGGTTAAAATAGAAACGCTCCGTGAAAATGTAAGTTATCAATGATTTGTAGGTTACAGGGCTCGGTCCGGATAGGACGGCATCTCGGTCCGGATGCGGACCGGAGTCCGGACTTTGAGGATCGCCGTGCTAAAGCCTTCGATACTGTAGACCACAAACTGCTTTTGGGGCGTCTATGAAGTATTGGTGTCACAAAACATACCATCCATAGCATGGTTTGGTAATTATCTGTCTGGATGTACTCAATCTGTAAAATCTGACAACTTGATGTCACAGCGCCTACTCATCTCTAAGGGAGTGCCACAAGGCTCCATCCTAGCACCCGTTGTCTTTGCCATCTATATAAACAATAAAGGTCACTCAGTAGGGAACTCCTCTATCCAACGCTATGCCGATGACACTGTTTTATACTCTGTTGGCCCCTCCCCAGATGCTGTCCTGAAAATCCTTCAGGAGAGGTCCCTGGGAATTCAGGCAGGTTTCTCTGCCCTTGGCCTGGTTCTTAACACCAATAAAACTAAGGCTTAGAGAGAGAGGAGAGAGAGAAGATGAAGAGAAGAGAAGAGAAGAGAAAAGATGCAGATCAACAGAGTTGGAGAGCTACTGGGAGTATATAGGCTATGTATTTATTTTTTTATTTTTTAACATTAACATTGTTGGTAGCCTACTGTAGTCTCTCTTACCATGGTCACAGTGCTCTTCAGTAGGCTACATGGGTTTTCCTCTGCCCTGGACGTGGAGGTAAATAATCCTTTTCAGTGAAATAAGCACCATACACACAAAGTTTTTTAATCCTCGCTTGCTTTGTGTCAAAGCTCAACGCTATTGCAACAAGCCAGAGTTGTCTATGGGCATGATCCATGGCAGGGAAATGATAGAATACAGTATCACTAAGGTTTTGATTGCTATACAGCCTGGAAAATCACAAGTGCGTACCATTTTGTCAACTTGCCTCGCTGTTTACAGAGCGCGCTGTGTCTGAAACACCTGTACACGCAAAAAGCCAGCCAGGATTAAAAAATCGTCATTTAACCGAACACGATTTTTTTTTCTTTCATTTTTTGGTATATAGTTTTTTATTGTTTCTTTTTCAGACATCGGTTCAGTACCGTTAGACATTGCAGGCACACCCAAGCAAAGAACCAAACAAAACAACAAACAGACGGAGCAGAACGCATAACAAATAGTCTTCAGATAAACTGCGTGTAAGAATATAATGCAACAGCAACATTGACCATGTGAATGCTTGGTCTGAAAATAAACTGTTTTCTCCCACCCCATGAACTTAATCCCACATCCAGTTGACAGTACAGGTTTGGTTTTAAATGATCAAAAACAAACAAAGACAAAATAAACAAAAAGCAAGCAAACAAACAAACAAAAAACTTTACAACATGGTGCTACCAACCTACTAAAATATACTACTGTTTACAACAGACACTGTATCTAAAATCTCGCACCGGGAGTCCATGAGAGGAAATGGAAGTTACTCATCTCTGACCTCATCCAGGTAGTCCAGAAACGGGTCCCAGATGATCGAGAAATTCCTGATTGTGTTAGTCCTCAGAGACCTGAGTCTTTCCATGCGCACTACTGAGACCATGGGCCCTATTCTCCCACAAGCCTTCGGCGCTAAAACGGGTCTTAAACGCAAAAAAACGTGCCTTGCGCCTGTTTTGGGACGATATCAATATGGCTTTACGCTGCCAAATGCGCTTTAGGCCGAATGGGCGTGGCGCAGTCCCAGAATGGGCCAAAGTGGGCGTGTCGGCCTTAAATCTCGGCGTACTGATATCTTCGCACCTGCCGTAAATTTAGCGCTTTGCGCCTTTGAAAACCAGGCCTATTCAGTGCGCCAGTGCACTTCTGCCTCTCCCCTGTCACCCTTCTCTATCTCTCTCTGAAACCAGGCCTATTCAGTGCGCCAGTGCTCTTCTGCCTCTTCTCTGTCACCCTTCTCTCTCTCTCTCTGACTCCCTCGCTTAGACAGGCACAACACACTTCCCATATAGGAAAAATAAGTTGTAAATTGTCTGGCCTGTCCCAGCATGCATTGTGCTTCTCCATTTCGCTACTAAATAGCAACCAAATGAGGCGAAATAGATATAAAAGGTCGATCTAAATTAATGTGTAATGGTAACACAACCTGCAATTGTACACATTTCAATATTGGACCAAATGAAACATCGAAATGAATACACCACCCTATGTGAAACATATATGTCCTCCTGGGCCTATATATATCTCTTGTCGTTTTAACGTGATTTAGATAAGTGACAGCGGAACGCGCTGCGGAACGCTTACTACTGTCATGTGCTATACTGTGATGTCCGCTCCAATAACTTGGCCCTACTTCACATTTAGTTTTACAATAAAAACACATTTATGCAATGACTTTACATAATGTAGGGTATATTTATGTGCATCATTCTACCTGCAGCAGGGGAGAGAAAACGATATCGTTCTGGACAAACTTTCACCAATATAAAATTTATCTCATCATATAGGGATAGGCTATATTTTTCTATCCGATGCATTTACGATACGATACGATACGAAAACTTTATTGTCCACAGGTGGAAATTTGTCTTTGATTTCACCAAGACGTGTCTTACAAACTTGAAAAACACAAAAACAATACAAGGTGTTAAAGATGACAGTACACATATCGATACAATACAATACAGTTAACACACATTCATCCACCTTCAAACTTAGTACACCTTGGAATTTGCAGTACGACCCAACGGATCTACAGCATGTCGATTAAGAATTGAAAATTAAAAATATAAAATATAAAATGTAAAAAACCTACTGTGCAAAAAACCGCAGCAACGCCAAAAAGGCATAAACAAAAAGCATAGCATAGTCTATCGCTTCCTAGTTTTATTTAAAGCCATAATGGCATCTGGGACAAATTACCTCTTGTAGAGGTTTTTCTTTGCCATCGGTTGTCTGTACCGCCTCCCTGAGGGTAAGAACTCAAATTCATTAAAAAGTGGGTGGGACGGATCACTAGTGATACTCTCAGCTTTACTTGTGACTATTTCATCGTACAGACTACTCAGTTGTTTCTGTGGCTTCCCTAGGATCTTAGAGGCCATATTCACTATTCTCTGCAGCTTGTTTCTCCATTTAACGTTCAGATTACCAGATTACCAGATTATCAGATTAGATTTAGAACATTCTTTTCACTTTGATCTTGCTATAGTGTAGCGTATTTAAACTGCAGTTATTGGTTTGAGAAGCATAATAATATGGAATAATAGCCTATAATGGAGACAGACAGACTGGATGAAGGGAGGGGGGGGGGGCAGAGCGTTTGGCTTTCATCTGGTTTTGCGGGACCACTGGAATTGGAGCTAAAAAGGCAAGCGTGCGATTCGTTTATTGCAGTTATCCAATGAGCATGATGGTGCATAATTTTACGCTTAAAAGGCGTGGTTGTAATGCTTTAGGCTGCGTGTAGCGCCAGCACGACGATATCAAGTGCGCTGGTCCACGCCCACTGATTTGCGCTGCGCCAGGCGCTCGGCCTAGAAACAGCGCCGATGCAACGATAGGGGCCCATGTCTGTCAGCCACAGCTGAAAGGAAGGTGGAGAGGGGGACTTTCAGTCTTTCAAAATAAGTCTCTTGGCGACAATCATCCCCTGTGTCAGGGATTGCTGCACAGCCATGGGGAGAAGTAAGGAGGATTCCAAGCAGCCAAAAATGACAAGTTCTGCCTCCGGCTTAAGAGTTACTTTGTAGGCTCCCCCTGCTTCTCTACCCTGGCTCTCCCTCCCCTGCACCCCCATCTCTCCTTCTCTCCTCCTCCACATTCCTATTTTCTCCCCACCTCCCCCCTCTCCTCCGTCTATATTGCTCATTCTCTCCCCACCTCCTCCCTCCCCCTGCTCTCTTCTCCCCCACACCTCCCCTCCCTTCCCCTCTCCTGCTCTCTCCTCTTGCTCCTTCCCCACCTCCTATACCCTCCCCACCCCATCACTCTCTCACATTCCCCCTGCTATTCTCCCTTCTCCTGCGCTCTCCTCTGCTCTCCCCTCATTCCTATATTTTCTATATTATCAATTGTTCAAATGTTATCTTTATTCTGTATATTCTTGTTACTGTTGTGTCAGCTAGAATTAGCTAGACATACTTTCTGTGAAGCCCTCTGAGACATGCTTGTGAATTAGGGCTATATAAATAAACTTGACTTGACTTGACTAGGCCTTAGAATACCAGTCGAAAACGTTGGCCCAGAATCCGGATATTAAAGGGCAAAGCCAGAAAACGTGTGACAGTGTACCCTCTAACACCTGGCTGGCACCTATCGCATAGTATTGAGACAGATGGGTAAATCTTGTGCAATTTCGATTTGGAATAGTGAAGACGGTGAGTAACTTTGAATTGGATCAGCTGGTGTCGGCTGTTGACTGAACAAAATTGGACCATAGACAAAGTCCTATCCCATATCATCTGCGACAGATCAACACAGAGTTCGTCCTGCCATGCCTCTCTAATCCTCTCAGTGGAGGCCCTGTTATAGTTATCGAACAAATGTATTAGTCTAGAAATAAGGTGCCTGGAGTGGGGGGGACTCAACAAGACCTCAGAAAAAGTTTGTTCGTCTGGGAGAACTTCAAAGTCTCGAAACTTAGAACGTAAAACTCTGATTTGTAAATATCTGAACGTGTTGGGTAACTCAAATTTCCTCCTCAGAAGATCAAAAGAGGCAAAATGGCCATCTGATTGAACAAAGCCCTTTCTCACTCCAGGCACGATAGATTCTGTCTGACCGCGCGGGCAAAAAGGTGTGATTAAAACAAATTGGTATCGGAATCTGGTTCAGGATTTTGACTTTTTCACCACAAAACTTTAATTCTTGAGAGCCCCTGGCGTTTCTAGTTTAGAGAATAACATTGCTGACAAGGAGCAGTCTGTGAGAGAGCGGTGCCATGGCACTAGTCCGACACCTCACGAGTCCGAAAAATGACGCATTGGACAGACACCTCATTAGTCCGACAGCTTGTTAACCCGACAACGAAAATCTCACTAATCCGACCGCTCGTTAGTCAGAAAATAATGACTGACAGCAGCGCAAGAGTCACTTCTCATTCAGCCTAGACTGAATGTAGCTACAAAACGGCAAATGTCTCTGCTGGTGTTAGGCTGTGAGAGTGTATTTGGACCCAGGAGCAGAGACGACAGAGGCAGGAATCAAATAAATGTTGTTTTACTTAGACTTGAACAAAATGAACAAATAAACAAAGAACAGCAATTAAGCTTTCAGCTAAATCTAGCCTATACTGGATGTCGGACGGCCGACAACTAACTAAAGTTTCTTGGCAGAGTTTACACAGGGAAAAAGTCCACTGAAGTCTTTCAGTATATCTCGAACAGGAGCCAGGGCACAGCATCAGCAAGGCAACGATCAGCAACGGGGTCTGCAAGCAGAAGTGGTTATATTGCCAACCAGGTGCAGAAAATCACAGTAAATCAGTAAGGTTATGTCATGGCAATTTCTATACGCCGCTGTTATGAGCACGGGATCTCCGTTCAGCACCATGGATAGTGACGGCCTGGCCCCGCGCGTCCTGGTTACTCGCGCTCTGGCCGGTTCAGCACCTCGGACAGCTCCTTCACCACACCCTGATGCAGGGTCCCTGGGCCGTGCTCCCGAGGGTGTGTCAGCTGGTTTTCTGTTCTTTCTCTCACCCCTCCTTCCCTCCTCTCTCTCTCTCATGAACATAATGTTTTTGATCATTCAATAATTCCAGTAGGCTGCATGGCACTGCACTGCTAGGCTATATAATGCCCTGATGACACGGAGGTCGTGCGTTATTTATATAGGCCTATTGTGTCTTTCAGAGCGCTGCCAAATTGTCAAGAATAATAACATTTGTTATAATAATAACTTATTATATATATATATGTGGCAGCAGCTGGTATTTTGACCCACATGTAGGCGGAGGTAATTTTTCAGTTTTTTACAGATATATAAATAAATACATGACTTATATATATATATATATATACAGATCCTTTCCAAAAAATTTGAATATCATGGAAAAGTTAGTTTTTTTTCCATAATTCAAAGTTAAACTTTCATAGATGATAGATTCATTACACACAAAGTGAAATATTTCTAGCCTTTATTTGTTTCATTTTTCATAATTTTGGCCTACAGCTCCAGAAAACCCCCAAAACAGTATTTCAAGAAATTAGAATAGTGTGAAGAAAATCAGCAGTTACTTCTCAGTTATGACTCCAGCCTCAGTCCACTCCCTCTGAATCTCCGCCAAATTTTTGGATCGTCTTTGCTTGACAATCCGCTGAAGCCCACGGTCATCCATGGTATTTCCATGATATTCAGATTTTTGGGAAAGGATATATATATTTATATACAGCATATATATATATATATTGTGGCAACTCTGATTCAATCCAAGACACATAAAACAGTTTTAAACGCCGAAGCGTTGTTTTATTCACCAAAAGGAAAACTCTTCCCTTATCGGGGTATGTCCATGAAATATATATAACTAACGTAGGCTGGGTTAGCCTGGGGCCAGTGAGGGGGTTTGCTCCCCACCACGTAGCCAGGGCTCCGTTCCTCGTTTAAGTGCTCCCGTAACGTGCCTGTGGACGAGAGGAGAGAGGGTCTGTCAGGCAACATCATTTTATGACACGAGAATGTTTAGGGAGAGGAGTGGAAATCTGACTTACCGCCCGACAGCAAGGAGCGCTTCCACCTGGAGGAAAACCGGCCACACAGTGAGCTTCAGAGCGGCGTCTGTTTTTCTAGGGCCACTGATTGGGGATCTGTTCCAGCCGGGCGCTCTGTTCCTAACAGCGCCCGGCTGCTAGCGGTCCCACTGATTCAGGACATAATTGGGGAAGTACCTATCAGTGATGACGCGTCCCAGACAGCGTTTCTGTTGGGATCCCCCTGCTCTGACGTCACTGTGGTGGCTGGCTGTCCTCCTGCTCTCACCTGTCAGGGGGTAGGCTGACGAGACTCCACACATCCTCCCCCTAAGCTCGCTGCCAGTGCGGGGAGCTTCACTTTCCCCTGCTTCATCTCGGCGTGACATGGCGTCTGCGTGTGGTATCTCTCTTCCTGGTTTGTGTTCCACTTTGAACTTATAGTTCTGAAGTTCCAAGAACCACCGCGTTACCCGCTCATTTTTATCCTTGTTCGTCGCCATCCATTTTAGGGGGGCGTGGTCCGTGATGAGGGTGAATACCCTGCCCCATAGGTAGTAGCGTAGGTAGTGAATGGCCCACTTCACCGCCAGGCATTCCTTCTCTACGGTTGAGTAGTTTCTCTCATGTTTAAGCAATTTTCTACTTATAAAGGTAACGGGGTGTTCATCCCCATCTATTACCTGCGCCAGCACTGCTCCTATTCCTGTTCCTGAGGCGTCTGTGTGTAGGATGAATGGCTTAGCGAAGTCTGGGGCTATCAGCACCGGCTCTCGGCAGAGCGCCTCCTTTAGGGCACAGAATGCGGCGTTTGTTTCCTCCGTCCATTTGACATGGTGGGGCAGCTTCTGGCGCGTTAAGTCATACAACGGGGCTGCTATGGTGGCAAAAATTTTTACAAATTTTAAATAATATGCAATCAGGCCCAGGAAGGATTTTACTTGTTTTTTCGTCCTGGGCTGGGGCCAATTTTGTATCCTCTCCACTTTGGTTATTTGGGGTTTTACGCACCCCCGGCCTATGGTGTATCCCAGGTAGTTTGTCTCAGGGTAACGAGTAGCATAATCCACTATTACCAGTATGTATCGGTGTCCTCGGCTGGACTTCGGGAGAGGCCCCACGATATCCATGGCCAGCCTGGAGAACGGGACCTCGATGATTGGCAGTGGAATCAGTGGGTTCCGGTACATTGGCCGGGGTGCCGTTTTCTGGCACTCGCCACAACAACGACAGAACAGTTCAATGGCTTTCTTTATGCCGGGCCAATAGAATCTGCGTAGCACTCTATCATACGTTTTTTGGACCCCTAAGTGGGCCCCCAGTTGGTGAGTGTGGGCCAAATACAACACTCTGGATACGTATGTTTTTGGTACTAACAATTGTTCTATTAAATCCCCCCCCGGAGTTTTGGCGACTCGATACAACAGCCCATGTTTAACAATAAACTGTGGAAAGTTTTGTCTCACCCCGGAACAGTGCTGGCCATCGATGCCAGCGACGGCGCGGCGGCCGGCTTCCAAATTCGGATCGGCCCACTGGGCCGAGGCAAACTCTCCGCGGCCCGGAGGTCCAGGGTCGTCCGGGAGCGGAAACTCCGCGAAAGGGTCCTCGTCGAGAGGAGGCGTGTCCGACTCGGCTGGCCGGGGTGGACCGTCTTCCGCGGCTGATGTTTCGGACTGCGGTCCGTCTGATCCCGGCCGGAAGGCTGGGCAGGCCAGGCGCGGCCGGGCCATCCTTTTTCCCCTCGGTTTCTCTCGTCGGGGCTTCTCCGGCCGACGACCGTGACTCCAGTACCGGCTGAATAGGGGGCAGTCGGTGCCTATCAGGAGCGGGACCGGGAGGTTGGGCACCACGCCGGCGGCTACTTTTACGTCGTCTTTCGGGGTCTGGACCCGTATATAACTGACCGGATAGCTCTTCACGTCCCCGTGGACGCACGTCACCGGCATTGTCTCTGTAGTGAGGACCTCCACGAGGTCAGCCCGCACGAGCGTCACCACACTACCGGAGTCTAGGAGGGCGTGGGTGTCGATGCGGCCCACCCGGACCGGCAGTGTCGCCTGCTGGCGAGGGCCTCCTCCGGTGTGGAGGGAGGGCCGTGGTTCGTCTCCGGCGGCGGAAGGCATCGACACATCCCGGTCGGGGCAGGACCAGGAGAGGTGGTCCTCTTGTCCGCAGACATAGCACCTCCTCAACTGCCGACTCACTCGGTCGGCCTGGGCACGAGGGTCCCTCTGGGTCGGGGGCTGTAGCGGCGGTGGCCGGCGTCGGCTGTCTCGGCTGGGTCTGTCGGCTATGGCGGGCTTTCGGAGGGGCTCGTTCTGCGTGTGGCGCATCATGTCGGCGCTGACTTGGTGGTTCTCTAGCAAGGCCACCAATGCGTTCAGCGATGAGGGGCTCACCTGGGCAGCATATTTTCGGGCGTCGGGCGGCAAGGAGCGGATACATCTGTCTATTACGAGGCGTTCTATCCACGGGGGCTCCCCGGTGGAGGTGAGCCAACTCTGGGTGAGCCTCAGCAAATCGGCGACTTGGGAGCGGGGCGGTTGGTCCGGGGTGTACCTCCAGCCATGGTACCTTTGTGCGCGAGCAGGAAGGCTGTAGCCGTAACTGGCGAGGATGGCGGTGCGCAGCTTCACAAAGTCGCGGGCCTCTCCCATGGACATGTCCCGGCAAACCCTCTGTGCCTGGCCCGTGAGGAAGGGCGCGATGATGCCTCCCCAGTGGGCTGCGGGCCATCCCTCTCGCACCGCCGTTCTTTCGAAGAGCTCCATGTATGCCTCGATATCATCGTCGGGGGTCTGCTTAGTGAGGACATCTCCTGGAGCCCGGGAAGTCGAGCCGTCTTTCTCTATTTTTTTTATCAGTTCGTGTACTGCCTGCTGTAGGTCAGTTTGGCTTTGGATTAGGGCCACCAGAGCCTGTGCTTGCTCCATGGTGCGTGCGGTTGGCGTTGAATCAGAGTGCCTGCATTCTCCACCACTTGTGGCAACTCTGATTCAATCCAAGACACATAAAACAGTTTTAAACGCCGAAGCGTTGTTTTATTCACCAAAAGGAAAACTCTTCCCTTATCGGGGTATGTCCATGAAATATATATAACTAACGTAGGCTGGGTTAGCCTGGGGCCAGTGAGGGGGTTTGCTCCCCACCACGTAGCCAGGGCTCCGTTCCTCGTTTAAGTGCTCCCGTAACGTGCCTGTGGACGAGAGGAGAGAGGGTCTGTCAGGCAACATCATTTTATGACACGAGAATGTTTAGGGAGAGGAGTGGAAATCTGACTTACCGCCCGACAGCAAGGAGCGCTTCCACCTGGAGGAAAACCGGCCACACAGTGAGCTTCAGAGCGGCGTCTGTTTTTCTAGGGCCACTGATTGGGGATCTGTTCCAGCCGGGCGCTCTGTTCCTAACAGCGCCCGGCTGCTAGCGGTCCCACTGATTCAGGACATAATTGGGGAAGTACCTATCAGTGATGACGCGTCCCAGACAGCGTTTCTGTTGGGATCCCCCTGCTCTGACGTCACTGTGGTGGCTGGCTGTCCTCCTGCTCTCACCTGTCAGGGGGTAGGCTGACGAGACTCCACAATATATATATATATATATATATATATATATATATGAAGAGTTCATTTGCAAAAACAGGTATCTCCGTTTGGATTTTTTATCATTTTATTTTATATATTGATGTATTTATACTGCAATTAATTATTTTTGGGAAATTTGTATTATCAATCATAACCAAATCGTATTCATCTGATCATTTTCACATAAATCACCTCAATAATGTTTTCTATGTGTACTCCAGGGAGTATCAAACAGATGTTGTTTGTTCATTTTAAGAATGGCGTTTACCTGTTTTTGCAAATGAACTCTTCATATATATATATATATATATATATATATATATATATATATACTGTATATACTGATCATACTGATCATGATCTTCAATAACAGTCATAACAAATTATCAGAGTTCATTATCAGAGAGTCATGTTACTCTCAAGTGGCGCTAATAATGTTCCCTAAATCGGTCACTGAAAAAATCCTGTAGCCTATTTCCTATGGAATAGGGATAGCTGGTCCCATTTCTATTACGGCGGGTCGCGGTCTGTTTAATTAGGCTATCTGCATGTGGATCCTGAAAACCTATAATCAGCTTGGATGCGCGCGTGGAGAGAGAGGGCGGTGAGGGCGCACAGCGCAGACCGCCTGTTTGTGATGCTTGAGTCGGATTCTGATCCGCTCCCAAATGAAGCTACAAACATATATTATGGGCCCTATTCTCCCACAGGCCTTCGGCGCAAAAACGTGCCTTGCGCCTGCCTCGGGAAGATGGCTTTAGGCCCCCAAATGCGCTTTAGGCGAACTGGGCGTGGCGCAGTCCCAGAATGGGCGAGAATGGGCGTTTCGGCCTTAAATACCGGCCTAATGATATCTTCCTACCTGGCGTTAATTTAGCGCTTTGCACTTTTGAAAACCAGGCCTATTCAGTGCGCTGGTTGCGTGGAGCGCTCCTCTGCCCTTTCCTCTGTCCCTTCTCTCTGTGTCACTCCCTCTCTCTTGCTCATCAGTCTGACACAATATGACTGCTTGAAAAAAAGTTCGCCGGTTCTCCCTCTCTCTCAGAAAAAATAAGTTGTTCTACCGTACATAGTATAACAACATGACAGTTTTTTTCTAACATGACAGTTTAGAGCCCGTGACATTCAGAGGCTATTGCATCATCCTACCTGTGCAGTGAAGGAGAGAAAACGAGATCATTCTGGGCAAACATTCACTGCGGCTTCCCTGCAACAGCCAGACATGTGAAATCTCCCAGCATGCATTGGGCTAATCCATTTCGATAATAAATCGCATCGAAATTAGCCTAAATAGATAGAAAGGTACATGGAAATAGATCTAAATAATGTGTAATGTCCCCACAACATGCTATTGTAGAACATTTCAATATTGGACAAAATCAAATCACGAAATCCAAACACAACCCTATGTGAAACATATATGTCATCCTGGGCCTATATATATCCCTCGTCGATTTAACGTGATTTAAATAAGTGACAGCGTAATGCGCTTCTACTGTCATGTGCTATACTGTGATGTCTGCTCCAATAAATTGGCTCTACTTCACATTTAGTTTTACAATAAAAACTCATTTCTGCAATGACTTTACATAATGTAGGCTATATTTATGTGCATCATCCTACCTGTGCAGCAGGGGAGAGAAAACGATATCATTCTGGACAAACTTTCACCAATCTAATTAATCTCATCATATAGGGATAGGCTATATTTTTCTAGCTGATGCGTTTAGAACATTCTTTTCACTTTGATCTGCTATAGTGTAGCGTATTTACATGCTTGCAGTATTTAAACTGCAGTTAGATTGGTTTGAGAATAATATGGAATAATAGCCTATATATGGAGACAGGATAAGGGGATAAAAGGGGGGGGGGGGGGGGTCAGAGCCCTCGGCTTTTCTGAAGCCGGACTGGATCGCTCCGTGGAATTGGAGCTGAAAAGTGAAGCATGTGATTCGTTTACTGCACTTACCCAATGAGCAGATAGTGCATAATTTTACGCTTAAAAGGTGTGGTTGTAATGCTTTAGGCTGCGTGTAGCGCCAACACCAAGATATCGAGTGGGCTGGTCCACGCCCACTGATCTGCGCTGCGCTGGGCGCTCAGCGCTGTTTATAGGCTGAGGCAACGATAGGGGCCATACACACTCACTCTCTCTCCCCCTCTGTGTGTGTGTGTGTGTGTGTGTGTGTGTATGTGTGTGTGTGTGTGTGTTTGTGTGTGTGTGTGTGTGTGTGTGTATGGCGGCTGAGGGATTCTTTTTGCATTGGACGTATCCTACTGCCTGTCATCAGGCATAGGCTATAGTATAGCCTATGCCTATGTGCAGTATATCATAGGCCTATATATAGCAATAATCAGTAGGCTATTAGCTTACCAATTATTGAATGATCAAAAACATTATTGTAATAAACCAGCCCGGAAAGGGCTCTGTCGGAGACCAAACAACACGTGAATATGGAAAATAGAGGCCTACAGCTTTATTTTTTATGAATGTAACAAGGCTAAAATAGCCTACATGGAGGGAATCACAGGTGAATTACGGGGTTCCATTTGTCACCGAAGGACTGTCTATCCCCCTGTGTTAAGATTAGGCGAACCACTACAAAAGCAGATAGATCAAACAGTAATAGGATTATGCACAGCACGGCACATGTGAAAGGATGGCACGCAAGGCATGCAATAAATACAGTCCACAGCAACGATTCCACAAAGAGGGGCTACCCCAAAACTGGCACAGAGAGAATATCCCACAGGTAAGTTGCCAGTAAAACCTCTGACTCTTCCTCTCCTTTTACGCACGACATACAGGGCTAGGGAGGGAATGGAGCACGCAACATTTAACATGAATGAAATAAGGGTTAAAACTTAACTCGCCCAGCTGGCGAGACCCCCCACCCTCCCGACCCCCGGGTAAAAACAATGGCTTTTGGTTGGTGGTGATGACGGTGCACGGACAGTGCATAGACTTCAATCAGTCTATGATTGCGCAATGCCTCCCCCCAAACATCTCCTCCCACAGCAGGTTTACCACATTATGTTCAGAGAGAGGGGGGAGGGAGAGAGAGGGGAGGGAGGGGGTGAGAGAGAAATGAGAGAAAACCAGCGGAGAGATGTGGCATTTGCGCTGCAGTCAGAGCACATTATTTTCGGATTAACGAACTGTCGGATTAGTGAGATTTTCGTTGTCGGGTTAACGAACTGTCGGACTAACGAGATGTCTGTCCAATGGGCCATTTTTCGGACTCGTGAGGTGTCGGACTCGTGAGGTGTCGGACTAGGGGGCAGTCCCCGATAGAGCTGGCTTCCATCTTTAGCCGAAAACGATTATTTACCTCCTCACGTCCAGGGAAGAGGAAAACCCATGTAGCCTACTGAAGAGGACTTCAGTGACCATGGTAAGAGATACTACAGTAGGCTAAATCTAACAATGTTGTCAGTTAAAAATAAAATAAATACATAGGCCTATAGCCTATATACTCCCGGTAGCTCTCCAACTGTTGATCTGCCTCTTTTCTCTTCTCTTCATCTTCTCTCTCTCCTCTCTCTGCCCATTCTACGTTGATCTGACAAAGTTCCTCATCTGTGTATTCAGGTTAATAAAGACATCCCCTCGAATCTCGTGTAAACGGCATATCTCCATTGCTTTCATAGTCAGACATGTTTAGTATAATATGTTTTAGTAGCCTGTTTACAGAGCGCGCTGTGTATGAAACACCTGTACACAGCGTTAGTGACCACCACGGATGCAGTGCGGAGCCAGAAAGTAGTGCCAAAAAATAGCGTGGTCTGATCAACAGCAAGACTGCGGTTTTATTGTTGAAATGAGATGTCATATGCATGCTTTATTTAGGAGTAAAACTTGATAACTCTGTGACCCTAGAACAGGGCTATTCAACTGGCCTGCCAATCAAGTCCGACCGGCCCGTGAATGAGTTCCCAAATTATTATTATTATTATTTATTTATTTTAGATTTTTAGATTTTTTTTTTTACAATTAAACCTCATTTACTTATTACACTCGACTGGTTGTTTTTCAGATGTGATGTGAATCTAAAGTGAACTAAACAAGTCAGATTCACTATAAATGTTTTTCAGTAGATGCTGTGATGTAGCCACAAGAAAGGTGGAATATTAATGCTTTTCAGGGGATGCAGATGTGATGTAGCTAATCAAGAAAGATGCATTATAAATGGTGTTTCAGGAGATGTGTGATATTGCTAGCTATAGGTTCTAAACAAGAAATATGGTTCAAATGTTTACAGTAGTTTTCCTTTCTTGCTGCACTACAATGTTACAATGCTGTGAGACAGAGCTAAACACAAAAGATGCAATATTAATAGTTTTTCATGAGATACTCAGTATTTAATACGAATACTAATACTAATAATAGAAAAGGAGAACATACTGAATAATGACATCACAACAGTATAATGTTAATTTAAAATTAAATATTGTTCTAAATATGGATAAAAGTCCAAAAAACATAAAATTTTCTTCAGCGTCGAGATTCCATTCCTTACAGCACCCCCTACTTAATAATAGTTCCAGCGCGGCTGCGAAAATGTGGTGGCGCATTGTGTCAAGTGTACATATAATGGCTCGGGGAACGGTCCGGCCCCCGGTCCCTTAGGTTTCTGACAATGCGGCCCCCTGAACAATTTAGTTGAATAGCCCTGCCCTAGAATGTCCACCGGGACTCGTTTTTCTCCACTCAGATACAGCTAGAGCTCCGCCCATGGGACTCATGGATCGGCAGGTCAGCTCCCCATACACTCTATGGGCTCTATCTTCCCACCGGCGGTATTTTTGCATTAACGCCCGTTTTGCGCTGGAATAGCGCCGCGCAGAGCCCTAATTGTGGGTGTGTCGGCCCGCTGTGCTTCACGTCATCTCAGCGCACATCTCCGTATAGGCGTGTTTATGCCCAAAAGCATAGTGGAGGTGTGGTCATGCCCATAAAACCACAGCGTCATGTCAGCAGCTTCCTCCTTCACTGAGAGGGAGAAAGAGGAAGAGAAAAGATGGCCTAGATGGGGAGAGGGAGGGAGAGTGAGGAGAGAGATGTGAGGCTGTCATGCATAGAAATCAAATAACGTGCTCATGCCCACCTGTGAATCACCTGTGTATTATTGCCATTTAACACGCTGAAAAAGGGCTGCTGCCCAAACATCTGTATTATTCCTTTTCGGGCTCTCTTCTATCTCCGCTGCGGTAATATACTGTATGCGTAATTACGCAGCGTACTGAGAGGCAATGAGTGATGCTGCTCTATTTGAAGAAGTTGAATTTCGTTCCACCAGCACACATTTTATTAATCAGCTCGTTCGTTCGTTTCTATTAATATATATACATCGAATCCCACCAATTTCATTGTCATTTTCCCCTTGCCGCACATAAAGACACATGCTTCCGTCACTGTCTGCTTGATGGCGAGAGGGACTTCAGCTGCCATCCGCGCTGTGGAGAAGCTGGTCTTACATGCGATTGCAGGGAAAGAGGTTACTGTACTGGCCGGACACAGGTGTTGTGCAAAAAAATTATGCGTTTTGAATTGGATTAGGGGAGTGAGGGTCTGGCGGGTGGGAGTCTGTGCGCCGGGTGCTGGACTGGAGGGGGGTCTCCCCCGAGAAGGTGGGAGCTGGACGGGTATGCAGGCTTGGTGGTGGGGTGGGTGTGCGTCGGTGCCCTGGGTGTTTTGGGCCGGCCAGGGTGGGGAGAGGCAGCTTGGCACAACACCGTCACAACTTTCTCAAAAGCAATCTATTGTTACCTCACACCACAAACCTGTATGGTCGGGAATTATGTAGCCTAATAAAACCATGACAAACGAATTCTCATTTTTAAATCAAGGTGTGTTTTTTCTGCAATGTAGGCTATAGTTGAAAATCAACGTGGCAGTACGTTACCATTTTACAATTTCGGAGCCGAAATTGTAAAATAGCACGTTGCTCCACAAACGTTGCTATTTTACAATTTTTTTGGAGATCGGGTTGGGCATTCCGAGGAGAGAAGAGTGTGTGCAGGCGTGAGTAGAGAGTGACATCCATGCCGTGCGTAATTGGATCCAAGCAAGGATTTCCTTCACTGCACGGAGATGTGGAGACTGCGCTCAGGCGTATGTCTGCATTTGCGCTAAGACCAGCTATTTCCTGGCGTTAAAATTGAGAGCACCCAAGGCGATTTTTTTCTGTCACATTGCGCTGGAACGCCTATTTTGGAACGGCAACTCCCAAGCCTCTCTTTGCGCTCGGCACATACCGACGGTATCTTCCCCACAGCGCTAAATGACACTTGCGCGAGACACATGATAGGCTAGAGGCCCACCGACACACCTGGGCCACGCCTACACCTGTGTCATCACAGCGCAAAACTGGACAGTGGAGGCAGACGATAGCTTAGACGCTGGGAAGATAGTAATAAGGGGCACGCAAACGCAGCGCAAAGGCAGCGCAAACGATAGCACCGTACAACGATAGGGCCCTACAACTGGTATGGGTTTCATACAACTTTATGTCCTATAATAATAATATATGATCCAGTGGGTTGCTAGCCTCTCCAAGCTAGTAGCCAGCTAAGACAAGCTAATGACCAGCCTAGCCAATAGATGATCCAGTGGGGTTGCTAGCCTCTCCAAGCTAGTAGCCAGCTTAGACAAGCTAATGACCAGCCTAGCCAATAGATGATCCAGTGGGTTGCTAGCCTCTCCAAGCTAGTAGCCAGCTTAGACAAGCTAATGACCAGCCTAGCCAATAGATGCTCCAGTGGGTTGCTAGCCTCTCCAAGCTAGTAGCCAGCTTAGACAAGCTAATGACCAGCCTAGCCAATAGATGATCCAGTGGGTCGCTAGCCTCTCCAAGCTAGTAGCCAGCTTAGACAAGCTAATGACCAGCCTAGTCAATAGATGATCCAGTGGACTGCTAGGTAAGACAAATCAATAGCCAGCCTAGACAAGCTAATGACCAGCCAAGCCAATAGATGATCCAGTGGACTGCTAGGTAAGACAAATCAATAGTTGGCTTCTCATTTCTCACTGACGGTCTCTCAGTTGCCGGTGCTGGCAGATCATTGGCCAGATCCATAGCTGGCTTCGGCAAAGATATAGCCTCCGACGGCTTCTCAGTAGTCTTAAATTTGGGGGTCCACCCGCTATGCCGACCACCCGCTATGCCGACCACCCGCAATGCCGACCTTAGGTTTAGGCGTGGGGGTGGGAGAGGTTAGGTTTTGGGTTAGGGTCTGGGGGAGGTTAGGTTTAGGCATGGCATGGGGGGAGGTTAGGTTTGGCGTGGGGGCTGGGAGAGGTTAGGTTTTGGGTTAGGGTCTGGGGGAGGTTAGGTTTAGGCATGGGGGGAGGTTAGGTTTGGCGTGGGGGCTGGGAGAGGTTAGCTCCACCGACACGCTGCACGCCACCTCGCTCAGCTGGTTCTGCTTGTGGGCTATCGGCATTGCGACCTGTCGGCACTGCGGCCTGTCGGCACATAGACGCGGCACCTAAATTTGTCCCTTACGCTGCCCCATATGGGGTCGAGTGGGCAGGTCGTGGGGCGGGAGTTTGATATGAGTTTGGATAAGTCTTCCTCAGTAAGGGGGGAGAATGAAGAGAGTGTGGGGCTGGTGATTGGCAGAGATGGGTGAGTTTGAGTAGGTTCTGAGAATTGGCTGCTAATGGCTGCGATTTTATTGGTGAAAAAGGAGGCGAACATGTCAGAGGTAATCGAGGAGGAAGGCGGGGGGGAGGGGGGTTCAGGAGTGAGTTGAAGACTGAGAACATTTTTCGACTGTCCGTGGTGCTATGGATCTTGTTCTGATAGAAGATGGTCTTGGCTGTGACTAGGCTGGAGGAAAAAGATGAAAGGAGAGAGTGGTAGTTATTGAGGTCTGAGGGGTCTTTGCTTTTTTGCCAGCGTCTCTCGGCTGCTCGAAGCCCCGCCCTTTGGGCACGGATGGCCTCCGTGAGCCATGGACTGGGGGGGTTGTTGCGAGCTTGTTTGGAGGTTGCAGGGCAGAGATTGTTAAAGGAAGAGGCAAGTGAGTAACAGAGTGTGGCTATGGCGTCATTGAGTGGGAGTGAGCAGAAGACATTGTGAGGGGGTATGATGGCAGTGACGGCACTGGAAAGCTGGGATGGAGTGAGTGAGCGGAGGCCCCGTCGGACAGAGACCAGCTGGGGGGAGGGGGGTGGGCGTGCCGGTAGGGAGATTTTCTATTTGTTTCTATTAATTATTAATTACATCGAATCCCACCAATTTAGTATGTCCCCTTGGCGCACATAAAGACACATGGTTCTGACACTGTCTGCTTGATGGCGAGAGGGACTTCAGCTGCCATGCGCGCTGTGGAGAAGCTAGTCTTAAACGCGTGCAATTGCAGGCAGGTTTTGAATTGGATTAGGGGAACGAGGGTCTGGCGGGGTGGGAGTCTGTGTGCGCCGGGTGCTGGAGGGGGGTCTCCCCCGAGAAGGTGGGAGCTGGACGGGTATGCAGGCTTGGTGGTGGGGTGGGTGTGGGTCGGTGCCCTGGCTGTTTTGGGCCGGCCAGGGTGGGGAGAGGCAGCTTGGCACAACACCGTCACAACTTTCTCAAAAGCAATCTATTGTTACCTCACACCACAAACCTGTATGGTCGGGAATTATGTAGCCTAATAAAACCATGACAAACGAATTCGCATTTTTAAATCAAGGTGTTTTTTATAGTTGAAAACCAACGTGGCAGTACGTTACCATTTTACAATTTCGGAGCCGAAATTGTAAAATAGCAACGTTGCTCCACAAACGTTGCTATTTTACAATTTTTTTGGAGAGTTGAAAATCAACGTGGCATTCCGAGGAGAGAAGAGTGTGTGCAGGCGCGAGTGGAGAGTGACATCCATGCCTTGCTTAAATGGATCCAAGCAAGGATTTCCTGCACTGCACGGGGATGTGGAGACTGTCTGCACTCAGGCGTACGTCTGCGTTTGCGCTAAGACCAGCTATTTCCTGGTGTTAAAATTGAGAGCACCCACGGCCCCTTTTTCTAACACATTGCGCTGGAACACCTATTTTGGAACGGGCAACTCCCAAACCTCTCTTTGCGCTCGGCACATACCGACGGTATCTTCCCCACAGCGCTAAATGACACTTGCGCGAGACACATGATAGGCTAGAGCGGCGATCCTCAAAGTCCGGACTCCGGTCCGCATCCGGACCGAGACGCCGTCCTATCCGGACCGAGCCCTATAACCTACAAATCATTGATAACTTACATTTTCACGGAGCGTTTCTATTTTAACCGGCACATGCTTTTCTAATCTTTACGGTAATACTGGTTCATCTGCCAGGAAGCTCACAGACCAATGAATGCGCTGTAAATCATCGCACGTGCTACTCGGCCAATCAAATAAGCGAATCGTTTCTCCCTGTCGTTTCCTAGTGCTGCTGTGAGAGTGACACATGGACGGAGGGGATGCAAGACATAGAAGTAATTTCACATGGCGTGGTCAAAACAAATTACTCTTACATGTCCATTCATTGTTCTTACGGGCAGTTCAAAACCAGTATGTCTCGGTTGAAGTGCGATCCGATCCTGACCTGTCTATGGAAGCGCCACACATGAGCAAACACACACACACCAGCGCACACACACATTCACTTGCCCGACGGCATGAGAAGTTTGCATTGGGAACGCTCGACAGACAGACACAGACAGACAGAGGGGGCAGACGGATAGATTGATATATGGATGGATGGATAGATAGATAGATAGATAGATAGATAGATAGATAGATAGATAGATAGATAGCTCACTTCTCTAAAGAGAAAAGGTGGAGCTGGAGGTTTGTTGGCTTGATTTAACAGTCAGTTGTATACAGACATTGTACCATTAGGCTACTTCAGTCATTGAGTTCAATGGCACTGAATCATAATGCAAGCTACGTTACAATGTTCTGGACCTTTGCTTAAGGAAATTTTCTCGAACTGGACCTCTTTGAATTTTAATTGAGTGCCCCTGGGCTAGAGGCCACAGACACGCCTGGGCCACTCCTACACCTGTGTCATCACAGCGCAAAACTGGATGGTGGAGGCAGACGATAGCTTAGACGCTGGGAAGATAGCAATAAGAGGCGCGCAAACGCAGCACAAACGATAGCGCCGTACAACGATAGGGCCCAATGTGTTTGTGTCATCTATTTTTCACTCTGATTAGACTGAGCACTATGTGAAATTCAGCATTCAGCATGTTCATTAGCTAGTAGGTATGATATCACACATGGGCAAAATACGGCCCGGCCCACGGCCGCCCCCTGTGTGGCCCGCGATGGAATTGCATTTTTTTTTTTTTTACAGTGCACCTGAACACAACACGCAAGATACCCGCTGAATAAGTGTCCAAATGTTCATGTTCTGGCCAATAATCCACTTTTGTTATAGCATTTCATTCTGGAATATGGAATATCTTTCAATAATCTTTATGACTAAAAGGCTAAAAGTAATCTCATGTGTAAGAAATGACAGTTCTACATTGAAGTAGAAATTTAAATAATTAACTCTTTGGTTTTGGATTTATTTAGCTTCAAGAGTGCATTTTTGTTCATGTGACCCTCAACACAGGCTTTGAGAATCCCGAGCCACTTACTGATACTTATGCTTAAATTAACCCACTCATATTCTGGTTTATTAAAAAAAAACATTTCGGCTAGTGGAAATTCTAATTGGCTGGTAACTTTAAAATCTAGCAGCCATATTGGCAGGTGGTCCAAAAAATTAATTTCAAGCCCTGCAGGGAGAGCAGGTGGTGACATATAGCAGAGTCCTGCACAGGTCCAATTTTGCAAACCCGTGCCCGCCCAGACCCGTCAATATGAGAACCGTGCCCGCCCCGTTACCCGTGATCGATGAATCACACAGACTAGAAACACAGTCGCTCACTTTGAACCAAAACAATCTGCCCAGGGGCCTGGGCAGATTGTCTTACACTGGTCTTAAGCTAAGTTGGTCGTAACTTTACGACCTAACAGCTACGCCGGTTGCACCAAGACGACTTAAGCCTTATTTTCACTAAGACCAGGCGTAACTCCTACGCCTCGTCAGGAGGAGGCGTAGAGCCTGCCTGTAACAGAGATCTCCGCGGAGACCTTTTTGACCGTCATCGTCGTAACACCGCCAGTTCGCCGTCTTTGAAAGCACGACGTTAGATTATAACTAACTAGTTAACCTAACCCGCCTTCCAAAATGTTGCCGTTAGTTTTTTAGAAGTTAATACATAGAATTGGGAACGTTACATTCAATTTCATTCAGACTGACTCTGTCTGCTCAATAGCCGCCATTTTTCCCCCGGAGCGAGGGAGGATGGGAGGAGGGAGGGTGTTTTACAGTAGTGGCTGAGAGAGCGTAGTGGCACAGTGCTCCAAGCAGGTCGCGAGGCACATTTTTGGCAACATCATCCAATCAGGGGGCATTCCCTGGCAATTCACATGGACGCGCATTGTTACGACCAGCATAGTTAAGACCAGACATAAGCCGTGTTGGTGCAACAGGCGTAAGTCCATGGTCTTAACTAAGACCGACGTAGGAGTTACGACCAGGCATAGTTAAGACCAGTTGGTGCAACCGGCCCCAGGAGGCTAATAATTAGCAGTCTCTAGCTGAGACTCATCACTATTGTATCGTTAGCAGCAGTAGCACTTAGCAGCAGCAGCTAACGTTAGTTCAGTAACCAGCTGGTCAGCAGACAACACAGTGTTGTGCAACAAGCAGACTTACCATATATTTCCATCCAAAACATGTCCGGTATAATCCACGCTGCCCTTATGATCACTGTTCTGCTGACAGAAATGCAGTTTTACAATAACTAACGTTATCTCTCCACCACTTGCACGTTGTCATGGAAACCAGAGAGCGTCTCGTTGTCTCCAGTCACGTTGACTCCCACGGCTGAGTTTTAAATCTGTATGTTGTGCAGTCCGTAGCATCAAACAATGCAGTATGTGTAATGGGTCTGACTCTGCGTTGTGTTTTGAATGAAATAATGGACAGTTCCCCAGGGCTGTTTGAGCAATGTTTCTGTATTGACAATGAAAAAGCACATTCAGAAGCTCAGTCAGTCACAATGGTCTCTCACAGCATCTTTCCCAGGGAAAGTCCAGTAGCAAAGAGACAACAATGTACAATGTACATAAAATAAAATAATAAAAATAAATACATAAAGTGCAACTGTATAAATAAATAATTCTTACACTTGGTAATTTACATCAAAATAATAAACAGCATAAACCCACATACCTGTATTGACAATGAAAAAGCACATTCAGAAGCTCAGTCAGTCACAATGGTCTCTCACAGCATCTGTATAACATACAGTGAAATCACTATCTGTCTCATACTAGTGGCTAGCGCCATTTTCTTGAAAGTAACGCGACGCTCTATTATGACGAGATTCACGGCGTTCATGTGACTCTCACAGCTTCAACACACTTCGCCTCTACTTAGTAGATTTATGCATGAAACAAAATAAAACTGCAAACCTAAAACATACCAGTGTATATACAGTGACTTTACAATGACTTTAGGAGTATTCCTCACTAAATTAACGTTATATTCACAACCAAAAACATTGGAAATACGGAGAGCAAAGTAGCGCATACCTTTCCCAGGGAAAGTCCAGTAGCAAAGAGGAAGTACCAAGTTGGCCAACGCGCGACAAGAACAGCCGTTTACAAAATAAAATACTCTGCGTAAAATAAAATGTAACTTGACATTCTTCAAAGTAAGAGCTCCCAATAATCTGACAAAACATACTTTGCCCTGTTCATGATATAGCGCAACAACATCCAACTACTACATTCACCCCGACTGTTTTGCGCTATATGATGAACACGACTCACATACATAAAATACATAACACACAAGAGACTCCCTCTCACTTTCTCTCCATACAGTGTCTAGAGTCGCCACTATGCGGTCCCCTTACTACTAACTCACAAACCAGCCCAACCAGTTAAGAAACTATCCAATTAAGGACTAGGAAAAACGTGAGGTGATCAATCACACGCTAAACCACAGGAAAACATGCCATATACACATTTCAAGGCTATGGAACACATAGTGATACCCATTGTCGCAGACAACTGTAATACATTAAAGAGGTCCCTCGTATAACACAAGAAATAAAAACACATGTAACACAAAAAAAAACAGGAAAAAAATTGTGTCCCTCCAAAAGGGAAACTACACCCTAACCCGCTGAGTGGACATAGTCTGAATCAGCCTATTCACCGGCCTAACCAATCTACCCAATCTAGTGCGAAGCCCACCCCCTGCGGAACCCACAGACGCCCTATCCTGCTCTGCGGCTACACTCTGAGTCTCGCTCGCAGCTACAGAATCTATACCTGAGGTCCTGGCCGAAGGTGTGGAGTCACTAACTACAGGCTCCACAATACTGTGAGTACCTAATGACAGGTCAGATGGCTGCGAACTGCCCAAGCTTGACACAACTGACCCTGTATCTACATGAACGTGTAGCCCAGCACTCCCTCCAACACCCGTTCCCTCTGTTGAAAACCTACCAGCATCCCTACCATCAACCTGCTGTCCCTCCTCTGACTCACCTTGACCCTCAGACACGTCCAATAAAACTGAATCAGCCTCATCACTAACTTGGGACTCAGAAAGATCAGATACCCAACGAGCTGTCCGGACATCACTCTGCTCTACCTGATCCGACGTGCTCCCTGTATCCTGGCTCTGACTGTCACTGGAGACAGAAAACTCAACCTCCTGATCCATCTCCCCCCCTGCAGGCAGCGGCAAAAAATTTACGGGCATGATCAGATTCCTGTGAACCGTCTTGATCCGACCCGTTACAGGATGTCGGATGCTATATGTGTGAAGCTGACCATTCTTACTTACAACCACATACACTGCACTCTCCCACCGATCAGCTAACTTCTTTTTCCCCCTTTCTCCTTTGTTCGCCAGCAGTACCCTATCCCCTTTCTCGACAGAGAATCCCTTCATCTTTCGATTATACCCTTCAGCTTGTTTGGCCTGCTGCTTGCTAATGTGTTTCTGAGCCAGCGTCGCTGCCTCCCTCAGATCCTTTCCAAGAGCCTGGACATACCTATCAACGTCTACAGTGTCCCCATCCAAAAGAACACTCTCAAACATCACATCGACAGGCAAGCGAGGTGTGCGGCCGAACATCAAGAAAAAGGGCGGGAACCCTGTGGTTTCATGAACGGTACAGTTGTACGCAAAGGTCAATGTGCTCAGCATTTGAGGCCATTTTGCCTTTGACCGTGGTGGCAGTGCTCGGATCATCGAACCCAGGGTCCGATTAAAGCGTTCCGCCTGCCCGTTACCCATCGGATGGTACGGTGTGGTATGAGACTTCTCGACACCAGACAGTTGTAGGAGCTCAGCTATGAGTGAACTCTCAAAGTTTGCTCCTTGGTCGGAATGAAGACGTGCCGGAAATCCATACACAGAGAAGAAGTTATTCCATAACACCCGAGCAACTGTCTTAGCAGTTTGGTTTGGACAGGGATAAGCACAGGCCAGCCTGGTGAAGTGATCGGTAACGACCAACACATCAACCGACTTGTTGTTAACGTCCTCTGCGGTCCAAAAATCAACACATACTAGCTCCAGCGGTGCAGTAGTGACGATGGACACGAGAGGAGCCCTGGCTTCTGGCTCCGGAGCCTTGCTACACACACACCTCTTACACTGAGTCACATACAACTTCACATCATCAGTCATTGTACCCCAATAGAAACGTTGCCTGGCGAGCCATAACGTGCGATGCTGCCCCTGGTGGCCAGCCTCGTCATGTACCCCTTTCAGCACTCGACTCCTCAGCGCAACTGGTACAACATACTGGAACAGTTTCTTTTTGCTCACCGGATGCTTAGAAACACGATAGAGGACTCCTAGCCGGCTTGCGAGTTTTCCCCACTGTCTCAGTGTTCTGTTAGTGTCTTCCGACTCGTGAACTCTCTCCCGACGAGAAGGACGGTGACCTCTGTCCACAAAGAACCGTACTCTGTTCAAAACAGGGTCCTGGGACTGCATCTCCTGCAGTTCCTCATAGGTGAAAGTGGGCAGCGGGCTCCGACCCATAGATGCCACCTGCTGCAGATGTTGGACATGAGAGACAGCCCTCACTAAAACACCATCATCCCAGTGACGATGCACGTCCAATACAGCCGACACCTCCTCTCCTGTCATCTTACCCAAAGCACTAGCCTCACCCCCACCACCCACGGAAACAGTTGAGCTAGGCTGGAGCTGCCTCCCGACCTCTGGCTGCTCACAGGAGAGTCGAAACATATCCTGCACATGGGGCACAGAGACACCATCTGCCTCCTTCAACAACACCTCATAGGGAGTTCTCGTCAACCTATGCATCACCCTGCGCCTCACAAAAGGCTCTCTGCTCAGGGCATCAGCCACGGTGTTCTTAGGCCCGGGAATATACTGGATGTCGAAGTCGAAAGGAGCCAGCCTGGACACCCACCGATGCTCACACGCGTCCAATTTCGGTTTAGTCAGAATGTACTTGAGTGGATTATTATCGGTCCACACGGTAAATTTGTGCCCCTGCAACCAGTGACTAAACTTATCGTGGATGGCCCATTTCATGGCGAAGAACTCAAGCCTATGAGCTGGGTACTTTGACTGAGCATGGTTCAGTGACTTGCTAGCGAATGCAATAGGCCTAGCTGTGTCATAGCCATCCTGAACCTGTGAAAGCACAGCCCCTAATCCGCTGGATGATGCATCGACAGACAGAATAAAGGGCTTCGCAAAATCCGGATGGGCTAGCAACACCTGGTCAACTAGAGCATGCTTCAAGTTCTCAAATGCTTGTTTACACTCCGAGTTCCAATCAGCAGGAGTCAGTCTACGTGCAGCTTTCGGACGCTTCTTACCACGGACCTTGCGTGGCTGTTTAGCCCCTGAGGTGAGCTGGAAAAGCGGCCTCGCAATCACAGAACAGTTCTCGATGAAATGCTGGTAGTATACGACCATGCCAAGGAACGAGCGAATCTTATCAGCAGATGGCGTGGCACCATCACTCTCCATGATATCAGACACGCTCAAGTTCGCAATGGCCTGCACCTTATCAGAGTCGGTGGCTATCCCCCCCTGCGAGATCACATGCCCCAGGAACTTTACAGACTTGCGCAGGAATTTACACTTCGTCGGGGATAACTTCAGGTTATTTTCCTGTAAGCGTTTGAAGACTAATTCAAGCCTCTCTAGACTCTCCTGCTCTGTCCGGCCAAAGACTAACACGTCGTCCAAATAACAGAGCAAGGACAGAAAGTTCTGATCGCCAAAGACTGTGAGCATCATCCGCATAAAAGTGGCCGGGCTATTACAGAGACCTTGCGGCATGCGGTTGTACTCATGTAACCCCAACGGCGACGAGAAAGCGGTGTATTTCTTATCGTCTTCGTGAAGCGGCACGTTGTAATACCCTGACGTCAGATCTAGTGTACTAAAAAAGGCGTTGCCTCCTAGCGCTGCCAAGACGTCCGCCTGATGAGGCAACGGATGAGCGTCCTTGACTGTTCTGGCGTTCAACCAGCGAAAATCTGTGCACAATCTTGGTTTCCCGTTCTTCTTCCAGCACAAGACCAACGGAGAAGCGTACTCACTATTGGACTTCCTAATTATGTCCCGCTCTTCCATCTCGTCCAGCGTCTCCCTCAATGTCTGATAGTGGGCTGGAGAGAGCCTTCGGTAAGGCAAACGAAAGGGGCGGTCATCCGTCAACCGTATACGATGACAAAAGCCAGTAGCCTCCCCACAATCCAAACTGTGCCTGGAAAACACACTTTCATACTTCACGATCAAATCAGTCAATTTCTCCTTCCAGACTGGGGACACCTCACACTCAGCCACTGACAACTCATGGAGTCCCAACTCCCCAAGCCGAGAACCACCACTTGCTACGCGCTCTGTGCGGTCAAACTGCCGTGACTGCTGTCACCGTTTACCCTCCCTACATTCTGATGAACTGTTTGGTCAGTACCAGCCTCGAAATCCTCCAGTGCAATGCACGGGGAAACATCAGCCACTTTTGCATTTCTCCGCAAAGTGACTCTGGATGGCGTCGGGTTGACCATTTTTACAGGTACCCAACCATCTCCCCACAAAGGGGTCACTACTCTGCCAACCAGTACGTTCCGGGGCACACCGCGTGATAAACTTGGCTCCACAACAACCGTACTACCAACTGAGAGCTTGGTCCCAAGGGGGAGGCGGCCCCACACAACATGTTCGCTCATAGGCTCCAGTGTTACTGCTTTCTTTAGCCTAACTGTCCCCACTTTATCAGGAATCTCATCCCCCCTCCACCTATCCACATTGGCCAAAAAACGGATGAACTCACTATCCTTCTGCTGCTGGGCTGAATCAGGTTTGCCTACCACACGCCAATAGGCATCATTAGCTTTAAACTTCTTGATGATCGGTTTAAGCACATTAGTGCCCACCACCAGCTCGTCTACTTGTCCATCGACAATTAACACTGGGACAAGATAGTCTGAGTCAAACAATCTAAGTTTCAGTTCACAAATCCCTGCTGGCTCTGTCTGCTTCCCCCCACATCCAACGAGAACAATGTCTGTCGAAGATATTAGATCGCCACCCACAACTCCCGCCTCCCTCAGCTGAGGTATAAGATCCGCGCGCAGAGAAGTGGCCATAGACCCACTGTCTAACATCCCCTGTATTCTGACTTTGTCCCCCGCTAGTACACTAGTGAAAAACAGACTATCACTTTCTCCTATCCTCATTGTGTTCTGAAAAATCACTGTTTTACCTGGCGAAATCGATTCACATGCAGCAGAAAAAACAGATTGAACATCATCGTCAATGGAGGGAAAACTAATCAACTCCACATTGCCCTCCGCCAAAGAGGAGCTACTTAGTTTCCCGGAGTGTGAGAGACCTGGGTCTGGTTTGGAGATCGAGCAGGAACTGACTGGCTACAATTTGCACCAATGTGACCTGGTAAGTAACATCGGAAACACAGCTTGTTCATCTTACAGTGTGCAGTAGTACTGTGGTCGGGACTGCCACAGACCTTACAGTCGCGGGTGTATCCCCGCTCTCTGTCCTGAGGTGAACTGTGGGCTAGCTGAGCGTTACTAGACAGGGTTCGCTCTAGCAAACTCAACACTCTATCCATCGTGTATTTCTCCTCACTAGAGGTGACGTGTTCTGGAGTGATCTTGGACGCTAATGCTGAGGACCCTCCCACTGGAGTATTGTTGACCAACCCCTCTTCACAAAATTCAGCTGCCACCCCTCTCTGCATTGATACCTGGCTCCCACAAAACCTCTGCACCTTCCTGTGATTATCTAAGTGTTCCTGCACTTCCTGAGCAGACCATTCACGAGGTGGCTTTGTCTTAAAGATCAGGGCCAGTTCTTTGTCGGGACAGTTACGAACAAACATGATGACTGCATGACGACTCAAATCAGTAGCAGGTTCACCTTTGCTGACTAAACACTGCTCAGTCATTTCAGCTGCTTTGTTGAGTTTAACCCAGTAATCAAGAGGGCTTTCCCCTGCGAGAGGCTGCACTGCGTAAAAATCCGCCAAAGGTAGGTCGGACTGTACAACATCCCCAAAATGGCGTCTTAGTACACCATAGACAATGTTAACATCAGTGACGCTAGGGTTACTGCGCAGCCATACTTTGGTGACATCTCTAGCTTTCCCCAGAAGCCTATTTATGACTTCTTCAATACATGCTACTCCACTGTAACCCTGTTTCGAAGAGTAACTCCGCATCAACTCTTCCCACTCAGAGATCGAGTACTTATCCGAGCTATCCCCTCTAAAGTAGGGTGGGAGATTGACTTCAGAACGCAGCACCAGATTTAACTTAGTAGCATCGATGACTGTGGTGTCACACTGATCTGAGTGAGAGACATGCTGAGATAATTCAGGGATCACAACAGATGTTTGGTCAAGGGTAACATTTTGTCTTAAGCTAGCCCTGATAGATTCCCCAATTTCAGCTCCAATTGATCGAACTAAATCAGCAAGCTGAGTGGAAGATGACCCTATACCACAGTCGGTCATGTTCTGGAGTGTGAGACCTACAGGTGATACCCCTGGTGTGAATGGCAGAGGCCTGACCACCTCATCACTTAGCCCTGCATGTCTGTCCCCTTCCACAGTAGACTGGCGTGGCGGTAAAACCTGTCGACTCCCTGGTGTAGACGTTGACAGAGGAGTGTCCATCAAAACACCCCTTGTTGACAAAGGAGTGTACATCGAAACACCCCTTCCCCTCCCCACACTCAAATCCACACCACCAGCTCCCCCCACCCTGTGTACATTAATTGTCTCCATGTTATCACCTTACTCCAAAATCAAAGTGAAAACATTAGCATAGGTCAGGAGAAACAGAAAAACAAAAAAATAAAAAACAAAAAAATACTCAAAGCAAGAGCCCTCCTATGCCCGTAATGCTGCTGAACAGATGAATATTCCCCCTTTTTTTTTTTTTTTTAACTCCCATCAATTGAAAAGGATAGAGTCTCTTGAAGCCACTTGAACAGGAATGAGGGCAGCACAGCAGCAGCCGAAGACAGTCTCTGACAGCCGATCGAGAAGTCAGCACACGGCAATTGGCTCCCACCAACTGATCGACAACACCAGGGCACCTACGTCATGGCAGGCCTTGCATCGGTTGCGTTGATCGGTTCCAACCGGTCACTCGATGAGTCACAAAACCCCCAAATGGCTCGCACGGCAGCAACGACGGTGGTCAGCTACAGCTGACCAGTCGATAGGTCACGGCACCAGTTTGTAATGGGTCTGACTCTGCGTTGTGTTTTGAATGAAATAATGGACAGTTCCCCAGGGCTGTTTGAGCAATGTTTCTGTATTGACAATGAAAAAGCACATTCAGAAGCTCAGTCAGTCACAATGGTCTCTCACAGCATCTTTCCCAGGGAAAGTCCAGTAGCAAAGAGACAACAATGTACAATGTACATAAAATAAAATAATAAAAATAAATACATAAAGTGCAAGTGTATAAATAAATAATTCTTACACTTGGTAATTTACATCAAAATAATTAACAGCATAAACCCACATACCTGTATTGACAATGAAAAAGCACATTCAGAAGCTCAGTCAGTCACAATGGTCTCTCACAGCATCTGTATAACATACAGTGAAATCACTATCTGTCTCATACTAGTGGCTAGCGCCATTTTCTTGAAAGTAACGCGACGCTCTATTATGACGAGATTCACGGCGTTCATGTGACTCTCACAGCTTCAACACACTTCGCCTCTACTTAGTAGATTTATGCATGAAACAAAATAAAACTGCAAACCTAAAACATACCAGTGTATATACAGTGACTTTACAATGACTTTAGGAGTATTCCTCACTAAATTAACGTTATATTCACAACCAAAAACATTGGAAATACGGAGAGCAAAGTAGCGCATACCTTTCCCAGGGAAAGTCCAGTAGCAAAGAGGAAGTACCAAGTTGGCCAACGCGCGACAAGAACAGCCGTTTACAAAATAAAATACTCTGCGCAAAATAAAATGTAACTTGACATTCTTCAAAGTAAGAGCTCCCAATAATCTGACAAAACATACTTTGCCCTGTTCATGATATAGCGCAACAACATCCAACTACTACATTTGCACACTTGAAACATGCCGGTTATAGAGAAACAAAGCGTAAAACAACTGTTTGACAGGGGGTAAAAAAATCTCTCCTCTCGCTCTGTCTGCCTGACTTCCGGAACAGCACACACACACACTACCCACGTCATGCACCAGAGATTACCGTATTGACTGTGAATTCAGCCTGAGCGCTACAAAAACATAGATGGCTCTAATACCCATGTCTAATACAGTCAATTATTGTTCCCAAGCGCTGCCCGCCCGCGTTTAGGTCATTTTTACCCATGCCCGTGAATTTATAGTATTTTTTACCCGTTACACAAGCTTTTTGTGTAACGGGTAAAAAAAAAACACGGTTACCCGACCCGTTGCAGGACTCTGACATATAGTGAGTGAGAAAAGGATCAAATATTGGTGGTTAAGACTGAATAATGACATCACAACTGTAAAAAAAATCTGGTAGCGAGGAAAATTTTTTGTGGCCCGCTTTATCATCAAAGTTGCCCATCCATGGGTTATGGCATGACAATATTTGTTCGGCCCCCGGCAACAATCTGGGTTTCTCATGTGGCCCCCCATGAAAAATAGTTGCCCACCCCTGTACTAAATGAACACAGGTTGCTATAGCAACCTATAGCCTGTGTTTGGTCCCCCCCCCTCCCGAGCGGGAAGTGCAGCGAGAACGCAAATATGTCGGGGGAGCGGAGGTTCCATGTTGAAATTTACGGCGGTCCGAGTTGTCATGGACGTGGTATAAGGCCTTTACTAGACTGCAAGACCTTGAAATGTGACCCTACATGTTCACTGTGTTATTGTTTGAATTACTATAATTGAATAAAACATTGAGCAGACTAATTCACCCTTCCCTAAGTCCTGACCCCCTTGGTTACTGTTGCTATGAAAGGCAAGTCACACGTAGAAAAGGCCGTTCGGACAGAAGTAGACAGAAAGGATTACAATATGCTTGTGAGAGCTAGTACATTCACAATAGCATTTGTTGGCTAGTACTGTGAATGAAGGGATCATTAAACTTGAAGTAAAAGCTCACCGGTCCCAATGCAAGATAGCTATACAAGAAGTTTATTGTCACTCTCGATGTACAAGTAGGCTACTCACGTGTGAAATTCTTGAGCTGTGTTGTGTTCCATTACATATCGTCATCATCATCATCATCATCTGATTTATCCGTAGCCAGACATAGAGTGTGATGTGTCTCATAAGTGTCATACGGGGGAAATTATTTGATGAACTGATCTTTGCAGCTCTGTGTTGATTATCTAATGTTTCTGTGGCATTTTGATTAACATTATGATTTAATTCCTTTTGGAACAAAATCTGGTTTAACAGATTAAATCTAACTGAAGCATAGCATAGCATTTACTGCGCAGCCCGGCTATAACTATAATGTTAGTCCGGCTGCCTGCTCTCTTGTTTATCCTTACAACAGCTCACGCTTATGAGGAGAGGAGCTTTGTGAACAATATCTCCACAGTCAAAGCATTTCACTGAGATATCCATATACAAACTCTCCTCATGCTTTACACCTAAATAAAACCTCCAGTGTCTGTTTGTGTGACTCTTGAGTGACTCCAATGGCTAACAGTGTAACGTTAGCTGATGGGAGTTGTAACGTTACAGTTCAAAATAAGGTTTGTGTGCACATCCAAACCTTTTGTTAGGCCAGGTGCTGGGTACAGAAGCACAATATAGGAAAAAATAGAGAAATACCCGCACACTGGAGCAGCTCCAATATATTTAATTAAACAGCTACTGCAAGGACTTCCGGTATGACGTGGTGTTGAGCAGTCAGACGTGAGAGCTCCTCCGCAATATTTCTGAAATATTGACGGCCAAACTACCTCAATTAACCCGCACTGCCTAAACACTGCTTGCAGAAGTAGGTTTACTCACGATGACTAAGCCGAAAGATAAAGAGAGGAAAAGGACCACGTCGAATGAGGTGAAAATAGACTCCATGTTAGCTACGGTATCACAAGCTAGCAACAAGGCTAACGATGCTAGCGAGAAGGAGCAGAGTGATAGCATGGCGGCTAGCCCAGACCCAGACCCAGTCCTGGCTGCTATCCGAGACATGAAGGGCGACTTCACGTCGAGATTCGATGGGCTTCTGAGCGCGATAAATGGCATTCAAAGCCACTTGAAAGCCATGATGGTGCGCATAACAGAAGCCGAAGATAGAATTAGCACCAACCAAGATGACATCGCAACCATGCGGAACGAAAACGCTGCCATGCTACTCCACATTGAAGAGCTAACGATGAAAGTGGATGATTTAGAAAATCGCAGCCGCCGCTCCAACATTTGACTGGTGGGCCTCCCCGAAAAGAAAGAAGGGACGGATATGTGTTCATTCCTGGAGAAGTGGTTACTAGGTGTGCTTGGTGCAAATAACTTCCCCGGACCACTACTGATCGAGAGAGCGCATAGAATAGGCAGGCCTAGCGAGGGTGAAGCACAGTCTACAGCGCGACCCAGAGTCGTTATAATGAAGCTCTTCAACTACGCAGACAAGTCTTGGATCATGACGGCTGCCAGAGCGAAGGGATCCATACTTCTGGATAACAACAAAATCCTGTTCTTTCCCGACTACTCTGCTGAGCTGCTCAAGCGAAGGAAGATATTCGACCCTGTGAAGAGAGTCCTGGCCTCCCTCAACGTTCCGGAGCTGCGCTACGGGATCGTCCACCCAGCTAAACTAGTAACCTACAAGAGGAGACGCCACCTTTTTGATACAGCATTGGCAGCGGAATCGTTTGTGCAGGAGCTGAAACAGGACGGCAGTGGATAACTTGAACGGCGGAGAAGAATGGGGTAAAAAAGCAACAAAAAGAAAACTGAATAATTCAAAAAAAGAAAAGAGAAAAAGAAATAAGGATAATTGAAAAAGATGAATGTAGAATTTTGAAAAATAGGATTTTTTGTTTGTTTTTGTTTTTGTTTATACACATTTGTACTACCTAAACTTTGCTGACTGTTTTATGATTACTTTTATATTGCTACAACAGTGCACATTTACTACCTCAGTTGAAGTTTACAAAAACAGAACAATAATTATAATAATAATAATGAGAAATCATAAAAAAGGGGGGGGGGGGGAACGAAAAAAACATGAAAATGGAAAAATTAATGGTTCAGGAATGTGTCAAGAATGTTTTTTTTTGGAAAATAGGAAGGAGGGGAAAATAAAAAAAAGTTTATACAGAGTTGTTGACTAAACCTAGTTGGTAGGGGTGTCACGATACACTCAGTTCACGATACGATACGTATCACGATACTGGGTTCACGATAACGATACGATACGATACGATTTTAACAATATTTTTTTAAACTTGAATAATGACAATATATGACTGGAAAAGTAGTATTTTATTTGAAATGCACAAATACAAAACATGCTGTTGTGGGAAATTGTTATTACAATAACAACTAGAAGAAACATGAGATTGGAGATAAGGCTTATCTTGAAATAGAATGAGTTACACCGTCACTTAGATTTACTTTGAACTAAAAGGTTTCTCAGCAGTATAAATTCTCATTATGCATCTTCAGTTTTTCTTCAAACTCAAACAACAAGACTTTTCTTAGTCTATTTTTTATGCATCTTCAGTTTTTCCTGTCAAGTAAACAGTTTTGCCAGAAACTCAATTGAATGGTTTCTCTCCTGTATAACTTATCATGTGTCTCTTCAGAGACTTGTTCAACTGAACTACTTTCCACACATTGAACTTCAACAAACAAAGACGTTTCTTTGTCTATTTTTGAAAAAAAAAAAAAAAAAAAACGCGATATGAGATTTCATCTCAACGATACGTTTTACTATCGCAAAATTTCGTGGGACGATATATTGTGACACCCCTACTAGTTGGTCATTAGTGTTTACAATTTGGCACTTTATGTCACTGCTGCGTTGACTATTTTGTTGTTATTTTCATATTTTTATATTACCGTAGCAGTGTAACATACTACCTCAGTTTAAGTTTGGTTGTCAGAAACAGTTGTGCTCTGGAGGGGGCTCACTCTAGGCTGCAGTCTGTATGGAAGCACACCCATTAGATAGAACGGGAGTATCATATCATGGGCGATATGTGGGGCGGGGGTGGTGGGGGGGGTTGCGTGTTCCAGTTCTTGTCTCAGCCAGGTTTGTTGTATTGTATTTTGTTTTTCATATCTTGTTTCTATTACGATAATAGCAATGGTACCACCAGTCACTTTACTTTTCCTTATATAGCCTATATGTGCTCGCTGATGCAAATGTCTATATTGTCTATATATGTCTGGTTTTCAGGATAGCGCTCAGCTAGGGGGTAGTGATCTCTCACTGATTTCATGGAATGTCAGGGGATTGGGGCAGACAATAAAAAGAGAGAAGGTTTTCAGATATATTAAATCCCTATCACCGGACATCATCTTCTTGCAGGAAACCCACATAAAATCTACTCAACAACATAGCTTGAGACGTAATTGGATCTCCCAGGTGTACCAGCACGAGCAAGATTTTCGATTGTTATTAAACAGTCTAAATTTAATATCGATGCATCAAATCTTACTTCTAATAGTAGACGAGACCAACGCTGAGTAGTCTCGCTTGAACCCCGAGTGAATCGGCCAGTGCTGCCGTAAACCATTTCGTTTCACTTCCGGGTTTAAGCGGCCCGCCGGTAGACAGATAGAGAGAGAGAGCGTGGTGACGCGAGGTTAGTAGACAGACACAGACTCTATAATCATCAAGAGAGCAATCTCCGATTCACACGGCTTTGGTCTCAGCTACTATTATAGGTAAGATGTGATGCATCAATATTATAATTATACTGTTTAATAACAATCGAAAATCTTCGAAAAAGCTTTAATATTTACGCCCCAAATATAGATGATCCACATTTTTGTATTAAGGTCTTTAATTTACTCCCTGACAACGGCAACTCGAACATAATAATTGGGGGGGACCTTAACTGCTACTTAGACAAATTTATGGATAGATTATCGTCACGGCCCCCTCCAAGTATTTCATCAGTCCAAGCCCTAAATAACCTCATTAAATCTAGAAACTTAGTTGACATATGCAGCACCCTACTGACAAACAATATTCGTTTTATTCCCATGTTCACAAATCTTACAGTAGGATAGATTATTTTTTATTAGACTCCAAATTAATCCCCCACGTCACCAATTCAAAGTATCACAATATATTGATCTCTGACCATGCTCCCCTGACAATGTCTTTAAATCTCTCTCTCCCAAAGGAATCTTACTCCTGGCGTTTTAACCCCTCCCTGTTAGTTGAAGATAAATTTACAGAGTATACCACCTAGTTGAAACATTTTGTGGAGTTTAATGATAATGGTGAAGTCTCGGACTCCACGCTCTGGGAAACACTAAAAGTGGTTATTTGCGGGGACATAATTTCCTACGAGTCGATGGCAAAGAAAGAAAGAAGGAGGCGGCTATCAGAGATAGAAAATGCTCTTCCCGCCCTCGAAGCTATACATACTGTATCAGACCTCAAAATCCCCCGAAGATTATAATAAGATATTGAAGATAAAATATGAATATAATTGCATTTTAAGTGGTCAAATCAACACACTCCTTTTAAAACTCAGGCAAAAGCTATTTGAACTGGGGGACAAGCCGGAGAGGCTCCTGGCGCGGCAGCTTAAAGAGCATGGAGCAGGGTAATTCCTTTGCTAAATGTATACTTAACCTTGTCCCTATGTCTCCTCTCTGTCCTCTTGTCTTGTTCTGCCTGCTCTAAAGACTGCAAGAGTCAAGCCTCTGCTTAAGAAACCCTCCCTTTACCCTACTGCTATTCAGAACTACAGACCTGTCTCTCTTCTCTCATTCCTTTCCAAAACCATCGAACGAGCAGCGTCCGAACAACTTTCTCTCTATCTCTCCCAAAATGACCTCCTGGACCCTCTACAGTCCGGTTTCAAGGCTTCTCACTCCACTGAGACAGCTCTTCTTGCTGTCACAGAGGCCCTTCACACTGCTAAGGCCTCATGCCTCTCCTCTGTCCTTGTCCTCCTTGACCTGTCTGCTGCCTTCGATACAGTCAACCACCAAATCCTTCTTTCCACTCTGTCTGACCTCGGCATTTCAGGTTCTGCACTCTCCTGGTTTTACTTCGTTTCGAACTCAAGCTCTCACTAGTGCCTTAAACGCTGCAACGCAGCCCTATGGAAGACTGTTATTTTGCTCCAAAATTACTTTTCATTAAAACCTGACCACCCACCCGTAGGTGGCGTGGTACCCCCTGGGACTGACACGGATCCACGTGACTACGTCACGTCCTGCCAGTCCAGGGAAATCACTTCCGCTTTCTTCCACCCGCTGTAGAAGACGTGTTGTGAAAGCTCCGACGGTTAACAAGGAGTTATATTATATAGCTTTAGATACTAGGCTCGTCCCGGCTTACTTGCCCACCTCAAGAGGGTCGCGTGGACGGGATAAAGCAGGCTTCGGAGACCGACCCTGTACCCTTCACCCTGCGGCGTCGGAACAAGTCATCTAAAGCTAAGAGTATCTTCCTTAGTTAACTGTTTATTGCTATCGCCGTGTAGCTCTACTGCTATCGCCGTATAGTGGTTATTGCTGCCGCGGTGTAACTTTGCTTCGCTCCCCTGGCTGGGGCAGCGTTTTCGTTTGAGGGCCGATTTAGGTCCGCGCTCAAACTGTTAAGCTTTGCATACGTGCAAATAGCTTGTACCACGTAGCACAGGAACAAAGAGGCTAAGTAGCCCAGTTGCTGCAGATAGCTACCTTGGCACCCGTGCGGGTAGTTTTCGTGTGCTAGGTACTTTAGGCGCCGGCTTTAAAGCGCGCGCGTTAGATAGTTAGCTAGTTTGCTCAGTGCAGCTAGCCTGGACTACCTTGTAAACAGCTAGGTGCTGTATTAGCTGTGAGGCTACGCTGGCCGGTTACGACCAGCACAATTAATTTGATGTGTGCATGCAGCTGTGACCTACATAAATGTAGTGTAGCTCCTTTTTCATCCGTAACTAAGAGCGTCCGTTTCAAACGGTGTAATCGTCACTGTCCACATGCTTCCATGCGTCTTTCACGTTGGTATCATGTTAAGTAATACATCCACCACAGTAGAGAGTCAAATGCATGAGTGTGTGTGTGATTTCCTCCGTTTCATGCGTATCTGTAAGCTTTCAGATGACGGACAGAAAACGGACGAAATGAACGCAGAGTACGGACACTGTCCGTCTCCGTCTTTAACACTTTGAGTGCCACGGCCCTTGGGCAAAAGGTTGCTTGCTGTGCCACATAGGCCGCAATGCATTTTAAAACAGTCATATAATTTTTTTAATAATTACTATGTAAACACTGAACACGCACAAATAACGATGAGACTCTCTTCTATCACCTGCAAAACAAAGTTTATTGATCCCATTTTCCGTTCTTTAGTTATGAGCCGGAGAAGATAGCTTGGTTGAAGCAAAAACATCCCTTTTTTTCTACGAGCTGAGATAATGAGCCTTTTGTGAAATTAAACATTTCAAGCACATCACTGACTCTGAAGCTAATTTTCTGATGTCTGGGTCTGTCTGGGTGAAGTGTATGCTGCTCTGCCTGCTCTGCGTGCTCCCCCCCCCCCCCCCCTCAACTGCACACGCCTCCTGGGTGTGTCTTATGTGTCTGGTGGCTCTCAGTCTCTGCTGAGTTTGCTGCGCACACACAGTGAATGGTGCGCGACATTCAGCTTTTTGGTTCCGCCTGTGTTTGTCACGGGCTCGCATGCTTCCAGTTCGGAATAATAAGGCTGATTATGTGAATGTGCTGTTGCAGCGTACACGGAGGTGCTCAGTTGTGACAGCGGATGCTGCTGCTGGGGGCACAGCTGGCGTTGTGCTCGTTGTGCTTCATGCACGTCGATGCATACGGGCGGGTGCGATGCGATTTCCTCCTTTTCCCCAGTGACTATTTCTGTGTGTTTGGCTCCTTTTTCTCTGATCAGGAGAGTGCTGTCGCCACCTAATGGGTTTGTAAAATAGGTTATCGACCCCCAATAGCTACAATATTGTTAGAGGCGACGTAAGAAGCTTAGATCGACACCCCCCCGTCAAAAAAACTATTTGGAGTTACTGACGCCATTTGGCGTCGCTGGCACTCTACGGTAAATTTCTAATGACGCCATATGGCGTCGCTGGCACTCAATGTGTTAACGTTGAGTATAATTGGGCCTTTAGCCAGCTTGCTTGCCTGCTAAGTGTTGCTTGCCTCGTGCAATTAGCATCTACTAGATTGCAACTCCCTTTGAGGAGTTTCTTCTGATTGACTAGCTTCACGGGCCGCTGGCCTTTGCTTGCGGTCACGCTTGCTTCCCCGTGTTACTCAGGGTAGAGACGCGCTACACCGGCCTGTACGCAGGCTTGTGTTAGCGCACGCTTGTTTCAGTGCTTATGCTAGCTTAGCTAGTGGCTTCCACGTCTGTTCTCTCGGGTTAACAGGTTGTGGGTATTGGTGCCCCCCCTTCGGGATGGGCTATTGCCACTTACGTTACCATTGCACGCGCACGTTCGCTAGCCTCCGGGTTGCTTACTGTCTAGCCTGTGCTTCTCGCTAGCTTGCTTAAGCAGTACTCCCGCTAATAGGGTGCGCCCTGCGGGAGCTTGCTATTAGTGGTTAGCTTTCTGCTTCCTCTTGCTACTGAGCAGGGAAGGTCAGGGAGGGGATGGGCCGTGTGTAAAACTACTTGGCCGAGTATGAATCGGCACATTAAGTGCGTGTTCGGCCTTCGGCACGAGCACGCTGCACAGGCGCCTTGAACCTTCGGTTTTGTCCGCAGCTAAGCTCTTTAGAGCTGACCAAGGTCCGCTCTCAAAGAAGTGTTAAAGCTAGCGTGCCTTGCATAGGTGCAGATAGCAATATTAGTACTGTTTAGCACAGAACGATAGCATTTTGCAGATAACTGGCGTGCACCCGTGCAGTTAGTACCTGTGTGCTAAGTACATTGGGCGCGAGATACCTCCGCTACAATAGACATACTGCTCCTTGCTGGCGCTACGCGTCCAGCAGGGCGTACAGCTCGCCAAGGTCTGGGCTCATTGCCAGCCTTTGGCTTGTAGCTCTAAGGACAAGCCCACCGCCCTTGGTGCCCAAGGCCCGGGGTGGTTGGGAGCTCTCCATGGGTCGCACTCCCTTGTTGGGGCGCCCCCTGCAAGTGCAGGGAGCCTGGCTGGGGGCACAGCGCACCTTGGTCCATGGCCACGGCCTGGCCTCGGTTGGCAGCAGGCAAGCCCACCGGTTGGCTCACCAAGGCTGGGCTTAGGTCCAGCCTGCGGCTTGTAGCTTTGGACCCACCGTCCTCGGTGCCCATGGCCCGAGTTCGGTCGGGAGCTCGCCCAGGGTCTCATACCCAGCATCAAGGCTCGCCTTGGTCCATGGCTACGGCCTGGCCTCGGCTAGAGGCTCCTAGGACAGCCCACCATCAATGGCGCCAACAGCTCATTGCTGGTCGGGAGCTCGCCTGGGGGCCGCACTGTCGGACAAGTCCACGTGCGTCTCGAGAGAGAACGTTACCTCCGCAGTCCCCCCAGCCTGCGAAAGGCGCACGGCAGGGGGGGGGGGGGGGGGGGTTACTTCGGTACAACAGCGCGTCAGTAGGCGGAGCTTGCGTAAGAAGTTCTCCCCCAGCATGCACAGCTTCTACGGAACTGTCCATGCGGCGGGGGGGCGTAGCCTCTCACGTCCCGCCCCCCCATCAGGGCACCGGATCGAAAGGTCCCGGGGCCCAGCAATATGCTCATGACTATATTTCAGGGATCATTTCTATAGTTTCTAACTTGAGAAATGTGTTTCTAAAAATGTTCAGTCTCGCTATCCACGATGATGAGACGGTGATACTTTTTTCTGAGCGCGAAGCGGGCAGAGAGACTTGATTCAGTTCATATGCTCTCTGCTTTTGATGACCGTTCACTGTCTCCTATGGGGACATTGAGGGAGAGAGTATGATCCGAGTGGTGGAACGGGTTCCGCTCCGTTGGCCACAAGAGACCATCTTGTCCAACAGGCTCGATGCCTGGGAGCATCTATGTTCCCCCGTCCCCATTACGGCGCACCCTCCAGAGGGGATACGCGCTACAGTTTGCCCACCCACGTTCGACGGGACCCCCGATCTGGCCGTGGAGGAGGAGGCCATGGACGGCTCCATGCGTCCAAAATTGGACCTTCGGCGTCTCAAAAACAAGACGCTGAGGAAGTCCCGTCCCGAATGCTCTCTTCCCCGCCTGTTCAAGTTGAGACAGGGGGATTTCTTACTTCCAGGGATCTGGAAGGTGCGGTCTTCCATGTCCACATGGTCAGGAGACACAGGAAATACCTGAGGTTCTCCTTCCTGGGGAAGGCTTACGAGTTCTGTGGCTTGCCATTCGGCATGTCTTTGAGCCCGCGAACCCTCACGGTGTGCATGGAGGCAGCCGTGGCTCCCCTCCGCGCGAGGGGGATCCGCGTCTTCCTATATCTCAACGTCGTTCTCTTAGCGACCGACTCGAGGGTCGGTGCCGCGAAACATACCAAGGTGGTGACCGATCACCGGCAAACCTTAGGGTTTTTTGGTGAACCGGCAGAAGAGTTGCCTCGTCCCAGCGCAGGCGGCGACCTTCCTGGGGCTCGAGCTAAACTTCCTGCGAGCCTTTCGCCAGAGCGACAGGCTCGCACGGTTCGGACAGCAAGCCAAGGACGTTAGGTCTGTGCCCTCGGTGTCAGTGCATCAGTGCACAGTGATGTTGGGCCTGATGGCCTCAGCACTGCATGTGCTCCCGCTAGGGAGGCTACACATGCCCTCGTGGTCCAAATATGGTTCTCAGGCTTCGCCTGGACTCGGCCGGGGACCGTCATCGCAGGGTTCCTCTGACAGGTCAGGCCTGGCGGGCGATGGCTATATGGGCGGACCCCCGTTACCTCTCGAGAGGTACTTGGTGGGGCCCTGTCCCGCTCAGGATGGTGATTCACACAGACGCCTCCCTCTGGGGAGGGGGTGCGATTTGCGGGCATTTTTCGGCGAACGGCCGGTGGGAGGCTCAGGAGCTTCGCCACATAAACGTGCTAGAGCTGAAGGCGATTCGCCGGGCTCTGCCTCAGGACAAGCCCACCATCAATGGCGCCATGGGCCCATCGTTGGTTGGGAGCTCTCTTGGGGACCGCACTGCCGGACAAGTCCGCGTGCGGCCAGACTCGAAAGAGAACGTTGCCTCCGCAGTCCCCCCGGCATGCGGAGGTAACACTTCCAGCGGCTCACACATGGGCACCATGTGCTGATTCGCTCGGACAATAGGGCAGCGATCGCCCACCTGAACAAACAGGGCGGTGTGCGGTCGGGGGCGCTGAACCATAGCGGGGATTCACCTGTGGGTGTATCCCCGTCTCCTTTCAGTGTCAGCGGTCTATCTGCCGGGACGGCGGAGTTACGACCGGCCTGCTGTCTCGAGGCAATCCCCGTTATACGGAGTGGTGCCTCCACCCTCGGGTGATGGAACAGGTTTGGGCCAGGGTTGGTCGCGCCTGCGTCGATCTCTCGCATCGCGGCGCGCGACACACTGCCCACTGTGGTTCTCGATCCAGGAGGACAGCCCCCGTTAGGTCATGACGCGCTAAAAGCGCACGCGTGGCCGAGGGAGGGGCTCTATGCGTTTCCCCCGACCCCCCCTGATCCGTCATGTGTTGGACAGGGTGAGGGAACAGCGCCTCCGGCTCGTTTTAGTCTGTTTGGCACAGGCAGACAGGGTTTGCGGACCTGGTCCCCCTGGCGCAAGATCCGCCCTGGGCATTGCCGGTACAGGCCGATCTCCTATCCCAGGCGGAGGGGGAGGTGTTCCACCCCTCCCCAGGCAGGTGGAAGCTAGCGGTCTGGCTCCTGAACCGGACCAGTTGCTAGCCCAGGGTTTGCCTGATAATGTGGGATGCACTATGCAGCAAGTAAGGGCGTGGATCCAGTGAACTGCAGTGTGCGACCAGTTCTCCGTCTCCTTCAGAGCCTGCTTGACGCGGGTCAGTCCCCGCAGTCGTTTAAGGTGTACGTAGCCGCGATTCTGCTTGCCATAGGGGAATTGAAGGGAGCCCCGTGGGGGCGTACCCTTTGGTCTTGCACCTCATGAAGGGGGCGCGTAAACTGCGCCCGCCGTCGCGGTGCGTTTTTCCCCCCAAATCGGACCTGGTTACGGTGCTGGACGGGCTAACGGGTCATCCGTTTGAGCCCTTGGACTCCGCCGATTTAAGGGTTCTGTCTTTAGAGACCGCGCTGCTGCTGGCCTTGTCGTCAGGAAAGAGAGTTGGTGACCTGATTGCCCTCTCGGGGCAGCAGGCCTGTGTGGTAATGATGGGCGCAGGGTTACGTTGCGACCTAACCCGGCTTACCAACCTAAGATTATTGATGTCAGCTTTAGGTCTATGGTCATAGACTTATCAGCATTCTGTCCCCCGCCGTTCAGTTAGAGACGGGCGAGGAGAGACGTTTGCTCATGCTGTGCCCCGTAAGGGCGCTCTCGGCCTATGTGGCCAGGACGCGTTCTTTACGCATTACAGATCAACTGTTGGTTTGCTTTGGGCAAAGGGCCCAGGGCGGGCCCCTTTCCAAGGATCGCTTATCACACTGGATAGTGGAGGCGATCGCGTTGGCATACTCTGCCGTGGGCAAGGTTCCCCAGGAGGGTATCAAGGCGCTTTCTACGCAAGGTGTTGCGATATCCTCTGCGTTGTTGCGCGGTGTGTCGGTGGAGGACATGTGTGCCGCGGCCTCATGGTCCTCTCATCACACTTTTGTCAGGTACTACAGTCTCGACGTGTCCGGTGCGCAGTTCGCGCACGCGGTGCTGTCGGTGGCAAGAAAGTAGTATCGTTGCCACTCTAATGTCAGACGGTTAGGCATAAACGTTGCCATATGGCCGTGGTTCACCGGTGCCGTTCGGGTCGCCCTGTGGGGTGCTCCCCGGCAGCAAGGTCGGTTGAATGGAGGCACTAGTGAGAGCTTGAGTTCGAAACGAAGTAAAACGTTAGGGTTGTGCTACAACCCAGGTTTTACGAGTGAGAACGAGAGCTCTCACTACCCAGCCTTGCTGTGTCGATGCGTCACGGGGTGCGTCGGATCTCAGCGGGCTGGAAGAAATTAGAGTGATTTCCCTGGACTGGCAGGACGTGACGTAGTCACGTGGATCCGTGTCAGTCCCAGGGGGTACCACGCCACCTACGGGTGGGTGGTCAGGTTTTAATGAAAAGTAATTTTGGAGCAAAATAACAGTCTTCCATAGGGCTGCGTTGCAGCGTTTAAGGCACTAGTGAGAGCTCTCGTTCTCACTCGTAAAACCTGGGTTGTAGCACAACCCTAACGTTTGCTTCCTATCTCTCGAACCGCTCGTACCAGGTCTTATGGAGAGGGTCCCTCTCCAGATCCTGCCCTCTTACCACCGGTGTCCCCCAGGGCTCAGTCCTGGGCCCCTTACTTTTCCTTCTCTATATCAGATCTCTTGCCCATGTGATCTCTTCTCATGACTTTTCTTATCACTGCTATGCTGATGACACCCAGCTTTTCCTTTCCTTCCCCCCCTCCGACACTCAAATCGAGGCTTGCATCTCTGCATGCCTCAAAGACATTGGCGACTGGATGTCTGCCCACCACCTCAAGCTCAACCTTGGTAAGACTGAGCTACTCTTCCTCCCAGGGAAAGACTGCCCTCTCGCAGATCTCTGCATCTCCATTGACAACATCACTGTACTTCCCTCCCAAACAGCTAAGAACCTTGGGGTGATCCTCGACAACCAGCTGTCTTGCTCAGCCAACATAGCTGCGACAGCACGCTCCTGTAGGTTCTCCCTCTACAACATTCGCAAAATCCGTCCCTTTCTCACAAGAGAAGCGACTCAACTCCTGGTCCAGTCACTTATCATCTCTCGCCTGGACTACTGCAACGTGCTCCTGGCCGGCCTACCTGCCAACGACATCCGACCGCTTCAGCTCATACAGAACGCTGCAGCCCGTCTGGTATTCAACCAATCCAAATTCTCTCATGTCACTCCCCTCTTCCAGGAGCTCCACTGGCTTCCCATCTCAGCTCGCATCAAATTCAAGACACTGGTACTGGCCTACAGGGCAGTACACCAGTCAGCTCCCCTGTACCTGCAATCTATGGTCAGGTTCCAAACCTCTCAGCGCTCCCTTCGCTCCTCCACCAGTGCAGGTCGCCTCGCCCCTCCTTCGCTACGGGGGCTCAAAAGTCGCTCATCCCGATCTCGACTCTTCTCGTCCCTGGCACTTCAATGGTGGAACAAGCTTCCACCTTCGGTCAGGACTGCTGAATCACTGCCGATCTTTCAGAAAAGACTAAAGACTCACCTTTTCAGGCTCCATCTGGGCCCTTCTTGATCTAACTTCTTTCTCTCTCTTTCTAAAAAAAAAAAAAAAAAAACTACTAACCTAAACTAAACTTGTACCACTGTTCTATGGAATTAAATAAGGGCCAAATATATTTTGAGCTTGAGAAACATTGTTTGTAAACTTTGAACTTGAACTTTGAACTTGTATGTCTGTAAATAAAACTTGTACCTGTAAAAATATCTTGTCCATCTGAGAGAAAGTTTTGTGCATCTGCAACCCATTTTTGTATCGGCAACCCATTTTTGTATCTGTAGACATATCTTGTGCATCTGGGAATAAGTTTTGTACACACGGATAGAATTTGTGCGTCTTCAAAAATATTTTTTACAAGTACAAAAATTTCCTACGTTCGTGTGCGACCTTGAATGCAGCACTTGCAAATTTCCTACGTTCGTGTGCGACCCTGAAAGCACCACGGACAAATTCATATTGCGAGCTTGGATGTCTGTTTACAAGTACAGATTTTCTTTACGAGTACGAATTCTGCCACCCAACCATGTCAACTTGGGGCCATAAATCTGAGCGGACTGGCCAATCAGGTTAGACCCAGTCCCCTCCCACTGAATATCGGATCGTATCGAATAAAACAATTGACAATTGACCAGAAACTCAACCAGAAACTTCTTCCGCCTTAAACAAACAGACAAACGACAAACAGAGCTTTGGTAGTTTGGAAGGAATACGAGCTTCAGGTAAGTGGCCACTTGAAGTAAATCGACATAAAGTAGAAGTTTTGTTGGTTTTATGAGACATTTAACTGCACGACCAGGGAGCCATTTCATAGCATGTTACTACACAGGCTTTCCCAGTGAGCTAACTGACGCTAGCTAGGTTAGCTAATGTTAGCTAGCTGCTTCATTCAATTTCCCAAAATAAACTAAATCACTATTTAACCCGCTAGCGTAAGGGGTAATTTGACTCTAACGTTACAGCTCACGTAAGCTATAAAGACTGTGTCCAGTCTTAGTACAGTTAATTTAGTAGCTGGCTAACGTATCCTGGCTAGCTGGGGACTGCCCCCTAGTCCGATACCTCACGAGTCCGACACCTCATGGTTTTGGCTAGTATGTCAATGAATCATTACATTTTATTATTTAACGCTATATAGCGTTACTGTAGGTCTGCTGTTGTACTGGGTCAGGCGATTGGCTGGTATTAGTAGCGTTATGAGTGAGGTACTTCCATGCGCGGCGCCAGGGGGGGGCTAGGGGGGGCTTTAGCCCCCCCTGAAATTAGCCAAGCCCCCCCTAAGCCCCCCCTGGAAATTTCTTTGGAGAAAAACAAAAACTTAATGTATACAACTAAACTAGGCTAATATCATAGTAGAAGTGAAAATTCCCAGCGTCCTTGAACACAGCACAGCACTGTCTGAGCACCGGGCCGGCCCATTTGTTATGGAGGGGTTCTCACCCTACTGGCAAGTGATTATGGCATGGTGTGATAGAAGGACCTCCCCTCTGCTCTGCTCAAAGTGGCCTGCTCCATCTCAAAGCATCTCTCTCTCAGCTGGTCCGCGGAACTTAAATTTCCTTACATACATGTCAATATCATAGGTCAATATCTACGGAAAATGGACATAAAACAAGCGTCTAGCGTTAGTATCGCGCGCCTTTATATTGATCAAGCGTTTATGTTGATGGCCATCACAAAGGAAGGAGATACTTTATTTTGCATTGTACACTGGACTGGACAGGATCGAGCGCACTGATGTTAGCCAGGTAGGCTGCTGCACACAAGGCTTGTTTCTCTCTCTCTCTCTCTCTCTCTCTCTCTCTCTCTGTCTCTCTCTCTCTCTCTCTCTCTCTCTCTCTCTGTTCGGGAGCTGTCTGCGCTGTACACCGACGGACACGCGGCACATGGCTTGTTCTGTGTTTTTTACATACTGACAGCACGCTGTCTGTCGCTGACTGAGCAGAAAGCTACATGTCATGACATGAGTCCTGGCAGACTAACGTCAGGTGAGGGTCTGTGTGTGGCTGGGGGAGTGTCTGTGCACTCCTCTTTGTCTGACTGCTCTGCTGTGTAAATTTTTTATAGTCTTTGGTATGACTCGCCTGGTGATCGAACTCACACAACCTCCCAGTCTCAGGGCGGACACTGTTTTGATAAAAGTATCAAAAAACGCCTCAGTCACTATACAGTCTTGTTGTCACTGGCGTGATTGTTATAAAGTGCAATCTATCAATTTACTCTGGCACAGACTATTGATGAATGGATGTGCCTGTATGTGGCACTGTTTATTTACATATAGCCTATATGCAGTGATTAGCCTAATTTGTCTCTAAAATATAGCACATTTTAAATCTTTTGTGTAAATTGTGAATATAAACTCTTGATTTACCATCTAAATGTGTGTGCTGCATATAGCCTTGTGTAACTGGACTCATCAGTCTCAACATATACAGTGTGACAAAGGGCTAAATACACAGTCAGTCTTCAGCTCATTGAAGCACTTACATGCATAATGTTGGGTTGGCGATTTGGCTCTCAAAGGAAAAGCAGTGGGCCCTCCTTGTCTAATAGTAGAGCCTAATTCACACCCTATCATATTATTATAATTTCTTATATTAGTGTTTCTCAACCTTTTTACACAAGTACCTGAGAAATTACCACCATATGAATGTATGAGAGGGAGGGGCCCCCGCGTACCACCAGTGGTACCTGTACCACAGGTTGAGAAGAGAACCACTGTCTATTTATGTAGAAAAAGTTAGCCCCTGCTGTAAATATTTAAGCCCCCCCTTAGCCCCCCCAGGCACAATTGGCTGGAGCCGCTACTGGGTACTTCACACAGCCTCACAAACTAGTGTCACGAACTAACGTTAAATCTGCAAGTACAAAGGGCACGTTTGTATAATAGTAATAGTAATAATAGAATAACAGTCATTATATTGAACGTGACATGACGGCCTATGTGACGTTATTGTAAGACCCTGGAGCATTAGCTATCGGATAGCTATGAACGTTACTACTCCAAACAATCAATCAATCAAATGTATATGAATATGGCGTTACTGTAGGGCTACTGTTGTACGGGTCAGCCGAGTAACGTTAAAGCAATGAATACATATTCATGCCTTAAAATCGTGAAATAGTCTAAATTAACGTTAGCGTCCTTGGGCTAGCCAAACTCAATTCAAATGCATGCCGTTTTGCTGCGGTTCAAAAGTGACAATAACAGGCGTTTCAGGTTATAATAGTAATTGTATTCCCTCAGAGTAACTGCTCAGTGTATTCAATGCATGTCGAATTGAAGAGTGGCGCCATGTAATCCACTTTATTATGCTTAAAAATTGCGATACATAACCCAACTAAGGTCAGCGTCACTGATTTGCATTAGCTGCATATTTCCTGTGTAAACGTTATCATCAGAGTATAATATAATGATGGCATGCTGATACCTGTTACAGTAAAGTCTGTCACGTGACATGTTTATAGCTGTGCTGTGTCTGTATAGTTCTGTATAGCTCTAATGTAGTCATGTGTACAGCACTGCAGATTGTAGCTTGCTATCTAACCTAGAGCAGAGGTTTTCAGAGTCCAATGGCCACAGGCAGGAATGATTTCCTGTGCCTCTCCTTGCATCTAGGTGGGATCAGCCTCTCACTGAACGTACTCCTGTGTTTGACTAGCACGCCGTGGAATGGGTGCGAGTCATTGCTCATGATGGAGCGTAGCCTGGACAAAGTCATCTTCTCCGACACCGCAGTCAGAGAGCCCAGATCCAGCCCCACAATGTCCCTGACACAGAGAACCGTGGAAACCCCGTTCTTAAAGGTGAGTGTTGTTGTGACTTGCCTTGTTATTTGCAGCTGGTCTGTCCTCCATCAAGTTGTCAGTGGTTAATGGTGTGTACACTGGCCTGGCCTGGGTACCATGATGGGAGGCCAGCTTGGTGAGTAGCCTAGGCCTACAATATTTGACAATTTTTTGTTTCTCATCTGATTTCTATTTTATTCTTCTTTTTAATGTTTTGTGTTTCTTTGTATTCCCTCATACATAGCTTACATTTCCTCATATTGTTATTTTTCCTCCCTGTAAATCACAACCTTTCTTTTGGATGAATATCATGTAGATAAATATGGGGTAGGGTCGATAGTATAGATACAGTCTAGTATAGATACGAGACTAGATGGTGGGGGAAAACCATTTTAGCCCCATGGCCCATGGCTGTATTTTAATGGTGTTGTTTCTGTTGCCATGGCAGCAGTCTGTCCACTAATGGGAATGTAATGGCTTAAGTGTTATAAGAAGGCAGTATGTTGCCAATACAACATTGAGATTCCAAAGAGCTATAAAACAAGCCGGTGGTGTAGGATTGCATGGAGGCTGTTCCTTCTGATATCTAGTCTATCACAGTTAATGCGATATCTCCATCCTCAGACCTTTCCTTCTATTCCTCTGTCTCCAGGTCGCGGCAGCCGCGGAGTTCCTGAAGCAGTTGAAGCCGTACGTGGAGGAGGGCATCATCCGAGCCTTCCACTGCGCCACCGTGACGTGTTCAATGCTCACGCAATCCATTAGTTAGAAAAAATATCAAACAAAATTATTACTACTTTGTCTCTTGAAGTGTTAATATCAACAATTTAATTTTTCATTATGTAAGGATGGATTCTTTTGAATGAGTTTCAGACAGTAGCATTCTTTCTACAAAATTATGACTGACCCATAGAATTGGTCAACTAATACTCATACTATAACTAATAACAATAACTAGCATAGCAATAAGATTTTGACAGGGTTGCAATTATTGAACTGTTTTGGTCAATTCAGTAGGAATCAGCTGACCTAGGAGTTCCTGGTTGAAAATTACACCCAGCCGAGGGAGTACACAGGTGAGTGATCAGGGACAGGGAGAGACAATTTTATTGAAGCAGGCACAAGTATATAAGACAATAAACATTTTAAATTTAAAGCATAGGCCTACAATGTTTTAGTTGAACTATGAAGCTTTTGCACACACACAAAAAGTTTTTATTTTTATTTTCCTGAACACTTTTCGTGGACCCCCTGGCAAAGTGCCACGGACCCCCATTTGAGTCTGGTCTAACTGTCTCTCTCTCTGCCACGCCGACATTGTCCATCTAGTGCAGGATTGTCCAAACTTTTTTGAATTGGGGGTGAGGCGGCCGTGCAGGTGCTTCTCACCTCATATGGGTGTTATTAAAAAATATAAATAAAAATCACATACAATTGTACTTTGTTTGCCATCTGAAAACAGTAGTTCTGCATGTGCTGTTCCTACCTGGTGTTTCTACAAACTGTATGATAGTGCTGTCATTGTTAGGTGAAGGAAACAAATGCAAATTGAACTTGCTTGATTAACCAATAAAAAAATCTGTCCACGGGCCACAATTGGCCCCAGGGCCGGACTTTGGACATGCCTGGTCCTGAATAAATGCATCAGGGATAGGTTCTAGTCTTGTTTTGCATGGAAGAAGGTAGTAAGAGCAAACTGTTAAATCATTTTCTCATGTGTTACAGCCATCCTCAACCAGATACAACCCTGTCTGGCACTGGCCAGGAGTCACATCTGACAGCAGAAGACACAGAGGACAGCAGGACAGAAACAACAAGCCACTCTACCAGAGTCGGTAATAAGGCAATACAAGTACACAGGCAATATTATGTTGAAGCTCTTGTTTTGTTACACATTTTTCCTGTCCTTGGAAAATAATAATTCAGCTGAAATTAATATTGATATGAAACAAACTTTTTTTTTTTACTTGACAGCATTAATGAATACTAAAATTATATCTAATCATGATGATCTACCCGCAAATTATTCTTCAGCTACATTACTTGATCTTGGCCTGTGTTCACAGGGTACCTACACAGGTGTGGAAAGTCTGGAAACGCATTAAAAATGAATCTAATAATTTACAGGTCTTGAATATTTTGGGAATTTAAATGTTATAATGTTGTATAACAATGTTGTATTACATAATGTTATGTTGTGGAGCAGGGTAGGAAAAATACACTTTTAAGGGCTTTTTTTTGCCCTTGTGAGATATGTTTGGGGCATTGTGGATCATTTCCACAGCATGCATGGCCAATATTCAATAGGTAGTGACTCCCATCACTAAGCTTTCTGTTTAGTAATATGCTGTGGGTTCAAAACAAACTGTTTATATTTAATTTCTGCCCTTATAGATCCTTCAGGCATCTCTCCCTCATCTCTCCTCCCGTAACATCTCCACCAGTCTCAGTCCCGGGGCTGATCGGGATATCAGCCAGTGGAGTGCTCACCGCATCAGCCTATGTGGATGAAGATCACAGCTGGTGTGCAGCTCCTCGACGCAGCTGAACACCACAAATATATGTAGATGGGGAGATAACAGGAGAGAGTGAAAGCTATTACCAAGTATATGCACTACATTCTATTGGGCTAACTTCTAGTCATTGAAACTCACACCAGAAACACTGTGTTTTGTCCACGCCTCGCTCTGTTTTGCCCGGTGCTGCCCTGTCCCGCTCACACCTTGCTCACACCTTACCCACTTCATGCCTGGCTGCTCGAGTGCAGCACGCTGCATGCTTGAAAAACAGTGAATAGTAGTAGAATAGTAGAATCTTAAAGTATAGTACAACAGTATGTATTGGGTGCATCAAACATTTGATATTTGTGATCATGCTGCTTTAATAAACAAGGGAAGATTGAGAACAGTAATTTGGTGGGCAATCCCGGCAGTGCAATGTATTGCGGGATCAAGACAAGTTCTATGAAGTGTAAAGTAATATATACATTTATTCCTAAAATATAATCAAAACATTTACACTATGAACACTACATCTGTATACATAGCAATTTACTATTGAAAAATGTTTTTTGGGGTGGGGGGGACATTGTTTGTCCTTGTGATTGTAATTGTGGATAAAAACTATTAAACATTGTTTACCAAGTAAAGCCTTTTAAATGTTGTAGTTTCATCTTTGGTGATCATTTGCACTCATGAGATGATAAGGATGTTTAAAAATATGTGTTTGCCAATTTGTTATTGTTTAGCCATAAGTGTTTTCCAGATGTCTTTCAGAAAAAGAAAGCGACAGCTCCAGAAAGTTGACTGGAGTGTGGCCGCTCACAGACTGGTTCCCATGAATGCAGGCCAACCCAACAGACTCTTGGGTTATGCAGGAATGCTTACTGTATAGTTTCACTAACTTCCTGGATGCCTAGGGGATAATGATTATTTGATCTCAACAACTGAGACAAGATGGCTAGTCTAGACTATACAAAATGCACCATTGCTGATGAGTAAAATAATATTTTCAGTTGAAAGTCAACATTAAATAAACAAATAAAACATTAACAACAAGTTGCTTCAGATATCAACTTAATATAATATATACTGTCAAAAGTCCTGGAGAGAATTCTGCTGGACAGAGTTAAGGAGTTAATCTACTCCACAGACAAGCAGTTTGGTTTTAAAGCAAATGGCACACTGACCTCTGTATGCCTTAAAGGAAATTGTAAACAAATACAGATGGCAAAACCTCTAATTTCTTTTATGTTTTATTGATGCTTCTAAAGCCTTTGACCGTCAACCATAAAAAAAACTCATGCTATGTCAAAGAGGTTTGCCCAGCTATATTGTTAGGATTCTGGCCTTTTGGTATGCCCATCAGACTATGCAAGTTAAATGGAGCAACATATCAACCCTTTTTGGGGTTAGTAATGGGGTCCGTCAAGGTGGAATCTTATCCCTTCCCAGTTCTTTTTAATCTGTATGTTGATGATTTGTCCAAGCAACTGAATGGTTGTAACACTGGGTGCCTTATTGGTAATACCCTAGTGAACCATTTAATGTACACAGATGATCTTGTTGTTCTGAGCCCAAGTAGTGCTGGTCTCCAGCAGCTCCTCACAATATGTACTGAATATGGTTTGGTACATGATATCAAATACAATGCCAGTAAGTGTTGTCTTAATTTGCAGGACCAAAGAGGACAAATGCTTGACATTTCCTGTTTTTAAATTGTCTGATAATAACCTTACTGTTTGTGATAATGTTAAATATCTAGGTCATTTTATTTCAGAGCAATTGTCAGATGAAGTTTAACATGTGTACAGATGGAGTGAAGGTGTCTCTGTTTAGAGCATACTGCACACCACTCTACACTGCTCACCTGTGGTCAGATTATAGGAGTCGGAGGTCAAGCATGCACAGACTTGAAGTGGCATATAATGCCATGAGAATATTGCTCAGGAGACCTAGATGGAGCTCTGCAAGTGAGATGTTTGTCACGGCATGTGTTAACACCTTCCAGGCACTGTTGAGGAATCTGATGTAGCCTACTGTATAAATATCTGTCGACTGAATGTCTCACATAATGTCATTATCAACATACAAGGGAGATGGGTGGGGGGAGGGATGCGGTTGGGATTTATTTGTTTATTTTGTCTTGTTTTATTTTACGCAATGTGCGTGTGCTCAAGCAGAGATGTTTATGGATCTGTAATATTGTCAACGAATGAGCAACTGTACGAAAAATAAAATAAATCTTGAAAAAAAAAATGTCATTATCAAGCTGTTGCTAAGTCCCTACTGTAGTGATGTCAGATATCAGTCACCTCTGGTATGTCGCTCTTATGAACACTGCACTATTTATTTGACTATTGCTTTTTTCCTACAGTCTGTAGGGATTCTTCTTGTTTTTCAAATTCAGTGTTTACATGTGTTTCAGTATGTACAAAATATGATTATCATCAAAACTTGCTTTTATACAGATCATATCGACATAGGTAAATATCTGTTATCAGCCATAACGGCAATGTTAATGTTGGTTATCGGTATTGGCCAAGATTTTCATATTGGTGCTCACTTGCATAATGTGAAAATGAATGTTATTGACCCAGTGTGTAGCCAGTCTACCCAGTTAGTGAGTGAATGTCCAAACAATGATGTATCTTTGAGGTTTTCATTTATTGTAGAATGATGTTGCAGACAGAAATAGATTTCCTTGATGCAATTAACATGATCGTGAAGTGATCCACATGATTTGCTGTTTAACAGAGTGGCTTGACAATTATTCTCTACACTTAGGCTAAGACCTATGTTAAAATTCCCATTCACCTGTGAGCTTGACACCTGAGATCAGCATTACCTCATAGAAGACTAGGTACATACTACCATCTAGTGGTCAAAATGTTTTTCAGCCAAAGACCACTTACAAGATGGAACATATACCGGGGACCCCCTCATTCTGATTTGTGATTTTGGGCTAAGCTTTATTGTTTCCACGGTAACGTGCTTTACTTTTAAATTGATAGGTTTGTTAGATTAGAATGTAATCCATGAACCATTTTAGATTCAAAGGATAAAATATTTTCATTGAACTATGAAGATTTTGCAAAAAAAAGCTTTCATTTTTATTTTCTTGAAAACTTTTCGCGGAACCCCAGGCAAGTGCCAGGGGGTCCCCGGACCCCCATACCACTGGTGTAAAATACCACCCATGATTCAAATCCTACAAATAAGAACAGAAATGGACAATGACAACAGGAGAGACTACATAACATTTCACTCGGACTAAAACGTCCAAAAAATTCAGATTTAAAGAAAATATTTTTTGAATGTTTTTTTTTTGAGAGACTTGACTTGGACTTGCCCCTCAAAGACTTGAGACTTGACTTGGACTTGAGCTCAAAGACTTGAGACTTGACTTAGACTTGCAAAAAATGACTTGAGTATCTCTGATCAAGCATGCCTCACCAAACGTTAAAACGGAACCATAAATGCAGTTATTGCAGAAATAAACTCATTAACAATTAAACAAGAACATATATGCATCTCCTTACGACAGTCCATAACCCGGGTCAACATCAACACTCGCGATAGCGGCAAGGATTTCCTCTTCAAATCTTTCGTAGTCTTTGTAACGTTCTGGGAGTTTAAGCAGGTTGAAGCAGGTTGAAGACTTTGGGTATGCGAAGCCATCCTGCGGAGTCGGCACTGGGAAGCACATTCCAGCCCACCCAGAACTGCACAAGTTTCCCAAGCAGGTTTGGACAGTGGACAGGCAGGTCTGTCTGGATCAGGTCCCGGAGGTATTCTTTGGAAACAACCAGCTTTGGTGTGCTGTTCTTCTCCCATTGATTTCATTGTCGATGAGGGTGACCAGCTGGGAAAGGCCTTCAAGTACCTTAAATAAAGTTTATATTTGTCACTAAAAGTCAACATAGTCATTCATTCATTCATTCACAGGCCTCAATTGTCAAAGCAGAGTAAGATAATTTTAGAGCATAAAACAATTGTATTCATATTTCAAACAACAGGATTGTTATTTTATCTATTTCGGCTTAGGGCTGCAAAGTTTAAAATGATAATAGTGATTAACACGTTCACTGCCATTGACGTATTAATACGTCAAAAATAATCCAACGGTTGACTGCCATTGACGTATTAATACGTCAAAAAAATCGATTTTCTTTTTTTTGACGGTGCTACGTGGATCAATGTTCCCCGCGTCTCCTATGGAGATATTGGAAGTATTGAATGTGTATAATCTATTTTACCGACCAGCTAGGTGGCGACGGTCCTCTCCCGACAGAGAGAAAGTCAACCAAGGCGGCTGCTTCCTCCATTCTCAAGGAAATGGCTTGGCGATTTTACAGTCAGAAACGAACGAGCCTCATTCTCATACTGTAGGCGGGGACGCTTTCGCGCTGCTGCGGTGGGGGGTTCCAGAAATGGACTGGGTGGGCAGCATAAAGCCTAGAGTCGCACGGGGCTTCATCGGGGCTCTCAAACCCAAGAGACGAGTGAGACCTATCCACACTTGCTGCCAGGGAGGGAGGCTGCTCAAACTCGCTGCCAGGGAGGGAGGCTGCTCAAACTCGCAGCAGCAGCAGCAGCAGCAGAGCACTCGCTTGTGACAAACGCAGGCTGAAAGCCACTAGACACGCCCACGGAGGGAGGAGTTGAAGGAGAGGGCGTTCGGAACTATATTGTTTAGATGTCTGATCTCTCACTGATGTCAAAAATAAATGGTTAAAGTGACTGTTCTGCCTGTTTGATTGAATTTCACAAAACTGCGATTATCTCAGCTTTCACTCTCAGACGCTAAAACCATGCTGTACTCAACGGCTAATATCTACATAACTACTAACTCTACAAACTAACTCTTTTAGACAGAGAAAGCACACATTCTATTAGTACTTTTGTGAACTTTGTGTTGACAAACTCCAAGCAGAAAAGAATCCTCGGCTCTTGTAAAATGAGCCAGAATCCTCAAAAAACGGCTTGGCAAAAGCTACCTACAGCAAAAAAAAAATGGCTGGCAGTCAATGTGTTAATATAACACCCTCTGACACTGACTACTGTCAGTACAATGTTACACCAAAAAAAGAAACAATATTCTGCAGTTGTAGAGTGGATGAAGTTATGGCCCTCTGCCGCCTGTCATCCCCCCTCTCTCCTGTCTACAACTTTCCTACGTAATAAAGGCCAAAAAAAGACACCTACAGTTCTCCACTCTCTCCATAGCTCCTCATCAAACAACGCATCACCTTCAAAGCCCACCACAGCCTGGCGCCCCCCTTATCTGACTAACCTCCTCCTCTCCCATCGCCCCACCCAAACCCTCCGATCCTCATCCACTGTTTCGCTCACTGTTCCTCCATACAAATTCCACAGCTTTGGAGATCGAGCATTCTCGAGAGCAGCACCACGACTTTGGAACTCTCTTCACAAGCCTGTCAGAGACTCACCCTCACTCTCCACTTTCAAATCCCGACTCAAGACCTACCTGTTCTCCCAAGCGTACAACCTACCCTACCCTTAACCACATCTTCCGCCCATGTCACGCCCCCTCAACTCCCCTCCACCCGATTAGTTGTGTTATTTGTATGTTTGTTTTTTTCTGTTTACTGTGGACTCGAGATTGTCAGCGTCTTTGAGTCATTGAAAAGCAGCTATACAAAATACATTTAATTGTTATTATTCGATAAAGGTGAAAATATGCCCCAGACATAATCCATGAAATGAATAAAGAAGAACGAGTTCCATTTACATACAAGGGCAGTTAAGGAATAGCACCGCTTTCAAATGGTTAGAATAAGTATAGTGACTTCTGCCTTTTAATTCAACATACTCTTGCTTGGGAATGTGCATTCGATTGTCTGACAATGCCACTTTGTGTCCATGTCAGCGAGGTTGCTGAGATATCAAGGCACATGGAAGAAAGAGCAGTGAACTTACCTCCTGTGGGAAGTCTAAGCGAGCAGAGAGTGAGTTTATTAGAGTCATTTCACTCCGGCAGATAAACTCAACATAGTCCACGTCCAAGGGCTGTCGCTGACAGGCCTGCTCCAATCTAGAGCGCAGTCTGTTTAACACAAGACTTCCCACCATCACCTGTCAAAGAGATCATGAAATATGCTTTATATAAAAGCATCAGGCCTTATTGGAAAATACGTTGAATACACAGTCCAGGATGCTATCAAGTGCTATAAAAACACAAACACTACAGCAACCTAGCCTACACCAAACAAGCAAAACATGTGTGAATCAAATTGATTTACAATTGCACAAGTGGAAATGAGACGTTAAAACACAAGTTAAATCACAAGTCACAACCCAAAGTCACAGCTTGTGGTGGGACATCAACATTAAAGCCCCACTATTTGGGGAAACTGCACCCTCACCTACATGCTACTCTTCTCATTCAGGTATCAGCCTTGTAGTAAGTAACTTAAGTAACCTTGGAGTAACCAGCCAATTGTGCAAAGTGTTTCTTTTCTACCTCCAAATAATTATTCTGTTATATACGGTATATAAATTCAGGTCCATGAGTGAAAAAGTTGCAACTTCTATTTTTCAGAAAAGTATTTAAATGTCCTCAATGGAGACTGACAATTGAACGAATGTCTAATGGAATGGACACTGTTATGGGCAAGCCTGGGTCTCACACAATATAGTGTTGCTTGTAACACATATATGCTTGCCTATTAGTAAGGTAGCCTACAAATGGCGAAAAAAAATAAAAAATGATTGAAAATAATTTAGGCTAAGCTGAGCACAGGCAAGGACAGTTGCAACTATTTTGCCTGAACAAAATAGAATATGGTTTTGATGTATTGAAAATCATACTGTCAGTATTTTTAAATACATGGTATACCGTAATACCTTAGTACCGACCAAAGCCTAATCGAAAGTATCATAAGTCACGGGTGGAATGGTGGATAAACATTGCATTTCCTTTAAAGCCCTTTCTAATAAATGCCCTCCGTTAGTTTGGTAGTGCAAATATAATATTTTTAGTACAAAGGGGTTAAGAAATGCTTTCATCAGCTCAGCATTAACATGACACGGCTCTGAGAGATGAGGGAATGAAATAAAGCAGATATCCGAAAGTACAAACCGAAACAGATGAGAGAACACTCATGAACACTGCGGTTGGGCAGTCGGGTGTGCAGCTTTCTTAGAGGCGGGTCCATCTCGATCGTGGCCAAGGACGACTTGGCACATACAAAGATATAATGGAAACCGAAATCAGCGCGGAACGGCATGACTTGTTGTGGCCAAAGGTGTCAGTAGAAAAGCCCTAAAGTTTACATGCTGTGGGGAACAGGCATTCAGGGTGCAGAGTGGGAATGATAGAAATCCCAGTCTATCTATTAGAAGTCAGCGTGTGTTCCATCAAAATGATTTAAAGGGCATTATATTAACGTAAAGAAAAAGTTGCATAATGGGGCTGCAACAGAGAAACAACGCAATGCACTTTCCTGTACAGCAAGAAGTTGGTAGTGCTGCACAGCTGATACAGATTCTGTTTATAGAAATAAGCATTTTCTGATAACCCACCTGAGATTCAGCAGAAGTGCGTGGGGGGTCGGTGGTCGAGGGAGGCGCACACACAATTTCTCCGTTGTCCTAGTGAAGTAAAAAGCAAACCATTATTTGATATTGCAAATTTAATTCTCAACCATATTCAGTCAGTCACTGGATCATGTGACTGTGAATAATATGACCTGTCTCCCAAGTAAAAAGCTGCAGGCTGACAGGTTTTCCGACCAATTACTTGAGGTTAGTTCAAGTGAGGCTGCTACCGAGCGGGGTAGCTTCAGAGTGTAACTTACCATGGTAACTGACCTGGAGTTCATCTAATCGAACTTCTTGGAATCTAAAATCCCAGATTTCTCTAGTCTAAACTATGGGTTGGGAAAATTCCAGTGTTGGGCAGTAGCTAGCAACAAATAGTGAAGCTATTTGTTGCTAGCGTGCTACATTTCTCTGGGGATAGCTTAAATGTAGTGAAGCTTATTTTTAATGTAGAGTAGCTGGTAGCTTAGCTCACCATATTGTCAAAGTAGCTTGCCCAACACTAATAAATCTAGAAATAGGTTGAATTCAAAGTGTTTTCCCTCACACACACACACACACACACACACACACACACACACACACACACACACACACACACACACACAATGTAAAGTAGCAAGCTACTTTTATTTTGGCATGGAGCCTGTAGCTGAGCGTGCTATATAATGAAAAAACATTGCATGGATGCAACTGGGACGTATCCTCAGTGATGTACCCTGGGGTCATTGGATGTTTCGGGTCTCGCAACATCATACACCCTCGCCCAGGTGACCCAGCCGGGGCTGGCCAAGCCCCAACTTACGTCCCAGTAGCTACCCACGGTCAGCCCTCTAGGAAGGGTTGAAGGTGGTCACGCGGTCAGGGCCACTCAATCCGCTGCTCCGGAACTACTCTGCTGGGACCGGGGGGGGGAAGGGCTCTGGTACGTAGAGGGACCGGGCTCTGTGGGTTGCCACCCGGCCGGGCTCCTCCCTCGTCTCACCAGGTCTAGGACCTGTGCGCTGCACCAGACTCCCCCGCTCCAAACATCTCATTCCGACTACATTTTACTGGGGATAGCTTCAAAGTAGTGAAGCTATATTTTAATGTAGAGTAGCTGGCAGCTTAGCTTACTACATTTTCAAAGTTGCTTGCCCAACACTGCAAAAATCTGTGTAGTCATTTAACCTGCTTTCTGGAATGCATCCTTTGGGAGACATATTACTGCTAATACAGTATATCAGGCATTGAGGCTAATCAAACCCTAAATAAATCTAGAAGCTGATGGCAGATTAAACAAAGGTCCTCCCATCATGAAAACAGATTTTGTTTGGAAAGGAAGGATTTGACATTTGACAGGGTTGATGGTACAGGTAGCCATGGTCACACCAGGATTAATGAGAATTGCTGGGTTTCATTAGTTGTTGTGGACTTCCCCCTCAGCCCCTTGGTGGTGAACTCTGGCCCATGAATTCATGCTTTATCGGTGTATAATGACAGAGTATCAAATTCTCAATTACCATTGCTGGGAAGAGCACGACAAGATTGAGGGTAGAATCAACAGGATAACCTGGGCTGGTAGGCAAAGAGAGAAAGAGAGAGAGGAAGAGGGAAAGACGGAGAGCAAATGGATGAAAAAGTCCCAGGTTATTAGAGAAAAGGTCAGTCACAGCAGCTATTTTATAAGAGCAAGACATATAAATCAACGATTGCCCGGAGATCATACCAACTACTTGCTGATAAATGTTGACATTTTGAATGTATTTAGAGCTTGTAAATCAATATCTGATACCAGACACCAGTTTAGCTTTGGCAACACTGGGCAGGTTGTTTAAAACAGTCATGTTCAATTGCAAGACATAGAAAAAGAAAATAGTATTGAAATAGTATTGTGTACATAGCATGTACAATGGTTTCCAAGCACATAATAATTCTGATTACAGCAATGCAACACAGGCTGATGTCCTGGCACATGGTTTGGGTGTGACACCTTTGTTGCCTCTGACTGATGTTTAGATGCTCAATCAATACAGCTTGCTGCAGTCAACTTCTATAAGCTTGCTTACAGATGTATTCATTTTGTCCAGTAGTATGTATTACTACTCCAGACAGCTAGCCTCCATTCCAAGTCCAGCCATAACGTTACACATCTCTGGACAGATAAACAATCACTGTCCAGTTAATCAGCTAGCTAGTCAGGTACATTAAAAATACATGTCATGGAAGTTGCCACCTATTCACATATCATACGGCTAACCTCGGTAACGCTACGTAAACAACCTGACTGACAAAGACGCAATGAAACTGACAGACAGATATTGAAAGGACGATACCAAGGAAACACAACTGCAACTCAAGACAGCTTTATACCTCAAAACGCTCACTAAGCATAGACATTCTCAGCAATAATGTCATGCTAACACTAAACACGTTAAAGCGATGAATCATCACTCATAACGCTACTAATACCAGCCAATCTCTGACCCAGTACAACAGTAGCCCTACAGTAACGCCATATTCATATAAATTTGATTGATTGATTGGAGTAGTAACGTTCATAGCTATCCGATAGCTAAAGCTCCAGGGTCTTACAATAACGTCACATAGGCCGTCATGTCACGTTCAATATAATGACTGTTATTCTATTATTACTATTACTATTACTATTATACAAACGTGCCCTTTGTACTTGATTTAACGTTAGTTCGTGAAGCTAGTTTGTGAGGCTGTGTGAAGTACCTCACTCATAACGCTACTAATACCAGCCAATCGCCTGACCCAGTACAACAGCAGACCTACAGTAACGCTATATAGCGTTAAATAATAAAATGTAGGCTAATGATTCATTGACATACTTTTGATAGCCCCGGTCGTGGCTTCAGCCTGTGCTGGAACATTGGTAGCAATGAAAGCTAACGCTAGCTAGCCCTGATACGTTAGCCAGCTACTAACTTAACTGTACTAAGACTGGACACGGTCTTTATAGCTTACGTGAGCTGTAACGTTAGTCAAATTACCCCTTACGCTAGCGGGTTAAATAGCGATTTAGTTTATTTGGGGAAATTGAATGAAGCAGCTAGCTAACATTAGCTAACCTAGCTAGCGTCAGTTAGCTCACTGGGAGAGCCTGTGTACTAACATGGGGATCATGTCTATCGTAACATGCTATGAAATGTCTCATAAAACCAACAAAACTTATATTTTATGTCGATTTACTTAAAGTGGCCACTTACCTGAAGCTCGTATTCTTTCCAAACTACCAAACTACACTGCTCTGTTTGTCTGTATTAGGCGGAAGAAGTTTCTGGTCAATTGTCAATTGTTTTATTCGATACGATCCGATATTCAGTGGGAGGGGACTGGGTCTAACCTGATTGGCCAGTCCGCTCAGATTTATGGCCCCAAGTTGACATGGTTGGGTGGCAGAATTCGTACTCGTAAAGAAAATCTGTACTTGTAAACAGACATCCAAGCTCGCAATATGAATTTGTCCGTGGTGCTTTCAGGGTCGCACACGAACGTAGGAAATTTGCAAGTGCTGCATTCAAGGTCGCACACGAACGTAGGAAATTTTTGTACTTGTAAAAAATATTTTTGAAGACGCACAAATTCTATCCGTGTGTACAAAACTTATTCCCAGATGCACAAGATATGTCTACAGATACAAAAATGGGTTGCCGATACAAAAATGGGTTGCAGATGCACAAAACTTTCTCTCAGATGGACAAGATATTTTTACAGGTACAAGTTTTATTTACAGACATACAAGTTCAAAGTTCAAGTTCAAAGTTTACAAACAATGTTTCTCAAGCTCAAAATACATATGGCACTTTATTGATTCCATACTGTTCCTTCAGAATTTGTAGTTGTCATAGACTGTGCTCCATAGTTGATTGCTATATTGCTGACAAAAATGTGTTATTGTAAGTCGCTTTGGATAAAAGCGTCTGGCAAATGACGTAATGTAATGTAATGTCCATTTGAAAAGTTAATGCAGGATTTAAAAAGAAATTAAAAAAAATATGGAGAAAAACACCTTCCTTTTTGAGAAGAAAATAACAGGCTTTTATTTTGTTAAGGCAGAGCCTGCTACGTCACAGTGGGGAGTGGCTCCCGCGTGCGTGTCTCCCTCTCCCCTCCCACTTCGTCAATTCCATGGTCAAATCAGTCGCATTTCAGGACAGCTAGTCAGGTCAGGTACGTACGCTAGTCAAAGTCAATCAGTCAGCCTGTTAGTCGGTCGGTCAGTTGGTAGGTTAATCACTAGTTAGTTTTTAGTATATAGTTAGTCAGTCATTTAGTCAGTAGCTGCCTGTAGTAAGTCACTGTCAGTGAGTTTTGGGTCGGGTGTCGCCAGGTTACTGCAGGCAGATAACGAGCTCAGCTCCACTCAGCTGCTGATACTGTGCCAGTCTGCATAACACACTCTTTCTATCTCTCTCTCTCTCTCTCTCTGTGTGTGTGTGTGTGCCTGTCTGCGCTGTGACACTCTCTCTTTATATCTCTCTTTCTCGTCTCTCTCACTCGCTCCCTCCGGGAGGGAGGGGAAAGAGCGAGTGGAGGGGCCCTCTGCGTCGTGCTCAGCCAGTCCTCTCTCTCTCACTCCATGTGTGTGTGTGTGTGTGTGTGTGTGTGTGTGTGTGTGTGTGTGACACGTGTGTATCGAATTACAGTCCGCACCTCCGCCCACCTCCGCTCGCCCCTTGCTTTCAGGCTCCTCCACAACTCTCTCTCCGCGGTCCGTTGTTTCGTGGTCTAGCTCTGGGCTGTTCCTGCTCTCTTTGACGCTCAAAATTATAAGGCTGAGGCCCATCATATGCATGTGCATAAACATTTGCTACCTCCTCTTCCTCCTGAAAACCGGCGTTAGCACCCATAGTGTGTGACTGACAGCCCTGACCTAACTGACGACAGACAGAGGGACAGACGTGCATGCCTGGCAACTCCCCTTTCTGACGTCACAGCTTTGGGGTCCAAGATTTCAAAATAAAACCACAAAAAGTCAAACAACCCCAGAAGTCACTGTAAGTGTCTTAATGTGAAAATCCAGTTCCTCCATAATTCACCTACACATTGACTGATTGGGGTCTCTAACCTGCACCATGCTCTTTAAGGGAGTGCAGGCCGCTAGGTCAATTCTCTCAATCAAATTGGGCGACCGGACCTGCTGACCGACCCCAAGAAGATAAATGACCGATTTAGAGAATTTTACAGTGAACTATATTCGTCAGTGTGAGGCCGCCCAAACTGATCTGAATGATTTTTTTTATTCTTTTGAAGCACCCAAACTTAGTGACGCTGCTAGAAAGGATTTGGATTCCGACTTCACTTTGGAAGAAATAACTTCTAAATCTTTCCCATCAGCTGGACCGGATGGTTACGGAGCTGAATTTTATAAGAAATTTTGCAGCATTCTTGCCCCACTCCTCCTCAGAATTATATCTAGCTCTAAGAAAGATAAAGCCTTGCCCAAAACGTTATATGAAGCTAACATTACACTCATCTTAAAAAAGGGGAAGGAAGAAGTAGACCCGGCCAGCTACAGACCCATAGCATTTCAAAATTTTGATAGAAAGATAATCACCAAAATGCTGGCTACCAGGCTGAATAGGCACTTGTCATCCATCATTCATCCCGATCAGACAGGGTTCATCCCAAGTAGATTTTCTTTCTTCAATGTTAGACGACTTCTCAATACCATATACGCGGATCATAGTAGGACTGACGGTGCAGCAATTTTATCACTGGATGCACAAAAGGCATTGGATCAGGTTGAGTGGCCTTATATGTTTAAATCACTGCATAGATTCGGATTCGGTGACTCATTCATATCCTGGGTAAAACTTATTATGCTAGTCCAGCTTGTTCAGTTAAAAATACGTAGTCACCCAAACCTTACGGGCATAAAGGTCGGAGGTGTCGAGACACGCATTAGTCTGTATGCCGATGATGTAATATTATACCTGCACAATTCAGAAGAGTCAATTCCCCCTCTCCTGGAATTAATCACCTCGTTCGGTAAGCTGTCTGGCTACACAATTAATTGGACAAAGAGTGAGTTCATGCCGCTCTCCGATGCTTTCACTCCCGGTTTCCTGGACAATCTCCTGTTTAAATTGGCAAAGAACCGCTTCACTTATCTTGGTTTGACCATACCTAAAGATCCTAAGCAAATATTTAAGATGAATTTTGGTGATTTTATTTTGAAACTTAAACAATGCATAGAAAACTGGAAAATTCTCCCTCTGTCCATGATTGGCCGTATAAACTCAGTTAAAATGGTCTCGCTTCCCAGATTCCTTTATTTGTGCCAGAACCTCCCTATTTTTCTTACATCTGCTTTATTCAAACAGCTGGACTCCATAATTCTGTCGTACATCTGGAACTACAAGAACCATAGAATTTCGAAAATTCACTTGCAAAAGCCTAAATCTGAGGGAGGACTAGCTTTACCAGTGTTTAGGCACTACTATTGGGCTGCCAATATAAGGGCTTTAATGTTCTGGCAGGAAGGTACTCCTGGTAACTTAACTCCTGGAGCCCCCCTGTGGCTGAAAATGGAGGCCAGCTCTGTTGCCAAATGTTCTCTACCAGCCTTGTTATTTACTAAGTTAGAGAAGCCGGGGACATTACAGAATTCAAGTTTTGTTGTGAGAAACTCTGTCAGAATCCTAAACCAAGTTAGGAAGGTTTTGAATTTACTAGATGTCTCTGTTCACACACCGATTTGTTTCAATCATTCTTTTTTGCCTCCGTGGTTAGATAAGAGCTACCATGTCTGGGGTGAGAAGGGGCTAGTTTCCCTCAAAGATCTATACATTGATGGTCATTTTGCATCCTTCGATTTACTGAAAAGAAAGTTCAAATTGTCCGACACGAACTGGCTTAGATTCCTTCAAATCAGAAATCACGTTCGATCTAAGATTCAAACCTTTGAAACGCTACCAAGTGAGCACGCTTTTTTCGATGTTTTGCTGGTCCCTCCTCACTCCAAACGTATTATCTCCAGATTTGTATGTCTGTTTGATGAATGTAACATGGTGTCCACGGAGAGGATTAGAGATGCATGGCAGGTGGAACTAGGTGTGGATTTATCTGACATTATTTGGGAAAGGAGTCTGTCAACAATACAACTATGCTCAGTTGATAGTAGACACCAGCTGATCCAGTTTAAAGTCACTCACCATCTCCATTACTCCAAGCATATATATATATATCCCTCTGTCTCACCGCTATGTGATAGGTGTCAGGTATCGGAGGGCACATTGTCACATGCTTTTTGGTTCTGCGCTTCACTGTCCGGATTCTGGGCTAAGATATTTGACTGGTACTCGAAGGCTTATAAAATAACCCTTCAGCCCGAAGCAGAACTTGCCATCTTCGGCTGCTCGGAACTCTCTCTGGACTTCCCCACAACTGTGCAGCAATCTCTGACGCAAGGGACAATCGTTGCCAAAAAACTAATCTTGAAAGAATGGAAGTCTCCTACTTCGCCTTCTTTTCAATTGTGGCTGATGGAAATTACCTCTGTTATACAGATGGAGAGGATTAGGTTCCTGAGGACCGACTCACTAAAGAAATTCTTTGCCATTTGGGGCCCGTTTCTAGCCTACCTTGTTGAGGTTGGGGGAGACGGATGATTCACCAGACTGGTTCCCGACACACAGTACTGTACCTCTCGTAAAAATATAAGCACCTTACATGACTGGTGGCACTGAATGTTGAAAATGTGTCTGTTTATTTGTTTTTGTTTGTTTGTTTGTTTTTTCGTTCTGCTGTGTCTGAGCCTGTTTGTCTTGTTCATATGTTGTTCTGAAAAACTGAAAATAAAATATAAAAAAAAACAGCTACTGCAAGCTTTCGACCCACACAGGGGTCTTCCATTTGCCTGATGAAGACCCCTGTGTGGGTCGAAAGCTTGCAGTAGCTGTTTAATTAAATATATTGGTAATAAATATACCGACCCGTTTCACTCCTGTCATTCATCTCAAAACCCCTTGAGCGAGCAGTCTCGGAACAACTCTCTCTCTACCTCGCTCAGAATAAACTCCTCGATCCCCTACAGTCTGGCTTCAAGGCCTCCCACTCCACTGAGACAGCTCTCCTCTCCGTCACTCATGCCCTACACACTGCCAAATCCTCATCCCTCTCCTCTGTCCTTGTCCTGCTCAACCTATCTGCCGTCTTCGATACAGTTAACCACCAAATACTTCTTTCCACTCTCTCAGACCTCGGCATTACAGGATCCGCGCTGTCTTGGTTCACCTCCTACCTCTCTAACCTCTCATACCAGATCACATGGCGTGGGGCACTCTCCAGATCATGCACCCTCAACACTGGAGTACCCCAAGGCTCAGTCCTGGGTCCCTTCCTTTTTCTCCTATACATCAGATCCCTCGGTCACGTGATTTCATCCCACGGCTTCTCCTACCATTGCTATGCTGATGACACTCAACTCTTCCTCTCTTTCCCCCCTTCTGACACTCAAATAGAATCACGTTTAGCCGCCTGCCTCAGAGACATTGTCACCTGGATGACTGCACACCACCTCAAATTGAATCTTGCCAAGACTGAGCTACTGTTCCTCCCTGGAAAAGACTGCCCTGTCACAGACCTTTCCATCAATATCGACAACACTACTGTACTCCCTTCTCCAACAGTTAAGAACCTCGGGGTGATTCTAGATAACCAGTTATCCAACTCAGCCTTTATCGCAGCGACTGCCCGTTCCTGTAGGCTCTCCCTTTATAACATTCGAAAAATCTGTCCATTCCTCACTAAAGAGGCGACTCAACTCCTGGTCCAGGCGCTTGTCATCTCGCGTCTAGACTACTGCAACGTTCTGTTGGCCGGGCTACTGCCTCGGCCATCCGACCCCTTCAGCTTATCCAAACCGCTGCAGCCCGTCTGGTGTTCAATTTACCAAGATTTTCTCATGTCACTCCCCTTTTTCGCGACCTTCACTGGCTTCCCATCCTGGCACGCATCAGGTTCAAGACACTGGTGCTGGCCTACCGGTCAGTTCACCGGTCAGCCCCACCATATCTGCAATCTTTGGTAAGTTTCCAAACATTGCATCCCTCCCTCCGCTCCTCCACCTGTCCAGCTCGCCTCGCCCCTCCACCACTACGTGGGCCCGAAGGTCGCTTGTCCCGATCGCAACTTTTTTCCTCACTGGCTCCTCAGTGGTGGAATGAGCTTCCCCCCTCGATCAGTATGGCCGAATCACTGGCAATTTTTCGCCAGAGACTAAAGACCCACCTTTTCGGCCTACACCTGGGCCCTTCTGAAATTTAACCATTTCTTAAATGCTCACATGCTGCTAGCTGCGCCCCTGACTATTTTTTACATTATTTGTATCCCCATAAGGTGTTACTCTAGTTCAGGATAGACCAGGATATCTGACTCTTATTGATTGTATTGCATGCTTTTTACTATGCTATGTTCTTATATTTATTACTTTCTATTGTTCTGTGTATTTCTTATGTATTCTGATGAGATGTGATGTTGTAAGTCGCTTTGGACAAAGGCGTCTGCTAAACGCAATAAAGTAAAGTAAAGTAAAGCTGCTCCAGTGTGCGGGTATTTCTCTATTTTTTCTAAGTTGTAACGTCATACACATTTCCTGGCATACACAGGCATTGGACAAGCTGGTAAGTTCTGAAAATATGTCTATTGCATTATTCCAGCTAATGTTATCGTTATGGGTAAACTTATGTCGACTGTGAAAGACTAGCGCTTGCAAGCTAACAGACTGTTTTACTGCATTGGACATTGCTATGAACAGGCGACTTGAATGCTGTTAGCTTGCACCCGTTAAAACCGATTACGTTAGCTAAGTAATAAAACACATATTATTTTCTGAACTTATTACCACTTCAGTCCTACGGAGTTGCAAGTCCCATATATGCACAACTCCGGCATTGTTCCCGTAGTTACAGAGTAGTGCTTCTGTTCTGACTAGTAGTAGCTTGCCTGAACCGCCCTGCCTAGCAACGGTTGCTAACGTAGGATTGGACAGTGGCCGTTCTAGGGTGGGACTTAGCGAAGGGTGAATTAAATACAGGTTTGCTGAGGTAGTTTGTTATAACTTTACATGTCTTGTTTTCAGGCATGCACTGTAGATATAGTTTTGACTTGGCTGGCTACTGTTGTACTGTACAGCTTTCTTTTCTACCTGTTACATTTTTCAGATTTGTCTTACTTGAAAAGAAAAACATAAAAAAAAGAATGACCAGACACAGTAGACAAGTCCTGCACTTTCTACTGTGGAAGTTTGACTTGTTTATTTAATCTGCAGTGTTGGTATTAATCATGTCTATACAGATAGAATAACAAAGATTTTGGTCAAAAAGTATAAGGTCATGAACACCAACAGCCTGGTAGCTCCTCCTCATGCTGCTCATGTGTTGCTATGGGATGGCAGATGATGTGGAGAACACTATGCTGACTGGTGCATCGATCGCTGAACAGCTTTAGGTGGGGGCAGTATCATGGTGTGGCTGTTGTGGCTGCGTATGGATCTTCCACCGGCTACTGAGACTGCTCAATGATAAAGCATAAAATTGCCAATATGTCTTGTTTGTTCCTTGTTACTGATAGAGTTCAATCATCCAATCCCCCAAAACAATATCAGCAGAAAGCTTACATTCTCCTCTTTCCAACAGTGTATAAAACTCAAAATGTGTTTCGGGGTCAATGTGACTGATTTTGATAGAGCAGGTCACACTTATAAACAATATAATGGATGACTGATGTTATACTGTATATACCGTATTTCCTCTATTAGTGGCCTCTATTCCATTACTGGCCTCTGCTCTAATATTGGACAGGGGCACGGCCTGCTCGGACAAATAAAGGCCCCTCCCTCAATACAGGCCGGGTAAAAAAAAATAAAAAACGAAGGAGCAAAAACTACGGTGAATGCGGTACTGTAAATTTCCCATAACACAACGCATCTACCATGTGACGTAAACGGACGTAACGCAGACAAGAGAAATAAAAATAAACATGGCACCGACCAAACGAACCAGACGAAAGTTTGACGTTAAGTTTAAAGAGAGCGTTGTGCAATATGCAGCGGAACATTTGGTACAGTGTGATGTGGAATCAGCCCTTCAAGCAGAGCCTGCATGATGCCTACGACGAGTGGATAGCTGGGGACGCAGATAAGCAGTACACAGCTGGAGGTGGAAACCTAAAAGCGCCTGCTCGACGCCTGCTTGTGGACTGGGTGATCGCCGCCTGGGACAAGCTGGACAAGGATCTGATCAAAAAGTCCTTCCAAGTTTGTGGACAGTCTGTGAAAACTGACAGGAGTCAAGACAACCTCATCCACTGCTTCAAGCAGGGACAGCCCTGCGCCGCTGGACGGGAGGCTCTCGCCCAGCTGCGTCAGCGGGACCAGGAGAACAGACAGGCAGCCGAGGATGAGGAAGATGAAGAGGAACTGGTCAACAATGAACTTGTTGTTCTGGATGATGTTGATGATGATGACGCGGAGGATACCGACTTACTAGATTAGGAGGAGGAGGATACTGAGTGAGTGAGTGACCACCAATATTTATTTGCGTTGTTTAGTTTTATGCAATATTTTGCAATAAAAGTCATGAAAATAAAGGAGTATGTCCATGAGAGTTTAATATTAAGAAATAAAGGCCTCACTCGAATACAGGCCTCTGCTCTAATATAGGACGGGGGCTCTCTGCGGCTCAGTAAATAAAGGCCCCGGTTACTATTAGCGGAAATACGGTATCTTACTTTATCTTAGTAGTAGTCCACTGCACAGACTGTGTAGCATCCGCTTGATCTCTTCCAGCTCTGGGGTGTGTGGAGGTGTAGGCTGAGGACAGCTGTGGGGTGTGTGGGGGTGTAGGCTGAGGACAGCTCTGGGCTATGTGGGGGTGTAGGCTGAGGACAGCTCTGGGCTGTGTGGGGGTGTAGGCTGAGGACAGCTCTGAGGTGTGTGGGGGTGTAGGCTGAGGACAGCTGTGGGGTGTGTGGGGGTGTAGGCTGAGGACAGCTCTGGGCTGTGTGGGGGTGTAGGCTGAGGACAGCTCTGAGGTGTGTGGGGGTGTAGGCTGAGGACAGCTCTGGGGTGTGTGGGGTGTAGGCTGAGGACAGCTGTGGGGTGTGTGGGGGTGTAGGCTGAGGACAGCTCTGGGCTGTGTGGGGGTGTAGGCTGAGGACAGCTCTGAGGTGTGTGGGGGTGTAGGCTGAGGACAGCTCTGAGGTGTGTGGGGGTGTAGGCTGAGGACAGCTCTGAGGTGTGTGGGGGTGTAGGCTGAAGACAGCTCTGGGGTGTGTGGGGGTGTAGGCTGAGGACAGCTCTTTGGTGTGTGGGGGTGTAGGCTGAGGACCTGATCTGGGGTGTGTGGGGGTGTAGGCTGAGGACAGCTCTGGGGTGTGTGGGGGTGTAGGCTGAGGACCTGATCTGGGGTGTGTGATGGAAAAATTGCTGAAATTCCCTGCTGATCCATCAATAATGAGATATCCGTTTTAAGTGTTTTCAGGAGGTTTTTATTCTAGATTAACATCTGTGCACAGAGGTCTCCCCGACCACGTTGTCAGGCAGGAGCCCCGAATCATCGTTTACAACACATCATATACTGAAACTATGACACCCGCCCCCCACCCTGGAGGGCAGTACTTTTCCACTTCATTCAACCTCTCTCCAACTCAGTATATTTCCATGACGTCAATAGTTAATCTGATGTTCACAAGACACAACAATCCAGTCTACCCACCCAAAACAAGATACATGTTCTCCCTGTACAGCCAAGGGCCATAGTTCATAATCAATCAATCAATAAGCACTCAATCAATAATATGCTATCACAGGTGTGTGGGGGTGTAGGCTGAGGACAGCTCTGGGCTGTGTGGGGGTGTAGGCTGAGGACAGCTCTGGGGTGTGTGGGGGTGTAGGCTGAGGAGCTGGTCTGGGGTGTGTGGGGGTCTAGGCTGAGGACAGCTCTGGGGTGTGTGGAGGTGTTTGAGGAACTGGTCTGGGGTGTGTGGGGGTGTAGGCTGAGGAGCTGGTCTGGCCAGAGCAGTAGCGTAGGTCATCTGCTGTTGAGGGATGGGAGCTGCTGACTCTCTCTGGGTGTGGGGTGCCTGAGGCTGTGGGTGGGGGTGGTGAGGAGGAGCTCCCTGGGTGTCCAGTGCTGGAGGCTGTGGGTGGGGACGGTGAAGTGGAGCAGAGTGACGAGGGGTGGGCTGTGGTGGTGTGTTCCATTGGGCGTCTGGGGTCCTATAGTGGCCTGCTGTGGTGGTGGAGCTGGGGCTTCTTCCGAGGGTGATCACCTTGAGGGGGCTGCCCGCTAGTCCGACACCTCATTATTCCGACCACTCAATAGTCCAACAAATGCATCATTGGACTGACGCCCCATTCTCTAACACAACAATGCCATTATTTTATTGTCATTCATTGTTTTATAGTTTATTTAATTTTATTTTATTATTTCATTTTTTACTGTTCTATTCGTTTTTTGTGTATATTCTTCCGTGTCCACCTCGATGTCATGAAGCACTTTGTAATGTGTGAAAGGAGCCATACAAATAAAGTTATTAATGTGATTATATGCAGCACATTTCATCACCTAAAAATATTGCGCCCATGGCAAAATAGGCTACATTCTGCATCGACTGTGTCACTGGCATGTCCATAACCGAGAGCAAAAGTAAAAATCCATTGAAAAACCATGTAGCAAATGTAATTATTCCCTAAGAAAATATTTTTAGGTAAGGAAATCCACCATTTCAATCATTTTTGTTCGTGTTAATACCCGCAAAAGATTGCAGTGAGTTGTGGCATTGGGGTGCAGAACAGAAACCCAAGAGCCTCAGATTTCAAATCATATAAGCTTTAATTAACTGACGATAAATTAACAGATAAATAATTAAATAAATAAATACAGAGAAAGAAAAAAGAAAAAACTAAGAAGCTAATTTTGTGAGCATATAGTTTTACTAGGCATCTCGTGTGCTCGATTCTTAGGCTCGCCGGCTTTATGACATCATCATGGATGACATCACTGATGACAACAGCCCAGGGGCGGAAGCCATCTGGTTCCTTCTTCTTTTTGGTGTTTTATGCCAATTGGCATCCTTAATGTTGCATTACCGCCTTCTTCTGGATCCATCCATCTTCTTCTTTGGTGTTTTATACTCTTCCTCTTCTCACCCAGACACAATTGTCTGAGTTTGCCCAAATGCATCCCTCAGTACTTCATCTATCTCTGCTCCAGATATGCCCACCTCATCCAGTAACCCCTTAACAGCATACGTCTTCCCACTCAAACCAGCAGGACAGCTTATAGCCACAGCAATGAAGGTCATGAATTGCTTCTTGTCCATGCTGATCACGTTACTCCGACTAGGTCCGTCCTCCTTCTCCGGAGCCTTATGCACTTCCATCCTTTGTTTCTTTCCCAACCCCACTTCTAAACAGCCTCAGCATATGATAACATAAGTTATGATGACTATAAGTATGGATCTATGAGACAGAACGATGACCGTCACCACGGTCTTACTAGTAAATGATGCCATTCCTTCTACCTATCTTGAGACCATTATGCATAGGCGGCGGGTGGGGCTGAGGTTTGGGAAGGCTGATATGAGGCAAGTATTTGACCAACTGTCTCACTTAATTGTTTTAACGACTATGGAGGACATTATTATGTCCATAACAGCAATTCTATGCACTGACCGCACACAATAATGCAAAGGTGTGACCAATGATCACACTTGTTAAACACCCACCGCGAGGAGGATGTTATAGTTCATATTAGGGATGGCATGATACCACTTTTTCCATATCCGATCCGATATCCGATACCACAATCTTGAGTATCTGCCGATACCGATATCAATCCGATCTTTTTCCCTCGCTTATACAACTAAGCTGTTAATAATACATTTACCAATGCACTTTGCTTAACCCAGCCATCTAAACAGCATGTTCAATCTGTGGAACAATATTTATTCCTCTAATGAAAGGATAATAGCCCAGAACATAGACTCAGTAATGCACTAATGCTTGCTGCTTCTTTCTAAGCCTTCACACGCACGCACACACGTCCTTGTTATAACTGTCCCTGGTCTCCCCTACTTTCGTGTTGCCTGATAAATATGGAATTATTTGCCTATCTAAATGCAAGAGGTCATTCAAGCAATTTGAGAGCATGATTTATCAATTTCATGTTCATATTTTGGACCCTTAGACTCAAAAAGCCCCCGTGTGTGCTTACATTTGCTCTGCTTGTCCTCAAACTGTACGCTCACACTCAAAAGTTTTCTGCTTCGACAGATTTCCTGCACTCGCACTCAAAAATCGCCTGCTCACACTTACATTTGCTCTGTTTGCGCGCAAACTGTGCCTGCATGCAACTGTCCTCGCCTCCCCCTTCAAACTGCTTCTGTGCGCCCTTGAAACTTCTGCTCTTGGATCTCTTCTCTTGTCTCAAATTTTTTGTGCAACAATCCTGTCAGAAATCCACAGCCAATAGAATGCCAGGATAGTGTCACATGATCCCCGACCCAGCGAGCAGGGGTTATTTGAGTGCGAGTGCAGGAAATCTGTCCGGGCAGAAAATGTTTGAGTGTGAGCGTACAGTTTGAGAACAAGCAGAGCAACTTTAAGCACACACTAAGGCTTTTTGACTCCAAGGGTTCAAAATCTGAATGTAAAATTTCTAAATCATGCAAATTGCTTGAACGACACAGCATGCGCAAAGGGCGTGCTGGCCACATCAAGGCTATAGAACCTGACAAAGGTCTGGGGGGTAGACCATGACGCAGCTGCGCACATGTCCTTCACTGACACACCGCACAATAACGCCCATGAAGTCGCGACACACTCGCATAGAGTGGGCCTTAATACCCTCCAGGGGAACCTTCCCTGCGGCAGAGTAGGCCAAGACAATGGCCTCTACTATCCAGCATGACAAGCGCTTCTTGGACAGTGGCCCACCCAGGGCCCACGACCCAAAGCACACCAACAATAGGTTACAGGTGCGCAAAGTGCGCGTCCTGCTAGGACCGCCCACACTGGGTATAGCGCGTTCAAACGCTGCTCCTCTTCCGAGCTGAATTGGGGAGGGCAAAAAGCTGCCAGGTCTATCACCATAGACCTAAAACTGGCATCGATGTTCTTGGGCTGGTACGCGGGGTTAGGCCGAAGCGTAACTCTCTGCCCGTCATCAGCGAACACCATGCAAGGCTGTTGGACCGACAGGGCAACCAAGTCGCCAACCCTTTTACCTGAAGACAAGGCGCAGACAGGAGCGCAGTCTTCAATGACAGGAACTTTAAGTCCACACTTTCTAAGGGCTCGAACGGTGGACCCGAGAGACCCTCCAACACCGTGACTAAGTCCCACTTGGGAAAGACATTCCGCACCCGCGGAACCTACGAGCGCCCCTCATGAAACGGAAGATCAGTAGGAGACTGCCCACCGGCTTCCCCTCGATCTCCATGTGGCAGGCGGAAATCACAGCCACATACACCTTCAGGGACTGAGGGGACTGACCCGCCTCATACAGGCTCTGCAGGAAACAGAGAATGGGCTGAATGCCACAAGACACCGGGTCCAGGCCCTGCCTCTCGCACCAGCACGAGAAGGCTCGCCACTTGTACACGTACTGAGAGCATGTGGAGACCGCCCTAGCGCTCTGTATAGTAAGCACTACACTCATGGGTGTAGTCCCGTTCAGGGACCAAGCCGCCAACTTCCACCTGCAAGGGGAGGGGTGCAGTATCTCGCCCCTCATCTGCGACAGGAGATCCGCCTGGGGCGATGCGGCAGCATCCAGGGCGGCCCCTGCGGCAGCGAGACCAGGTCCGCAAACCAGATCTGCCTCGGCCACACTGGGGCCACCAGGGTAAGTCTCAGGCCCTGCTCCCTCACCCTGTCCAGCACACTCTGGATCAGGGGAACGGAGGGAAACGCGTAAAGGTCCTCTCTGGGCCAGGCGTGCTCTAACGCATCCTGGCCCAGGGGGCAATGCGTTGTGCCTCGCGATGCGAAGATATCGACGCGGGCATGGCCGAATCTGGCCCAAATCTGCCCCATTACCTGGGGGTGCAGCCGCCATTCTGTCTGCTGGGGGTTGCCCTGAGACAATAAATCCATTCTGAAGTTCAACCGGCCCGGCAAGAAAGCTGGCAATAGGGAGAGCAGGCGGGCGTGCGCACATCGGTGTATCACTGCTAATTTAAATTTATTTAGTAGGCGACTGTGGCCCTGTTGTCCGAACGAATCACGACGTGGTGACTGCGTATCTGGCACAGGAAAAGGCGTAGAGCCAGGCGTACCGCCTCAAGCTCTAGCAGGTGTATGTGGCGAAGCTCCCCGGCTTCCCACTGGCCATTTACCGGGAGGCCGTTGCCGGTAAATGCCGTTGCTACCCCCATCGTGAGGCGTCGGTGCGGATGACCCACCTGAGCGGGACTGGCCCCACTCTCACACCTGTGGAGAGCCAACGGGGGTCCGACCAAACATCCAGCGCCCAACAGTGTAGACTCGACAAAGCCAATCTGCAATGGCAGCCCCTGGCCGGGTCCAGGTGGTGACTGAGGAACCAGATCTGGAACGGATGCATATGTAGCTGCCCCAGGGGGAGCACAGCAACCGCTGCGGCCATATGCCCCAACAACACCATGCACTGATTCACCGACGCTGTGCGCCCTGAGCAAAGGGCCCTGGCCGTCCGAGGGATGCACTCCCGCCTCCCCGCAGAGTCACGCCGTCATGGCGAGCGAGTTCAGCCCCAGCAAGGTGGTTACCTGCGGCGGGGCGAGGCAACTCTTCTGCCAGTTTATCACAAACACCAGGGTCTGCAGGTGGTCCGTCACAGCCCTGGTAAGCACAATGGCAAGGTCTTCCGAGTCCGCAGCTATGAGCACATCATCGAGATTGACGTAGACGCGTATCCCCTTTGCACGGAGTGGGGGTTAGCGCAGTATCCACACAGGCGGTGAACGTTTGCGGACTTGAGGACAGGCCAAACGGCAGGACGCAGAACTCGTAGGCTGCCCCCTGAAAGGCAAACCTGAGGTACTTCCTGTGCACTATGGGGACGTGAAAGAAGGCATCTTTCAGGTACACTGAGGTGAAATGGTCCCCCGACCGCAAGGCATTGAAGAGGCGGGGGTGGGTAAGCATGCGGAAAGGCAACTTTCTCAGCGTCTTGTTCAGAAGCTGGAGGTCCAATATAGGCCGCATGGAGCCATCCCTCTTGTTCATGGCAGAATACCTGTGGTAGAACCCCGCGCGCCTCTCCGCCTCTGGTACCAGTCGTATTGCCCCCTTCGCCGGGAGAGAGGAGACCTCCTCCTGCAGCACAGCGGCAGAGCCCTCGTCCGCGTTGGACGTGGGGATCCCATCGAAGACGGGAGGGGTGCTGGCAAACTGCAGCGCATAACCCTTCCGTAGTGTGCGCAGCAACCACGGGGTAGGGGCACATAGCCGCTTCCAAGCAGGAAGCCTGCTGGATAATAACGGTCTCACGCCGCAAGACAGTAGGGAACCCGTGCCAGGGCCATAGCTTGGCTGCATGCTGGGTGGTCGTCCCGATGTCCGGGAAAGGCGGGGGGGGGGGGGGGGGGAGAAGTCCTGTTGTTGAAGTCCTGACTGTCCACTTTAATTTCAGTATGTTTTCAGCCACACTGGAAGACACCAACAAAACAAATCCATAAAACGTTTGTTGTGATTTGTCTCTGTGCTTCCAGCTCAAGACTCTGCAGTGTCGTCCCTCAGAGACAGAGTGAGCGACACCGAGAGGGAGGTGGAGGAACAGAGGAAGGAGGCAGCAGCTCTCAGAGCCAAGCTGAATGCCACCAACACTGAGCTGCACACCACCAACGCCCAGCTGAGCACCATCAACACCGAGTTGCAGCTGCAGAAGAAGAAGGTGGAGGATCTGGAGAGGGAGAACGCAGGTGGGACGCCCCGGGGAACTGCACATCAGGGCTGTAGTCGAGACCATGTTAGTCGAGTCCAAGTCCAGATCGAGTCATTGGTGAATCGAGTCAGAGTCGGGACCAAGACCGGGGGGGAGTTGAAAGGGTCAAGACACAGACTGAGGCCAAGACCGAATCGACCGCAGAACTACCAGTCCAATTTGAGACCGCAATACCAGAGCAATCTGTTATCCCAGGCTACCATTGTATTTATTGACTAAAATAACATATTCTTTGTTTATTACCTAATATAGAAAGGAGGCTTCTAAAGACTTTTCAACAAAATTAGCATGTTTTGAGGACAAAATTCACATTTACTTAACTAGAAGGGGATTTCACCTACCGTACTCTTTCTTACAGCTCCACAACCATGATAGAACAATAGAGCAATTATGGTAAAACACTAGTGGTAAAAACAATGCTCTTTACACACAAAGAGCAATGTATACATGCAATTCATTATAATAATAAATGTTTATATAATATTTCTTATAATGTATTTCTTATAATTTATTATTTCGAGTCGATGTCCAGTCTATGCAACCATGCATATCAACGGTGAAATTCCACTGAGCGAAATTGCAGCATCGGCAATCTTTTTGGATAAAGGTCGATTTTTACGAGTTTTCGTCTGTGACGTGAACAGTTCTACATAGATCGACATAGACAAACGTGTAGGCAACGATACTGTGGTGGAGCGACGGCCAGACAACAGCAGCCCAGCCTGTCTGTGCGCTGTGCAAACACACTGGAAACGGAAGCGGTGCCGTGAGTAAATTCAGCTCAAGAAGGAACCTTCACACCAGAAGCACTCTGTTTTGCTCTGCGCTGGTCACAACTTGTACTGTCTTCCTGCCTGGCTGCACACAATCGCTCACAGCTCGCATCAAAGATTGACCATGCGCGGAAACTCTCGGTGAGCCGCCCACGCCACGGCCAGTGTGACCAGTCTAATCTGTCAACAAGGGTGCAGAAATTAAACAGCCTGCACTTCCAGATGCTTCCAGTTCATCCTTGGCCCATGACCAACTTTACCTTCCTACAAGGTTTTGTGGTGTTACGTGAATCTGTTTGGAAGTTAGGCACCTTTTTGTGATTGGACATGCCCCTTTTGGCTAGTGGCCGTGGAAAGTTAATAAGTTTGTCCTTGGCCCATGACCAACCTTTCTGCCAAGTTTCGTGCAAATCCGGGTTGACTGGAAGCCGAGATAGCGCAAAATATGTACTCTCCATACTCTGATGATTCAGAAATGTATAGTTTTACTAATCTCCCAAAAAAATCTAAAAGGACCAGGCTGAGGTGAGATTCATGATAGACATGGAAAGGTTATTTCTTCATGGAAATCAACATTTTAATTATGAAATGATCATCATATTACAGTATAAACGGTATTCTGTGTGGAGTCATTTTGTGAGATAATTGGGCCTTGATGCTGTGAACAACTAAATAACAGCTACTGTGATGCTGTGCATGTAATTTATTTGAATAATTTCATTTCATTTTTTCCCTCTTGTCAGCATAGCCTACAAAAAGACCAAACACTGCATCAGTAAAGAAAGCTAGCAACATATTTCCAGCGTATTTAATGAATTTGTATTTAATCATTAAAAACATGGCATTGTTACTACAAAATGTAGTTAAAAAGACAACAAGCTCTATCGATCTAGCAATGTACACTAAACAGAGCAGTGTAGACCTGAGCATGAACATTGTGCATTACAAGGAAAAAGTACAAAGCCCATGTTCATAGCAATGATGGACTTCTGCTGACCAAAACAACAGTACAGATTGGTGCTTGTTTTTAATAACAATGGACTACTGCTGAGCAAAAGGTGTTGGCTTGACAATATGTTAATAAATATAGCCGCAAGCGACAATACCAGGGTTTCCAGTCTGATGATGGCACAATGCCTATGACATCGTAAAACTCAATCACTGATGACATCACTCACTGATGACATCACAATGATGTCACAATGTCTATGACATCATCAGTAGTCACCTGACCACATCTAATATTTAAATATTTAAATAAAAATAAAAAAAGTTAAATATCTGTTCAAGATAGCATAGATGCATTTGGATTGCTACACCCCCTTTCTAACCCAACCCGCACTAAAAATTGTCTACGCCACTAAGGTACCACTAAAGGCGCTGACAGGGTTCTGCGCAGCCTCGACTTGGAGCCTTGCCGCCGACTAGTGGCGACAGCGAGACTGTGCATACTTGAACGTAACTCTGCGCTCAAACTCTTAAAGGAACACTCCGCCGATTTTCAATGCGAATTCTTTTTGACATAATCTCACACATATTCAAAAAATGTAAACAGTTTTGCAGACATTCATTTAGTTTGACAGTTATTGAGAGTTGATTTGAGTTAAGTTGTGGACCAGTGATGTCATTTGTGCATGAATGCCATCACTGGTCCACACCTTAACTCAAATCAACCCTCTCAATAACTATCAAATGAAATGAATGTCTGCAAAACTGTTGACATTTTTCGGATATGTGAGATTATGTGCAAAATAAATCAGCATTGTTTTTCGGTGGAGTGCCCCTTTAATAAGTTTAGTCCTTAGCGTGGGCCCCGGGTTCAAATCCGACCCGTGGTCCTTTGTCACATGTCATCCCCCTCTCTCTCCTCACCTTTCCTGTCTACTGTCCTATCCAATAAAGGCAAAAATGCCCAAAACATAATCTTAAAAAGAAAAGTCTACACTATTTACACCACATGATGGCATGTTGCTATCATGAATGGAGTGACAGCAGCATAATTGAACACGGACTGTAAAGCAAGTAATTTAATGTAAAAACAGTTGGACATCAGAACATAGGATACATCTCATGATGAGATTGACTGAACTGTGACTGAACTTCTGTTATTTGACTTAGTTGGTGTAGCAACAGGTTCATTACACAAGCTTGGATTTGATTTGTGGTTAATGTTTGTCATCGTTTTAATCTTATCCTTAATTATTCACCTTGAGTCACTTTTAATTACAGAATAGTTAAAACTGACTCTCACTCCTACAGATCTTCCTCCCCTTCCACCTAGAACCACTCCAAATCCAGTGACTCCGTCTACAACCAAAGACCAACTTGTCACCTCAAATGGTTGCATAACTACAACCACTACCTCTTCCACCCAGGAACCTGATAGTAACTTCTGTGCTGGAAAGGCAGATGGGCTTTATGCCAAGCCTGATGCTCCAGGCTCTTACTACAATTGTGGCAATGGCATAACCTGGATCCAAAACTGCCAAGCTGGCTTAGTCTTTCGAGACAGCTGCAAATGCTGTGACTGGCCTTAAAGAGCCATACACCATCATACATATCATTGTTTTTAGTCTTTTAGTGTTTTAACTTAGAAATCAGGGAGGTCATGTCTACCAGACAATTATATCACTTTTAAACAGTTACATTTCTGTATAAATCATTACAAGTAGCTCCCGTGACTGAGGTGGGGATGCTTTTTTTTTGCTGCTCGGCGGGGGAGCAAAACTCGGCAGAACACCTGGCGGACGGCGCAAGGCGGAATGCTATCTTCCATGCCTTAAGGCAAACAGGTGCGCAAGCGCTATTAGGGGATAGCGCCTGTCGGAAGATAGAGCCCCTTGTCATCCTAATGGGACTCACCTGGTTAAATAAAGGTTTAACCTTAACAGGAAGAGAGCTTGACAATAAAATAAATGTGTTGTGATCTCTGTTCTGTTGTCTGAATTGTAAGCATACAGGACATGTATTCGACAGTGGTGAATCACAAGAAATTGCCTAACTTTTCTTTGGTAATGCACATGTTATAAAGCATAGCTATTACATCTTATGGAATGTTATTATTATTATTAATTCATTTTAATCAAATGTACTCAAGTATTGCACTCAACAGAATTTTCAGAGGGAAAAGATAAATCTTAAAGTTTCGTTTAACTTTTTGCAATGAAATAAATTCTAATGGAGGAATTCCTATTTCATTATTGTACTGTGTTTAGTGTGTTATGTTCAGAATTAAAGAATGTGAAATATACATGAAAATAAACTCATGAGAATAAAATAATTTGTGCCATTTTCCAGCAATCGTCTCACCCTCTGTTGAGTGCAAATTCATATTGTCAAGACCATAGCAGTGATTGTCAGTGAAAGAGCATTTTAATTACTTATACCTTTTTTTACATCAAAAGTCCCACTAGTACATGTGTTTTTGTTACCCAGGAAAGCAGCAGGGGGTAGCAGCAGCAGCATCGCCTTTTAAACTTTTAGATCGCACTCTCAACCCGCATTTCTCCACCACTGCAGGCTGTCTCTTCCCCCTTCCTGGGTGAGGCTATTATAAGTTCTGTGATGGTATCATCAGGGATGATGTCATCAGTCAGTGATGATGTCATCAGTGATGATGTCTTTTCACCATGTAGAAGAGAGTCTGGCTTATCAAACTATGACCAGGTGAGAGAGACTAGTTTGAGAAGGTAAAACAGTCAGCGTTTTCAACAGGAATTCGTGACACAATGGATCAGGTGGGCGGGGCTACATAAGGTAATGAGCCCGTGCAGCGGGCAAGCCTAGGAATCGAGCGTGCGTGCTAGTTATATAAACTAGTAACCTTGCATGCTACGATAGTTACTGCGCTATAATAGCCTTATATAGCCTTAGACTGATGACATCATCCCTGATGACATCAACACAGAACTTATAATAGCCTCACCCGGGTAGGGGGGAGTGCATCTGGGTAGTGTAGTGGTAAAAGCACTCGCCTACCACCACAGGGCCAAAACCCGGGTTCAATTCCTGGCAGCGGTACTTCCGGCTTGGTCAGACGTTCGCACAGACACAATTGGCTAGGTGACATCATCACTGACTGATGACATCATCACAGAACTTATAATAGCCTCACGAAGGAAGGATGACATCACTGATGTCATCAAGCATGATCACATCACTGATGACATGATCACTGGTGACATCAGCACTGAACTTATAATAGCCTCACCCAGAAAGGATGACATCACTGTCAGGCATGATCACATCACTGATGACATCATCACTGGCAATTTTATAGTTGGACATGTCACTGGTGACATCATCACTGACTGATGACATCATGCCTGATGACAGCATCATAGACTGATGACATCATCACTGGTGACATCATCACTGACTGACATAGCTGTGGCCGGCACAAAAATTTAAACAGACAGACTGAGAACAGACAGAGCCCACACTGACATACTGTAGCTGTGGTCAGCACGGAAATTCCACACTGGCCGGCACAAAAGTTGAAACAAGAGTCCACACTGGCAATTATCATGTCGGATGACATCATCACAGACTGATGACATCTTCACTGGTGACATCATCACTGACTGACATAGCTGTGGCCGGCACAAAAATTGAAACAGACAGACAGAGAACAGACAGACATAGTTGTGGCCAGCACGGAAATTCCACACTGGCAATTATATGGCCGCCGGCACAAAAGTTGACACACTGGCTATTATATATAGGGTAGCAATCTGGCACGCTCGCTTGCTAGTTACTGTGGTATAATAGACTTATATAGCCTTACACTGATGACATCACTGAGGATATCATCTCAGATTGAAATGGAGAAATTACACGCACATCACTATAGCCTATAGGTGCAAGGCTGTAGCAGAAAAGCTCAGGTATCAATGGAAGAAGGTTGAGCCTGCACACTTACTCCATGCCATAGTTTAATGAGACAAAAAATAGGACAACGTTTCGATCCTACATTGGATCTTCGTCAGGTCAGAAATGTTTGGAGCATAACACATACCCATATATATAACATGGCAATCATAGGCTGATAGGCTCTCAGGGTGGAGCACATCCAAACATAATTGATACAAATTGACACATCACTCAAGTCAAGTCAAACCCAGGAAAATGCATATAAATACATAGAAAAAATGTCTTGGAAAAAAATCAACAAGTGTTGAACAGACAAACATAAAAAATATCTGATACACAAGCTATGTTAGGTGTTATATAATCCAAACGACATGCACCAGATACAAACAGATACAATAGACAAACCATAATAAACGCCGTTCTACACATATAATTTTTTTAATAATTGCGAAAAAGGTTTTAAATTCGTAGATGGGATAATTTGACTCCCGGATTTGATATGTAAATGGCACAAAACACAATGAGCACACATTGGCCAATAGGAAAACCAACATGTAAAACCCAAACATTAAAGAAACATTAAAAATACATGGAGGGTGTGCTTGATGCAAAGAGATTGACACGATATCGTGAGGGGGAAAGGGAGTTTGTCTGTGTGTTTGACCTTTGATGGAGAGTTGCCTGAGAGACTGTATGTTGATTATTGTTGTTATAGGGTAAGGCCGTTTGAGAGAGCGCCGCTGAGATGTTATTGCTGTCAAGAGTATGGTCATGTTGCTGCTGTGTGTAGAGGGGTCAGGAGATGTGGGGACGAGGAGTGTGAGAGAGACACGTGTTTAGAGGAAGACGAGGCGAAGTGCCTACACTGTATCATCATGCGGGTTCAAAACAGTGCCCAAGGAGAGTAAATGAGGTGAAAGGGAATCAGATTAGGGTAAAAGAGAAGGGTATGTCAGCTCTTTTAACAGCTTCAGCATATGACATAATGTATGCTATAGCTGTTAAAAGAGTGGAGAATGAGAGCGATAAAATGGAAGAAATTGAAAAGGAACCAGAGAACACTCTAAATAGATTCCACTATGAAGAAGACATCAAACTCCAGTAGGTGGCGGTAATGCACAAAAAGCTGTTTGCCAACCGCCATAAAACAATAGAAGAAGAAGAAGAAGAAGAAGAAGAAGAAGAAGAAGAAGAAGAAGAAGAAGAAGAAGAAGAAGAAGAAGAAGAAGAAGAAGAAGAAGAAGAAGAAGAAGAAGAAGAATCGTGCATTCCTTTATAACTGGGAACTGGTAATCTTACCGGTTCAAAGTTCATGAGCTGGGACGTGACGTCACCAGAGCTGGTATTTCCCATTCCAAACTGGTAGGAGCCTCAGCAGCCCCGGCGTAAAAAATCCAAGATGGCTGATCCGCGCAACAACAGTAGTTATAATCGTATAAATGCTATTTAGCACTTCTGTCTTGTTTGTGTCTCATTAAATCAGCTGTACACACAGCACTGCCTAACATCTATCTGTGTGGACATGAGGCTGCAGTGTTTGTATGCGCAAAATGCCGCGAAATGCCATGTTGTCAATTGTTATTGCTAACAATGGCTAGCCTGGCTAGCGACTGGATCTGACCAATGAACAGTGAACTTCCCAGCTCAAGTTTTCTGCAAATGGAACGCTAACAAAACGGATGTGATGTCATTTAGCCTCCACATCCCAGTTATTTTGCGATAAAGGAACGCACGATTAGCCTCCACATCCCAGTTCTTTTGCTATAAAGGAACGCACGAGGAGAAGAAGAAGAAGAAGAAGAAGAAGAAGAAGAAGAAGAAGAAGAAGACGAAGAAGAAGAAGAAGACATCCACCGGCAAAGACGACAAGTAGTAGAGTGGGGGTGGCATTTATAAGTCCAGAATTAAATGTAATGGTGAATAAAAGAGTAACTGACAAATTATCGGTATATACAGGGGAATTGTTGGCTATTCTTTTAGCACTTAATTGGGTAGAAGAAAATAAACCGGGTAATGTTTTAGTGGGGTCAGACTCCACTAGTGCATTAGTAAGTATCAAGAATGTAAAGTCGGAGGGAAGATTGGATATTGTACTGGAAATATCTCAGGCAATTTACAGAGTCAGCAAAGCAGGAACAACTGTGAAATTTATTTGGATCCCAGCACATATAGGAGTGGAGGGTAATGAATTGGCAGATAAGTATGCAAAAGATGCAACTAATAAGGCAGAAGTAAATATGGTAGTAAGTTATAGTAAGGCAGAAGTTAAAAGTATAGTTAAAGGAGAAATGAAAAAGAAATGGCAGGATGAGTGGAATAAAGAAACTAAAGGTAGGCATTATTACAATATACAAAAGACAGTAGGAAGAATGAGAAGCATGAGCAGAAATAAAAAAGATGAAGATATCATATCAAGGATGAGATTTGGGCACACTGGGCTTAACAGTACACTTAAGATTATAGGAAAGCATGAGACTGGTAGGTGTGAATATTGCGATAGGCAGGAAACCGTAGAACATGTAGGCTAATGATTGATTGTCCATACTAAGACAGATCCTCAACAACAGATTGGAGAACAATAGTATCAAGCTGGATTTAAAAGCAATATTGCAGTTGAATTCAGGGAATGTGGGATATAGGGATATATTTTCATTTCTAGAAGAAACTGGACTAAGCAGAAGAATATAGTCAGGATAGTGTAGTGTTTTAGAAAACCATTCTGATCCACACTCCATTTCAGAAGGTGGCGGTAATGCACCATAAGTTGTTTGCCAACCGCCATAAAACACTAAAAAAGAAGAAGAAGAAGACATCCACCGGAAATGTATTTGTTTACTTCCGCGGACACGACACACGTACCGAGCAGAGGGTACCAAGAAGAAAAGAAAACAACCCATTCTCCTCACGGTTTGTTGGTAAATGTCTGCTAAGAAACGAAATTAATGAACGAAATCTTTCTCAGTCTGACCAAACCAGCTGACGGACTGGAGGAAAGATGATAATAATTCATCTGACAGTAATATTTCATGGGTTTGTAGGAGCAGCTAGCGAGCAGAGCTAACTGCTAACCCGATTCATTACATTAGCGTTAACAACAATAGTGGCGAGTGTTTCCTCTCTGAGCCTCAGCTTTACTGCACACTGTAACGTTAGTCTGTCACTGCTACTGCTCATTAGGGTAACCAGGAGATGAGGTACTCAGGAGCAAGGCATTCATGTCTTTTAGCCGAACGGTACAGCTGTTTTTAACGTTAGCATAACAGCTAGCCAAGCTGCTGGCTTAGTGTAAACATCCGTGGAATTTAATTTCAAAAGCATTGCGTACTACTGACGTAGGTACTGCACAGCAGACATGGGACCAGGTCACTTTGCTCCAAGTTGCAAGCAAGTCCCAAGTCATTTTGTTTTGGGCAAGTCAAGTCACCTCCCGCACCCAAGACACTGCAGTCTTACGTTCCTTTATAAAGACATAAAACAAGGTATTAATACCTGTCTAATAGTGATATTATTGTCCAATTGATCTAACCTGTTTAAAAAGTATGACAATGAATTGATTTGTATTATAACTATTGATATTCAGCAAAATAAATGTAATCAAACATCAAATAAAAGCTTATTTATTTCTGTTCAAGTAACGACAACTAACTACTAACATTTGACGTAAGTACCTTCTCCCTGAAAAAACAAAACCCTCCAGTGAGAGGAGCTGACTGACAGCCAGTCATGACAATGCCATTTCCAGCTTGCACTCTACTGGATCACTTTCATTTAAACAGACACTTGACAACGTTGACCATCTTAATATTGCATATTTTAATATTTAAACTGATAAACACAAACAAGTCATCACCTCTCAAGTCAAGTCTTGAGTATTTAACTTCCAAGTCAAGTCTCTCAAGTAATTTCTTTTTTGTCAAGTCAAGTCGCAAGTCATCAAAACAGGGACTCAAGTCGACTCGCGACCAAGTCACCTAGGGTGCGTTCGTAAATCCAATCTGACACTCTGCACGAAAGTGAGAGCGCGAGTGGAGAAAGAAGCAGAGCGAGCTCTTTCTGAATGAATAGACCCTAATAAACACTAATGAGGTTTTCAACTTCCATGATTGGAAGTTGGAAACCTCAATACTGTTTTGCTTGGACCTGTGTTTACGCTGCCTTTTCGACGCAAAATGGCCCCCGTAAAAAGGATCTATTAATGAATGGGTCAAGAAACTCAGAGGAAAAAGACGTCAGTGTCATGCTGTTTGATTGACAGGCGATCACTGGGAAGCCCAGGGCGCAAACAACACAACAATGAGCACTTGGAGCCAAAGATGTCAGTAAACTGTCAACTCAGTTCTGAAAGGGATAACAGAAAGACTTTGCTATTCCTATTGACTCCGATAATTATTCACTATTCAACTTTAATGTATTTTACCTTTGTTTCAATCGCAATTGGTCTTATAGACAGTTTTCACCGAATTGTCTTGTCGAGTTGAAACATCTATAATTTCATTCTCTCCGGGAATCACATGTCAAAGTTATAGTCTAGAGTGGTCTTTTAACTTTGTGCTATGGAAATTAGGTTTAATTAGGTTTATTCTGACTGGATTACTCTTGACAAACCTGTCTACACTGTTCACAGATTAAAACACTGTCTGAGGGGATAATGACAATAACTGAAAAATGTTTTAAGACACATTCACTTCACGTGAAGAGTTCATTTTCATTATACTAAAAGGGTTTACAGTTACACCACCAGATGTCACTGTTCACTCTCCACAAATTAAGAGTAAAAGTTAAACCTCTTAAAAACTTAAAAGTAGATAGGGTATCAAAAAGTTTCATTTTCCCATACATTCATTGTCCAAATTTTTAAGTGGGAACGGGGTCTTTAGCTATTCAGAAGTAGTTGCAGACTGAAGCATTGGAGAGAATAACAACATTACAGACTGATCCCTGTAGTTTTCAGATTGCCCACATCATCATCGTCATCGTTATTATTATTATTATTATAGTTGAGCGTTGTGTTTCATGTTCTTCAGAAAGCAGTGTTGGAGTGAGAGGTCTGTCGTCATGGACGTCAGCATCGCGGTGTCTCTGATCCGGGGTCAGATGGGGGCGGTGGTGGAGCGTGCGGTGAACGGAGCCGTGGAGACGGTGCTGGCTGAGATGCTCAAGGTGGTCGGGGTGAAGTTCGAGGAGCTGAAGGCCCAGGTGGCGCTCTTTTATTATCTTTTTTTTTTTTTTTTTGATGGTATTAGTAATTTAATATAGTGATATGTGCTCTTACACTTAGCATACTGTAACACTGCAGACATGTTGTTGTGACTTCAGGTGGCCGTGCTGAAGAGAGACATGAGCAGCCTGCAGAGGGAGAAGAGCCTGAAGGAGAAGGAGAACGAGAAGATGCGCTCTATGCTGCGCTACGCAGAGCTCAAGCTCAAGTACTACCGGCAGGGCGTGGAGGAGGAGATGCAGCAGCAGAGATCCGGCTCCGCTGGCCACCGGATCCACCAGCCGGGTTCACGTTCCACCCAGACCAGGAGGGAGGAGGGAGCGGCGGGCACGCCGGGCAGAAGTGGCCAAGGTGAAGGAGGTTTAAAGCTCTGTGTGCCTCTGGTAGAGTCTAGCTCTGTGTGCCTCTGGTAGAGTCTGTGGTTGTGTCTCTCCCACAATGAGAAAACCCCCAATCAGTGATTCTGTGATCTGTTGCTCCGGTAGAGCAGACGGGAGAATAGACCCTTTTCACAGGGGCCATTTTGTGTCAAAAAGGCGGGGTAACCACAGGTGTAAGCAAAACACTAATGAGGGTTTCCCACTTCCATGATTGTGTCGCCTAAGCAACTATACCAGTTTAAAAAATCTGGACCCAAAAGAACACAACAACAAGGAGTAGAGTACAAAAATATACAATGCTTTATTTGACTAATTAAAACATAAAATGTTAGCTGAGCAAAAGGAAGTCGATCATGTGCCTCTACACCGGATGCTTTGTTGAACGCACTTTCTGCTGCTATCAGTCTGACTCCTCCTCGTGTTTCTGCTCCCAGCATGCAGCTCTGGACAGAGCAGGAGTGGACGTTCCGTCAGAGTGAACGCCCACGCAGAAGGGGGCGTGGCCCAGTCAGAAGGGGGCGTGGCCCAGTCAGAAGGTGCTGTGGCCCAGTTGGAGGGCGGCATGGCCCAGTCAGAAGGGGGCGTGGCCCAGTCAGATGGGGGCATGGCCTGCACCAACCTGTCTGAGCAGCTGCTGCCTGTCTCTCTCTCTCTGGAAACCAGTGCAGGTACAGAGCTGGGGGGTTCTTAATGGGATTGTTTAATTGATTGATTGATTGACATGCATTTATGTGTGTGTGTGTGTGTGTGTGTGTGTGTGTGTGTGTGTGTGTGTGTGTGTGTGTGTGTGTGTGTGTCTAGCCTGAATTGAAGTGAAGCTAAACTAAAGCAAACTACTTCCTGTTGCGCCCGGTGGGCTGGTCTGTCCTGCAGAGCGAGGCGCGGCTCAGAGGACAGAAGAAGAGCAGTGTGATTGGACCATCAGCTTCCAGCCGCACACAGAGGACGTGGACCCGGCCTTGGCCCCGCCCACCGCAGTAGCCCCGCCCCTGGAGCCAGAGCAGGCGCCTCTGTCTCCAGACGAGTCGAGCCAGGCTGACAGCTCCACCCTGCTGTCCACCACACCACAGGTTACTGCATTACCCAGACGTCACCTGTAGTTAAAGGATAAGTCCGGTGTTTTTTTAACGTCTCGTCAGATCATATATGTAAGATACAGGCCGTCCTCGGTGATGAGGATCCAAAATGGGGCGAAGAAGGGTCTCGAAACACCCGCCGGTCATGAGTCAATTGCTGGTGCACAACATGAATATTACTATTTCCTTATGTGTATGTCAGCCAAACACCTGCTTAGAGGGGTGCAACTTCCAGGGGAACCAATGCAAATGTCACGGGAATGGGCAGTATTCACGTTGGGGCGGGAGCAAAATAAACTGTGGGTCCTGTGATTTCTCTCCTTGTTTACTGCTGAGTGAGTCATCACGTCGGACATAGACAATCACAAGAAGAAATACGACGCTGTTAAAGCAGCAGCATTTGAACAGCACTACATAGGAAAACATATGATGTTTGAGAGAGCCCAGTTCAATTAAGTACCACGGGACCCAGCTTTTCTTTCTAGCGGGCGGGGGGCAGGCAGTCTTAACGTGGCTGCGTGCGGTAGAGAGCTGCGCGGGCCTGACATCTCGGCCCGAGCCCTCCCCGGCCCGTGACATGCAGGCCCGGCCCGTATCGGCCTGGCCCGAGGGGCCCGCGAGCGTCCCCCTCGCAGCTCTCTAGCGAGCGGTCAGTGACACACGCGTTGCGAGAGCCGGCGGTAATGGTCAGGAATCCAGCGCGAGCGGGATTTAAAAAATTGTCCCGCACACACCCCTCTACACCCGCTTGTACTTCAGAAAGAAGGAAAAAAATGCAAATTTATTAACACATTGAATGCCAGCCATGTTTTCATTCCTGTAGGTAAGTTGTGCCAGGGGTGTTTTTGACTGATTCTGGCTCATTTTACAACAGCCGAGGATTCTTTTCTGTTAAGAATTCATGAACACCAATCATCTAAAAATAACTAATAGAATGTGTGCTTTCTCTGTCTAAAAGAGTTAGTTTGCAGAGTTAGTAGTTATGTAGATATTAGCCGTTGAGTACAGCATGGTTTCAGCGTCTGGAAATTTATTCAGAGATAAATGGCTTTTTGTGAAACAGTCACTTTAACCATTCATTTTTGGCATCAGTAAGACCGTCAGACATTCTAAACAATAGTTTTGAACAGTAATTTCCTCCATAACAACAGGAAACACCCCTCTCATTCAAACTCCTCCCTCCGTGTGTCTTCTCCTCCTTCCTCCTGGCTGTACAGCGGGCGTGTCAGAAGCGCTTTTGCTGCTGCCTGCCTGTGTGCCTGTCTGCCTGCTTGCCTGCGTGCGGACGCTCCTTGTGCGAGTCAAGATGGGCCGGGGAATGCGTGGGCGATGGGCAGATGTTGATTCTGGCCTTTCTGAGGTGTTTCAAAGTGTGTTTCACCTATGATCTATTTTGCAAATCGCTCTCCGCTCTCTGTGTGCTGCTGCCGGTGCGCGGCCGCTCTCAGGCAAGACAAGTCTTGAATGGATTACTGTAAAATCGCCACGGCATTTCCTTGAACGGCTTGGTCCCGCGGCAGTTTTTTCTTTGATTTCGGTCGTCTGGGGGAGCACTGTCAACACTTAGTGGGTCGGTAAAATAGATTATACACATTATCTTGCTCCAATAGTGATCTCGAAGATGTAAAAGTTGTTGATTGATGTCCCACCGTCAAAAAAAAAAAATGTTTATCTAAGACGAGTAAACTCGGCTCTGGCACTTAAGCGTTGGATTATGTAAGACGAATTATTTCGGCTATGGCACTTAAGGTGTTAAACATTATCAAAAGCTGTGTACAATATCAGTATAGATGTAGTAGGAAAATAAATAAATGAAGCTATAGTAGGGATGCACCGATATATCGGCTGGCATTGGCCTTGTTGACTGCAATCAGCCTATCGGCAAAAAAGGTGGCGTTCACCGATTGCAGTGGCTGATATTAAGCCTGATATTTATTTCAGTTGGGTCACATCATTTCTGCCTGGCTATCGTACTTGCGCACCTACTGAAAAATTATTCTCATTGAGTAGGTAGGTAAAATACTTTTGTTTATAATAATGAAGATTTCTTTGTTTCCCTGTTACAAAAGGGGGAATACAAAAAAATATCTGTATCGCTGTCGGACAAATTGTTATTTTAAACATGGGTATCGGCCCAGAATTTTGCAATCGGCGCATTCCTAAGCTATAGGGATGGTAATATGTTACAGCCAGGGCGGTGTCGCTAACTACCAGGCCACTGCAACTCTTTAAACTAGTGAAGGTCTGTACCCAGCCCTAGGTTTGATTTCTCCTCCTAGTCCTGAGTCCTGGTTCTTCTGTTTTGAAGGTGAAGCAGGAGGAGGTGCAGCAGCAGCAGCAGCAGCAGCAGCAGCAGCAGCTGCAGCAGCTGCAGCAGCTGCAGCAGCAGGAGGAGGTGATCTGCATCAAGGAGGAGCCAGAGGAGGAGCAGCTGCTGCTGGACTGTCAGATACAGCACGCTCAACTGCTGTACTCAGAGGTGAGGGGGCGGCTCAGAGGGGTCAGGGCCCGTGCAAATCCTTTAAAGGCCCATTCCGTCAGTTCTGGCGAGAAATAAATGTGCACAAAGTGTTTTTTATTGGCAATGAGTAAATGCGCCTTGACGTAACTTAAAAATGGCGACCAGGGGCGTTTCTCTCCGACCAGCCGTTCAGAAGATACATGGAAATACCGCAGTTTCGAAGGGGTGAGCATTTCCCGCCACAGCTAGAGGATGTGACGTCCGTGCGTCCACGAGCCTGCCTCTTGTCCTGGCTCCGGCGTAAACGAAGAAGACAGCTAACAGGAAATGGCTAACGTTACGTTCGTCGCTAGCTGCTAGCAAAATGAAACAACAACACAGACTCCAGAAAAAGTCCACACTAAATAAATAAATAAATATTTATCTAATGAAGCCCTGGCCAGACAGCAGCAATGTGACCGACATCGGGGGGAAAACTAGAGTCAGGACTGTGTTTTCGGTTCATGAAGGGAACTTGCTGCTTGTAGCTACTGTAATGTGGTTTTGACCAGATAACGTTAGCTGCTTGCTAATGGATTTTCAAGATTCAAGATTTTTATTGTCACTCCGTAGTACAACTATCTGACCACCTGGTCAGAAACTCTGCTAACATCACCGTGTTGTGTGAAGTAATGCAACCCTAACGTTACTACCGTTATGCTTATGGTCATGGAACATTATTGTTTGACTGCATTTAGCTGCGGTGGTGAGTCTGCCTAGTATAACCATAACGTTAGCTTGATGCTATACGCGGCTAACTAATAGATTTAGCTATATTTATAGAAATTACCACCAGCCCCACTAATAACGTTACTGTCTTGTGTTGATAATGAATCTAACAGTCAGAAATATGCCTAACGTTAGCCTGCTGTCTGTTATGCTTACGGTACATTGTTTGACTGTTCAGTTTGGTCAAGACGTACCGGGGGAGAAGGCTCTGACTGCAGTTAGGTGCAGTGGGACTGCACATAGTAACGTTAGCTTGATGCTAATCGCGGCTAACTAATATTAATTTACATTTATAGAAATTACCACCGAGCTCCACTAATAACGTTACCGTCTTGTGTGGATAATGAATGTAACAGTCGTAAATATGCCTAACGTTACTGTTATGCTTATGAAACATTGTTTGATTGTTCAGTTTGGTCAACTCCAGGCATTACACGGTACCGTACATACAGGGGAAGCAGGGTAGTTCCTGGCTCACGGTAACGTGAATATCCTATCCATTTCCCCGCAGCCAATGTAAGCCAAAACACGGCCAAACATGCCACAATAACGTCTGATAATTCATCCAGAATCCTTCCTGGGCATCTCGAGGCTGATCTGACCGATAAATTGTCCAGGTTGCCGTTTTCAAGTGACTTTTATGAGTTACATTACATTACATTACGTCATTTGGCAGACGCTTTTATCCAAAGCGACTTACAATATCACATTTTTGTCAGCAATAGAGCAATCAACTATGCAACACAGTCTATGACAACTACAACTTTTGAAGGAACAGTGGTACAAGTTTAGTTTAGGTTAGTAGTTTTTTTTTTTTAAGAGAGAAAGAAGTTAGTTCAAGAAGGGCCCAGATGGAGCCTGAAAAGGTGTGTCTTTAGTCTTTTCCGAAAGATCGGCAGTGATTCGGCCGTCCTGACCGAAGGTGGAAGCTCGTTCCACCATTGAGGTGCCAGGGACGAGAAGAGTCGCGAACGGGATGAGCGACTTTTGAGCCCCCGTAGCGAAGGAGGGGCGAGGCGCCCTGCACTGGTGGAGGAGCGGAGGGAACGGTGAGAGATTTGGAGCCTGACCATAGATTGTAAGTACAGGGGGGCTGTCTGGTGTACTGCCCTGTTAACGTTACATAGCAACCAACACCTCTGCTGTTGCTAAGCAGCTGCTTGTGCACGTGCGAGTATGGTGGTGCCCGCGCGTCAGCTCGTTCACACGCTGCCTGCAGTTACTCTAACGGCCACCGGCGTCAGTAACAGTGACAATTGACGGAATGGGCCTTTAAAAAATGTCTTAAATTTAGCTTTTTTTATATTCAAGGTCTAAAATGTCTCCAATCTTATGCCACTTTTAGCTGTTTAAACATGTCTCATGGGTTTTAGAGTTATGAATTCTGCTGCAAAAACCCCACAAAACTCAAATCCAGCCTCTGATAAGATGATCTGTTGGGATCAGAGTATATGAGTGGGTGGAGCCTCTGATAAGATGATCTGTTGTGATCGGAGCATATGAGCGGAGCGGCGAGGGTTTCCGCTCATCGCTCACGGAGCGGTCTGTTCCATCCGCTCACTCCGCTCCGCTCCGTTTAACATCACAAACTGATGACTTTTCCTTGAATGCTTTTGTTTGTTCCTCTAGGGTCAAAGGTCATCAGAGTGGCCAGGATTTCCATTGAGCAACTTTCCTGATCCCAGTACAGCCTTCAGCTCAGCTGGACCAAGCTCATGTGAGTGAGTGAGTGTGTGTGTGTGTGAGTGTGTGTGTGTGTGTGTGTGAGTGTGTGTGCGTGCGCGCGCGCCCATACGAAAATGAAAGAAATCAAAATAGATATATGTAATCAATGTAACTGCATCATTGCTGTTATATTGGACAAAAATGATTTGTAATAAGAGACCAACATCGGGTAAATAGATCGTTAACCTGATATATCAGGTTCACCCTGATCTGAACCCAGTTAAGCCTCGCCCCCCTCTCTCACGTCCCAGACTGCATGCCCCAGCTGCTGGCCCCCCTGCCCTCAGCGCCCCCTGGAGGCCCCTCTCGCCAGGCGGTGCGGCCCTGGACTAAAGACCTCAGCCTGTACGAAGAATACAAACTCCGCAGGAACGAGCTGCGGCGGCGCAGCCTCACCAGACGCAGAGAGATGGAGAAGACGCTTCCACAACCTCTGCTGGCTGACCTGGTGAGTGACAGGACACACACACACACACACACACACACACACACACTCACACACTGTACAGTGACAGGAGGCAGCAGGGTTCGGGGGAAAATGTCATCTTCATTCTGAGAAAATGCTTCATTTGGCCTTTAAAGTAGAGCAGAAAGTTGCCCTCAGGAAGAACATAATCCAGAGAATCCAAATCAAGTTCATCGCCCATAAAACTGCCAGGTCATAAAGTGCAGCAGGCTGCATCTGAACCAGCACAAGGTGAGGATCAGTAAGTGTAGCTGATGTCTAGAATGAGAGAAAATAATAGTTGTAAAGATATGGGCGTCTATTTTCAGGGTCATATCTCAACGTCTAAACGCACGACACAAGGTGCATTTTGGGGAGTGTCCAACTTGCTAGTTACAAGATGCTAGTTACAAGATGCACTATCTGAGTGCAAACAAGGGCACATTCATAGGTGTGTTCTGGGCGTAACATGAACTGAACCAATCAGAGCATCATCTGCCATCCCCTTTAAGACCCAGGTGCGCTTGGAACTTGACATATTGCTATTTAAATGAATATTTGGGGCAGATTGGCAGCTCACATACATGTATGGTTGTTACACACTGTACATGTGTAGCCAACTCACCTTACAAAGTGGACAATTCAAGATGTTTCCACCTAGCTGAGATAGTGTATGAGGAGGTTTCCACGTAGCTGAGATAGTGTATGAGGGGGTTTCCACCTAGGTGAGATAGTGTATGAGGGGGTTTCCACCTAGCTGATAGATAGTGTATGAGGGGGTTTCCACCTAGCTGATAGATAGTGTATGAGGGGGTTTCCACCTAGCTGAGATAGTGTATGAGGGGGTTTCCACCTAGCTGATAGATAGTGTATGAGGGGGTTTCCACCTAGCTGATAGATAGTGTATGAGGGGGTTTCCACCTAGCTGAGATAGTGTATGAGGGGGTTTCCACCTAGCTGATAGATAGTGTATGAGGGGGTTTCCACCTAGCTGAGATAGTGTATGAGGGGGTTTCCACCTAGCTGATAGATAGTGTATGAGGGGGTTTCCACCTAGCTGAGATAGTGTATGAGGGGGTTTCCACCTAGCTGAGATAGTGTATGAGGGGGTTTCCACCTAGCTGATAGATAGTGTATGAGGGGGTTTCCACCTAGCTGATAGATAGTGTATGAGGGGGTTTCCACCTAGCTGATAGATAGTGTATGAGGGGGTTTCCACCTAGCTGATAGATAGTGTATGAGGGGGTTTCCACCTAGCTGATAGATAGTGTATGAGGGGGTTTCCACCTAGCTGATAGATAGTGTATGAGGGGGTTTCCACCTAGCTGATAGATAGTGTATGAGGGAGTTTCCACCTAGCTGATAGATAGTGTATGAGGGGGTTTCCACCTAGCTGATAGATAGTGTATGAGGGGGTTTCCACCTAGCTGAGATAGTGTATGAGGGAGTTTCCACCTAGCTGAGATAGTGTATGAGGGAGTTTCCACCTAGCTGATAGATAGTGTATGAGGGAGTTTCCACCTAGCTGATAGATAGTGTATGAGGGAGTTTCCACCTAGCTGATAGATAGTGTATGAGGGGGTTTCCACCTAGCTGAGATAGTGTATGAGGGGGTTTCCACCTAGCTGATAGATAGTGTATGAGGGAGTTTCCACCTAGCTGAGATAGTGTATGAGGGGGTTTCCACCTAGCTGATAGATAGTGTATGAGGGGGTTTCCACCTAGCTGAGATAGTGTATGAGGGGGTTTCCACCTAGCTGAGATAGTGTATGAGGGAGTTTCCACCTAGCTGAGATAGTGTATGAGGGAGTTTCCACCTAGCTGATAGATAGTGTATGAGGGAGTTTCCACCTAGCTGATAGATAGTGTATGAGGGAGTTTCCACCTAGCTGATAGATAGTGTATGAGGGAGTTTCCACCTAGCTGATAGATAGTGTATGAGGGGGTTTCCACCTAGCTGATAGATAGTGTATGAGGGGGTTTCCACTAGAGCTGTGCATCTTCACTGATCTCACGATTCGATACGATTCGATTATACAAGTCTACGATTCGATTCGATTCGATTATACGATGCATCTTAAATCGATGCATCACTTTTTCCGCAATACATGATTTATTTTTTCTCACTTTCTTTTTTCTCACTGTGTGGCTACTTTTAAAATAAAAGTGCATTTGGAATTGCATTGTATTATGATCCATAATTAAAATAAACAACTGCATGTACTTACATTCTATTTTATTTGATTATAAAAAAAAATTAAAAATAAATGTTTTTTTTTTTTGTTTTTTTTTATAATCGATTTTTGATATTTGTTAATCGATTCAGAATCGTCCTATTAAGCATCGCGATGCATCTCTGAATCGATTATTTTCGGCAGCTCTAGTTTCCACCTAGCTGATAGATAGTGTATGAGGGGGTTTCCACCTAGCTGATAGATAGTGTATGAGGGGGTTTCCACCTAGCTGATAGATAGTGTATGAGGGAGTTTCCACCTAGCTGATAGATAGTGTATGAGGGGGTTTCCACCTAGCTGATAGATAGTGTATGAGGGAGTTTCCACCTAGCTGAGATAGTGTATGAGGGGGTTTCCACCTAGCTGAGATAGTGTATGAGGGGGTTTCCACCTAGCTGAGATAGTGTATGAGCAAAGCCTCAAGATGGCACTGCGCACAGATGAGCGCAAGTTAATTTGCTATTCAAACAAGGCGAGCGCCGGACGTTGATTGACAACAGCGTCGGTCTGAAACTGGCAAGTAGATTTGCACTCCGCCGCCCGTCCCTTTGTGTCCCTTTGTGTCCCTTCGTCTCCGCCGCGCGACGCCTGCGTCCAGCCCAAAATAGACCCCATGGAGTTTCAGGGGATAAAGCCATTTTACCAAACTGTATTGCATTGAAGTTGAATGTATTGAAGATCAATTCTAAACATCTCATTGTTGTTGTCGTTATTGTTGCCATTGTTGTTGTCGTCGTTGTTGTTGTTGTTGTTGTTGTCGTTGTGATGAAGGTGCGAGAGCGTCGAGAGAAAACCAGACTCAGAGTGGCCAGATGGAGAGCCAAGAGGAAACTGCAGGCCTGTTTAAGCCAGGCTCAGGTCAGAAACTACTGCAGCCCTACTTTACTACTGCTACTTGCTACTTTACTACTACTACTACTTGCTTTCAAGGGTGGAGGTTTGTTTGGGAAAGGTACACAAACTTTGCAGGGGGTCTGGGGGGACGGTCTGTCCTACCCCTGGCATTTTTTCATTGCATTTCCCACAATTCTCCACAATATACTAGAGCCCTTTTCCCACATGCGCTTTGTACCGCAAAATGACCGGTACGTGGTCTAATGCCTGCATGTGAGAAAGGCGCCGTGCCGGTATAAGCGCGACCCCGTCGTCCCCGACATTTCACCAGTCTCTAGCCAGTCAGAAGAGCGGTATGCTTTTAAGGAGACGCAAGTGGAAACGGGTCCAGTCATTTTCCGCGACAGCGGTCCTTCAATCATGGGCGAGGAGTAGCCTACACACGTTGCTTAATGTTCCAGCGGGCATAATCTAATCATTCGCGCACATTAAAGCAAACTGGCGAAATGATCTTGTGATAGCCTAATAACAGCAGTATGTCAGCTTGCTGATTTCCGAAGGCAACCCCGGACACATCAAACGCAGCCAGTCTGTAAAAAGTGCTTCAACGCAGGTGAACGGATAAACATCGAACCAGCAACTATTTCTCTCAGACACGGATCCCAACTTCTTCAAAGTGCATCATCTAATCATTCGCGCACATCAAAGCAAACTACTTCCAGATTTCGCTTGTGCATTTTGCTTTCTCTACATACATACAAGCGTTGAGCAGCTTGCAAGCCTTTCTCGCTGTCTGTCCGTGGCTGCTGCTCTCGAGCAGAGGGGAGGGGGTAAATCGGCTGTGTTTATTACGCTGGCGGCTTGACGCTGCTCTTAAGTCAAACGAGTGTGATTTAGTGTGTGACAACTGACAAGCGAAGTTATTTCGAGTTTTGCCGACCCCCCAAATAAGCTCCCCCCTCCACCCCGCCCCCCCCCCCCCCCCCCCCCCCCCCCCAACATACTGGCAAATTCGCTGATAGATTCCCCCACATGCGCGAGCCGAAGTGTGAAGGGAAATGTCCGATATTGACTTACAGGTAATTTTCCGGTACGCATGTGGGAAAACGGCTTATGACTTTATAGTACTTTCTTCAACACAATAAAAGAGAAGAGAAATGTATCTGTCTGTCTCTCTCTCTCTCTCTGTCCCTCTCTCTCTCACTCTCTCTGTCTCTCTCTCTGTCTCTCTCTCTCTCTCTGTCTCTCTCTCTCTCTCTCTCTCTCTCTGTCTCTCTCTCTGTCTCTCTCTCTCTCTCTGTCTCTCTCTCTCTGTCTCTCTCTCTCTGTCCCTCTCTCTCTCTCTCTGTCTCTCTCTCTCTCTCTCTCTCTGTCTCTCTCTCTGTCTCTCTCTCTCTCTCTCTCTCTCTCTCTCTCTCTCTGTCTCTCTCTCTGTCTCTCTCTCTCTCTCTGTCTCTCTCTCTGTCTCTCTCTGTCTCTGTCTCTCTCTCTCTCTCTCTGTCTCTCTCTGTCTCTGTCTCTCTCTCTCTCTCTGTCTCTCTCTCTGTTCTCTCTCTGTCTCTCTCTGTCTCTGTCTCTCTCTCTCTCTCTCTCTCTGTCTCCTCTCTCTCTCTGTCTCTCTCTCTCTGTCTGCGTTGTAAAGAATACGGGAACAAAGTGAACAAACACCAATAGACACTCTTATTTCTCATCCAGTGGGAGCATGACAGAGTGAACCCTTTTGTAGAGCGGATTTGACACAGAATCCACCCCTCCCTACCAGAAAGATATATATATATATATATATATATATATATTATATATATATATATATACACCGATATATATTTCTGTTTTTTTCTTTAAAAAAAAAAGACAAATATCACATACTCACATAGCCTACATTGTCAATAATCCAGTTAATATAATGCTTGATTGATCAAATTCTTAATACTGGTTAATCTATTGTCGATTAATTGTTAATATCCCTACTTTTAATTAATTCCACCCTTTTGTTTAACAGCTAGGATTGTTCTTTATTGATTTTAACTCATTTTATTATCATCTTATTCTTTGATATACTTGTTTTATTTTTCGTATACTTGTTTTATGATTTGCTTTTCATATCTTAGGATTGTTTTTATCATTATCAATTTATTTTATTATCACTATAACTATCTTTTTACTCTTGTTTTTAATCTTAACACAGTGTTGTTGATTTAAAGAACTTTGAGCTGCATTTTATGAAATGAACGGTGTTATATAAATACAGTTGTATTCTTATCATCATCATCATTATTATCATCAATAAAATGTAGTAGTACCCAACACTACTCGACAGTAGTACTAGTTGACACATAATAAGTAGTACTACTGTAGTACTTCTACCCTACTAACACTACGACTACTACTACTACTACTACTACAACATGTTTGTAGGAATAGCCAACACTGAGATGGATAATGTTTGTGTGTTACTCCCTCCAGGCTCAAGGTGGCGCTGCAGGTTTCTCCCAGCAGTCTGGTTTCAGCATCAGCAGTCAGCACCAGCAGCTCAGAGCCTGTGGTGAGATGAACACTTGGCTGTCCTTACTGAGGCTTTTGTATCTGTGCTTGCTACCTGTTCTGTTCTCATTGTTCTCACCTGTTTATTCCTCCACACTTTTGAATTCTGCTATTTTTAAGCGGCGCAGCCACTTCTGTACAATATGACATGTCCGTCTGTCATAGACTGTATAAAGAGATGGACGGAGTGAGTGTGACGCCACTCATGTGCGTCGGTCATAGACTGTATAAAGCAGGGGTGGGCAACATTTTTCCCCCTGAGGGCCATACTGACTTACATCAAGTAAGCGAAGGGCCACACATTAGAGATTATACCTGCCAACACTCGTGATTTCCGCGGGAGTCTCCCTATTTTTAACCCTCTCTCCCGTTGCGATTGGTAATTTCTTGTTAATCTCCTGATATAATAGTGATACAAATCCAATGGCTGTAGCAGATGAGATTTATTAACATAATTCTGCATTTTATTGAGTTTTTGGGGGTCGTTTTGTTTTTCTTTGAGTCCGGTCTAGGGCCGCAAGAAATGACTATAGAGCAGTAATTTCTTACACATGAGATTACTTTGAGCCTTTTAGTCATAAAGATTGTTGAAAGATAGCCTATTCCATATTCCAGACTGAAATGCTAATAATAATAATAATAATAAAAAAAATCATTTTGTGCAATTCCATCACAGGCCACACAGGGGGCGCCCGCGGGCCGCATGCGGCCATATTTTGCCCATGTGTGATATAAAGAGATGGACGGAGTGAGTGTGACGTCACCCGTTGGTTTGTGATCTCCCGTTCTGAAGCCTCTAGTTTGGTGTTTTAGCCACTGTGACCTGTCAATCACATCCAAAACACACTGTGACCTGTCAATCACATCCAAAACACACTGTGACCTGTCAATCACATCCAAAACACACTGTGACCTGTCAATCACATCCAAAACACACTGTGACCTGTCAATCACATCCAAAACATACTGTGACCTGTCAATCACATCCAAAACACACTGTGACCTGTCAATCACATCCAAAACACACTGTGACCTGTCAATCACATCCAAAACACACTGTGACCTGTCAATCACATCCAAAACATACTGTGACCTGTCAATCACATCCAAAACACACTGTGACCTGTCAATCACATCCAAAACACACTGTGACCTGTCAATCACATCCAAAACATACTGTGACCTGTCAATCACATCCAAAACACACTGTGACCTGTCAATCACATCCAAAACACACTGTGACCTGTCAATCACATCCAAAACATACTGTGACCTGTCAATCACATCCAAAACACACTGTGACCTGTCAATCACATCCAAAACATACTGTGACCTGTCAATCACATCCAAAACACACTGTGACCTGTCAATCACATCCAAAACACACTGTGACCTGTCAATCACATCCAAAACACACTGTGACCTGTCAATCACATCCAAAACACACTGTGACCTGTCAATCACATCCAAAACACACTGTGACCTGTCAATCACATCCAAAACACACTGTGACCTGTCAATCACATCCAAAACACACTGTGACCTGTCAATCACATCCAGAAACACACTGTGACCTGTCAATCACATCCAAAACACACTGTGACCTGTCAATCACATCCAAAACACACTGTGACCTGTCAATCACATCCAAAACACACTGTGACCTGTCAATCACATCCAAAACACACTGTGACCTGTCAATCACATCCAAAACACACTGTGACCTGTCAATCACATCCAAAACACACTGTGACCTGTCAATCACATCCAAAACACACTGTGACCTGTCAATCACATCCAAAACACACTGTGACCTGTCAATCACATCCAAAACACACTGTGACCTGTCAATCACATCCAAAACACACTGTGACCTGTCAATCACATCCAAAACACACTGTGACCTGTCAATCACATCCAAAACACACTGTGACCTGTCAATCACATCCAAAACACACTGTGACCTGTCAATCACATCCAAAACACACTGTGACCTGTCAATCACATCCAAAACACACTGTGACCTGTCAATCACATCCAAAACACACTGTGACCTGTCAATCACATCCAAAACACACTGTGACCTGTCAATCACATCCAAAACACACTGTGACCTGTCAATCACATCCAAAACACACTGTGACCTGTCAATCACATCCAAAACACACTGTGACCTGTCAATCACATCCAAAACATACTGTGACCTGTCAATCACATCCAAAACATAGTACTTTTTATTGTCTAAACGGGTGAGTTATATAACGGTTACGAAAATGATATATATAAAAATATATAAATATAAAATATAGTATAGTATGTACCTGTACCTGACTGTATGGTTCTGCAGTGTGAATTAGACCTACAGTATGTACCTGTACCTGCAGTGTGAATTAGGGGTGGGGGGGAAATCGATACAGCATAGTATCGTGATATAGTAATAAGTAATAAGTAGTGCATGCAGCATTTATGACCGTGTTTGTCAGTTTGAAAGAACGAACAAAGCCAGCAGGAGGCGCTATTAAAGTCTTGCCCTCCCTGTCACCCACACACTGTCCTCTGTTTCAGCCTCCACCTCCAGCAGTCTGCAGAGGCGGAGCTCCGCCCAGTGCAGCAGCTTCCCCGCCTCGCTGGCCTTCATCCCCCCCTCCTCCTCCCCCTCCCTGCTGTTGGGACGTCCCAACATGGCCGACCACCTCAACCAACACGCGGTGACATCCTCCTCCTCCTCCTACCAGCAGGTCAGCCCACCGCAGCAGAGCCTCTCTCTGACCGACAAAGACTTTTTCCACTGACACTCCTGGATGAACTTTGAGATATGTCAACGATGTTTGAGTATTGTATATTTTCATAATATATAATACTTATACAGTATTATATATTTGCGTTGTGAGCCTGAGGTAGGCATGGCCCGGCTTCAAGGTATAAAACGGTTTGAAAAAGTCACGGTTCCGAAATGCTGTGTTGCTGTGTAGCTGCTAGCTGCAGATCAATAGATATGACAGGAGCCCCGAGACAGACACGTGTGCACACGCGCGTGCACACACACACGCGCATGTGCGCACACACACACACACACACACACACACACACACACACACACGCGCGCATGTGCGCGCACACACACACACACACACAAACACACACAATTTTCACCTAGAGAGACATTACACCACTAGGGATGGGCAAGAATACTCGGGTACTTGAGTACTCGTTAATAACGTTACTATTGGAGTCATGTTTCTATCGTTCGGGTACTCACACTTTAACAAAGCAGGGGGAAACGAGACAGAGCTTTTTGGCAGGACACCGGACGCTGTAATCAGTGGATTTACGTTAGTGTAACGGTGATCATAAAGCAGTATGGATTATACCGGTACATGTATTGGAAATATCTGGTAGGCCTTTGCTTGTTCCACAACACTATTGGCTGAGTTTCCCAACAAAGAAGCTTCTTAAGAGTTAAGAAGCTTCTTAAGGAGTTAAGAAGGCTCCAAAGAAGTGTTTCCCAAACGCCTTCTGATAGAGAATAAAATTCTCTTCTCCGCTAACTTCTTCCTAGACTCATGGCTTCAATTTATTTGGTTAGATAAGCTGTTAATTATCACATTTAGCGGAGAAGAGAATTTTATTCTCTATCACCTTCTTAACAGAAGAGAAGAAGAAAAGAAAAAAAGAAGGCTCTTAAAGGTGCTCTTATGCTCGAGCAAAGCTCCGTGGGGGTGGGGCCCCGCGAGTCTCCGTGAGTCACCGTGTAGACCTCGCGCTGGGGCAGATGCCATTATACTCAGAAAGTCATCACCATGTATTGTACAATGGTGAAAACAGCCCGTGAAAAGTCGCAATGAAACGCTGTGCAGTACTGAGTGGCTTTCACTCTCAAACGACCGCACATCAGCACATGAAGGACTCACCAAACTTGTTTTTACTGAAAGCCGTTTTTACTACTCAGCCCTGATAGCCTACTACTCTGTGCTGCTTTTAATCTCTCTCAATAATGCTCTTAACACAACACATTTACTTGGTGAAATGACTAAAAACGAACAGTTGCAAATCTAAGTTTATAGCCTACCACATGGGTCAAGAAATGTGGCGAAAACACAGCTCAGTGTTCAGGGCTCAATGGTTTGAATGCGGCCATGTTTGGAGAGAAGCTCGCGCTGTTAGAAAAAATATCAGGCACAACGCGAGCGGCCGCTGGAGCTAGCGAATAACCACGCCCAACAAATTTACGTAATTTGACGCGCCCGCCCCTCGCTCCACCCCCGCGCCCTTCACGGCAGGGTGAGCATAATTCAGCCTTAAGAAGCAGCTTAACTGGAGCTGTCCACCATCTCGATGTGAGAGGTCCTCTGCGGCCCACTAGATGGCACTCTGAGCCCACCAGTGGGCCACGACCCAGTGGTTGAGAAACACTGTTGTAGAATAACCTAATCGTGGTCATGTTAAACAAGAACTTCTTCTATTAAACATTATTTATTTCAGACATGGACTGCAGTTAAAATTGCTTTATATACACAGCATACAACAAAATTGCGAGAAACACTACAGAATGTAAGCGACCTTGGGTTCTGTGAAAGGTGCTATATAAATCCACAAGATTCTTATTATAAAAGGAATCCATTCTGATTAGAGGAATATAGCCTGCGGTAAAACATTTAAAACACAAGTAACCATACATACAGGGGAGATTTTCAAGTGTTCCCCAATTTTAAACACTAAAGGGTGCATGAAAGAAAGGAAAAAGGGAAAAACACAAGAGGAACAGTGGACACAAATATCTCCTTTTGCCTGACGCGGATGGATCTGCCAGTGTTTTGTCATTAAGAAGGTGTTAAGAATGCCCCAGACCCTTCTTACAAAACCTTCTTAACGAAAGATCATCTTAGCGCTAAGAAGCTTTTGGGAAACGCAGCCTTCTTAACGGGAGATAATTTTAGGCTAAGAAGCAATCGGGAAACGCGTTGGCTTCGTTGGCTTCTTACGGGAGCCTTAAGAAGGGTCAAAGAAGCTTCTTAGCGCTAAGAAGCTTTTGGGAAACGCATGCCTTCGTAACAAAAGATCATCTTAGGCTAAGAAGCAATTGGGAAACATGTTTGCTTAAGGGGGCCTTAAGAAGGGTTAAAGAAGCTTCTTAGCGCTAAGAAGCTTTTGGGAAACCCAGCCATTGTCTGCTCGAATGGAGTGCTAATGTCAACCAGCTGATTGATGGAGTTAGCTAGGCTAACAGCTGCTAAGCTAACATCACATCACCTTATGACTTATAACGGTCCGTCCGCTAATTTCTCCTCACAAAAAGTGCTCCATCCAAAAACTATGTGTGATGTGAACATGGTCTATCATTAACGTTACTATGATGTGAACACCCCCATGGTCTATCATTAACGTTACTATAGTGATCGATATTCTTACAGACATATAGCCCTAGAAATTAAGTGCTTAACATAGCCAGACCTTTGCTCCGCTTGTGTGTTTCCCCCTGTTTTTTTCCCTTCTTGCGAGTACCCGGTTACTCGTTCATAATAGGAGAGTACTCGAATATTGAAATGACTTAAAATGCCCATCCCTACACACCACATGGTAAATGTCCCCAAAACGACATGTGGGACCAAGTAGAAGTTAGCTTTCATGCTCAGCTGCCTCCTGTTGCAGCCTCCGCTCTGTGTTGTTCCTGGCTGAAATGAATTTCCATCATGCGTTGTCGCAGTTAGCAGCACCAAGCTAACTAGAGTTAATGAGGAACAAGACCGGAAGTGGAGCGGTTTTGCCTTGAAAATAACAACGTAGATTGCTTCACTTTTGTGGAAAAAATTGAGAATAACATAAATGGTTAGATAAGTATAATACTGTAGTATAAAAGTATAATATATTAGTGTAAACACATCACATGTGTTATACTATAACCCCTAACATGCTGTTAACTTAACATAGGCCTACATCATTTACTAATGTTCCAAATGTTATGTAAAATCAATAATTTTGTTCAATGACAAAAATATATATATTATTTGTTATTTATTTTACCCATTTATTTTACCCCGATATTTTATAATAATAACACATTATATTGGTGCTCAATACCGTGAAACCATGGTATTTCTATTTTGCCTAAGGTTATCATACTGTCAAAATCTCATACCGGTCCATGCCTAGTTGTCCGGTCAGAAGGGTCGACCGGACATTAAAATGTCTGTTTAAAATCATTCTGTAAATAATATTTCACTAATTCTAGCCCTGCCGATATGTCCTTAGCACGGCTCAGCATTGTTCCTTTAACAAGCGAAAAGTGTTCTGGTCGTCTCATGACGAGAGCAGAGCAGGGCTAACCTCCACTGACCATTTCACCTCACATGGACATTTGTGTGGGCAGTGTAAGCCATTGCACAACGTTTTAAATGGGCTGAATTTATCGTAATATTAGTCATTTGTTGGAGAGTACATTGTCTTACATTTGTCTGTAATATGTGTGTTGACCCTCCTGTATTGTTTAAGTTAATGTAAATCTATGATATTTATTGCCATAGTAAATTTCACCTTTTTTGTGTGTCAATGGACTCTGTGTGTGTGTGTGTTTGTCAAGATGGTCACAGTTTAATACAAACTATGGCCCAGATCTACTAACTACTACTAGAAAATACATTTGTGGAATCCTCTCTCCTGATTGGAGAAAAGTGGGATGGGATTCCAGGAAGTGTATTTTCTGGATAGTGCAGAGCGGATGACCTAAAGGGGGCGCTGCATTGTTTTTGGATGACCTCCCTCCTTCCTGTCTGGTAACTGTTATGTCACAAAACATGATTGAAACCCGTTCCAATACCCATACTTCCATACTATTTAGTAGGCAAAAAAAGAATTAGTATGTCCCAATACATAGTATGTCAGATGCAGTATGCCAAGAGTACCAGGATGTTGTACTACATCAGCTCCTATTTCGGAGTATGGATCGATGCATGCTGTGCCAGCCAAACTTACCCACAATCCTTTGCGCAGTGGAAGTTACGTCTTCTTCTTCTTCTAATGTTTTATGGCAGTTGGCAAACAACTTTTTGTGCATTAGGTCGGAGTTCAGGAAGCTCACGTGACGACAGATGTAGTGTGTCCCAATAGTATGCATTTTGCATGCATGCTACACACTACAATCCATACTTTGTGAGGGCAGCGGCAGTACATACTACAAGAAAGAAGTACAAGTATGGGTAATGGAACGCAGCCACAGGAAGTTTGAGAACTGAACAGACACAAGCAGACCTGGTTACACAGCCTCTTATTATGTAATACTATGTCACTACTTTGACCAAAATGTGGAAAAGATTTAATTTATATTAAGTGGGAAATAAAATAAATATTTGACGCAATATTACAACTTTGCATTTTTATTTTATGTTAGTGCTTGTGTCAGTTAGTTTAATTTTATTCCACTTTGTTTCTTCTATCAGTGCATTCTGTTTTGTGAAATTAGGAGATTACCGTTTTATTTTTTATTTTTTTTAAGTAAAGCTGTGTTCACACCGAGATATTAATTTTTCTCTCTGTCGCTCGATTCAACCCTTTGGAATCGCTCTGTAGCTGTGTTTAAATCGCTCGTTAACAGGCACAATAATTGACGGACATCTGGGGGCTATAACGTTACGCAATGTCACAATGTTTGTCCACTACGAGCCACCGTAGTTGTTTACAAGCTAAGCCTATCAGCGTGCTCCTAACGCGAGCTCTATACCGGTAGCAATATTTTTTCCGGATGATGGCGAAGGCTTGGGGCACCCTCTCTGCCTGTGATTGGCCTAGGGTCAAACGTGCATCCAATCACATTCACTTGGCTATCCTGCATCTCTTTCTGCAGTCTGTGGTCAGACAGACAGCAGTTTCGCTTACTAGCATGCATGAAAGACGCCACTGTGTGTTTATGTTTTTGATATAGTCTGGTCTCTGGTTTAGAATGCTGCCGCTACTCTTGGCAGTGCACGTATGCCCACAGACAGAAAAAAGAAAAGATAAAGAGAATTGATCAAGGGTTATATAAAAACAGTGTCAATGCCCATTTACTCATTCTAACCCCAGAGTGACATGGGTTAGGGTTAGGGTTAGTTTAGTTAGTTAGTTTGGAAATTCTAATGAATAGTTACGGTTTTCTTCGACTAAGATGAGATGAAAATACTTAGACACTTAGTTGACGAAAACTTGACTAAATAAAATCAGGATGAGGTTGAATAAATATGATAAGAGCTTAACTCATTCTCTGCCAGGGTCATTTCGGTCTGTGTGCTCCCAGTGCCAGGATTTTGAGCATATTTCCTGATCTTCCAGGACCCACAGAATATTCTATGCTAGGAATAAAATTACACAACATATCTCACAATAAAGCAGAGACTCTCTTCTTACCCCTTTGTAAAAAACTGAAACTCTACCATGTTTCCTTGTTTAGTTATAAGCAGTGGAAGTTAGCTTGTTTTCACTAAAAATGCCCTCCTTGGAAGAGAAATAGCAGAAAAAGAGGTTTTTAGTGAAGGACACCGTTTCAAGCAGAACTCTCTTTTGAGCCTTTTATTTTTTGCCTCAGTGACACATCAGACATATACAGTATTTGTTTTCCCCCAAAAAAATAAAAAAAAGTTTTTACTGACTTTTACTTCATGGAACTTATTTACCAGATAGTCCAAGACTGGACGGACCTTGAACAATCTGTCACCTGGGTTTGCTACAGTATTGTCAGTAAAATGGAAGAACCTCAGAATAAGTTGGAACCTTTTTCGAGACATGGTCTTTCCGAAATAGGGGGAGCCACGTCCCTTTCCATGTGGGTGACCTGTAAATTATAGAATAGAAATACATAATTACCATAAAATACATATCATAAAAAATACATATATTACAATACATGTATTTACAATACAATAACATCTTTTTTTGTATGTGGTAAGTGTGATGAGAAACTTTTTGTCCTTACCCACAGGACTGGGACTAGGACTGGACTCCATCGACTCAGAGTCTGAAAACACAAAATATCAAAGTATGATAAATATGTGCACAAAATCAAATAAATAATTTACTTTTACAGTTGCCATGTGGATTTTTAGCTTAGCTTGATAAAAGCATAAACAAATGGAAGTTATGGAACCAAATGAACCCTTATGTTCTCTCTCTCTCTCTCTCTCTCTCTCTCTCTCTCTCTCTCTCTCTCTCTCTCTCTCTCTCTCTCTCTCTCTCTCTCTCTCTCTCTCTCTCTCTCTCTCACACACACACACACACACACACACACACACACACACACTCTCTCTCACACACACACACAGGAATCACACAGGCAGCCAAATGGCCGCACATGATCGTCACTAACGTATCGATCACAATAAAACAGTACATACCTTCTGCACAACGTTGCACAACACAGAGCTAGTCGAGTCACTAAGTTTACACAGACGGCTGTGTGTGATCATTTCATCTCAAACGCGATACAAAAAATAGGCTAGAAGTAGTACTTCTTACCATCGTCATCGCTCTCTCGAAGTGGCACCCATTACTCCTCCGATTCATCTGTGTCAGACGGATCAGAACGCTGTGAAGGGGAGCCTTCGTCGCCCTGGCTCCGTCGTGGAGCAACAACAAAACAACAAAAGAAACGCCAGCGTCTTCCTCGCCATCGTCGCCATCCGAGAACTCTGGGTCGGGCTCTGTTTCGACCACAGGCTCCATCTGGACCCTGGGCAGGGTCAGCAGCCCCGTGGTCTCTTCGATTGTCCGCTGGCGTGGACCGTGCGTGCTGGAACTGGGCCCAGGCAGGGAATGAAAGTGTTGAGGACGCCCAACAGCGCTGTGGCTGCGGCCACGCCGGCCACCGCCTCTCTTCAACTGCCACTGCTAAATAGATTACTGCTAAATGGGTGACTATACTATAAATACTAAACGTGATTTAGCGGGTTCCTTTTATCAGTTTGACTTGAAACAATGTCAGAGGCTGGGAAAGGGTCTGATCTAATGTAAACAGCCAAAACATGAAAGTACGTCCGAGTACGTCTTTGGCACAGAACGCCATTGTTAAAAGTATGTCCGGGTACGTCTTTGGCAGAGAATGAGTTAAGAGAAAGTGGATTAGAGCTCACTCAGATAAACATGTGAATGTTGTGTGATATGCAAAGGTTGCTGGTTCAATCACAGCCTCAGGCAATTTCTTAAAATGTACTCACATTATAAGCTGCAGCAGTGATCCTTCTTTATCGACACCAGTAGTTTGAACACTGATAGAAATAAGCTGATGAAGGAGACTAGTCAGTCCCTGACTCTAGCTCAACTCACTGGTACAAATCTCACCTGTCTCACTCTTTATGCTCTGCCTTATTGGCAGTGTGAATACAGTGTGTAGAAATCAGAAGCTTAACTCCCAACAGCTCATAGCTCAATCGGCTGAGCGGCTGTGTCACTGTCTCTGTCTGACAGGTAGGCTGTTGGTTCGATTCCTGATGGAGGAGACATATTACATCACTGCCCTGTCTTTAACATCACCAGCATAGCGCCTCCTACAGGCAGATACACAGAGCGACACAGCGCCTCCTACAGATCCACAGAAATGGACACTGTGGACAGACTGCAAAGAGATCCAGACATGTCATATACTGAGTCTAGAGCAGTTTTTCAAAAGGTTTTTTTTACGCCTAGCGGCAGCATGGCGCACACCACATCACATAACATAACGTACTTCCGATGTCTGTAAAATTTCAGCTCTCTGTGGTTTTCTGTCTCATAACCCTCAGCTCATGTCTCTGCAGAGGTCAGGGGGGGAGAACAGCCCTCCCCCTTAGCTCCAGGCAGTGCCAGCTGAACGGGATTAGAACCCACAACCTCTGGCCCCGGTGTCTCTGTGTGTATTATTCCTTCACACCACCAGCTGCCCTTCACACTCACAGCTCTTCTCCGGGCGCTCTTGTCTCTTTCCTCTGCCTGTCATCATTCAAAACTGACTGAGGCTCGAACTCACGACCGCAAAAGTGGCTGAGGTCTCACTATTGCCGGGCAGCAAGCCTACTCTCTGTGCCACCAAGTCAGACTGATTGAATGAGGTTTTCTCAGGGCTTTAAATGACTCTTTCCTCTGGCTGACATTCAAAACTGACTGAGGATCGAACCCACAACCTCAAAAGTCACTGAGGCTCAAACCCACAAGTGCCAAACTGCTAGACAGCAATCCAACTCTCTGAGCTAGTGGGTCATAGTGATTAAGGCTAGAAGATTAAAGTATATCCTTTATGCATCTGAAAATATGTTTTGAAGGGACCTTTTAAGTTGAATAGTATTTGAATTGTATTAATATGATGTGAGTTTCTATTCGCCTTGCACAGAAAACCTTCTACTTTTATACTTGAATACATTTCAGAGCCTGTACTTTTTTCCTTTTACTTGAGTAATTAAGTTGAATCAGTACTTCTGCTTTACCAGTCTTTTTTTACACAAATAACTGTACTTCTACTTAATCAGAGCAACAATGTGATTAAATTTGGAATGACAAGAAAAAATTACACTGTGTCTGTGCAATAGGCTAAGTAGGCCTAAATAACTCAGATATAGGGTTTGCAATTGTAACGTTCCATATAATTAATTAATACACAGGACAAGATGTTACTATCCCTTGTGCCAAAATCCGAGGAAAAACACATTTAGAAGCCCAATCCAGAATAAAACAAGCTAACAGGCTAACAAACTAATAAACAGGACACAAATCACCAGTTACTTACCCTAGCCAACAGCAGTATGAAGCATGTCATTGGGGTTTTCAAGTGGGCACCTTCCTTCACCGACGTTTCTTTAAGTTAGGCCCACGACACCTCAAGAAGGCTTAACGGTGTAATCCAGCGTCCTGGAAACACCCCCCTCCATGCTACCACCGCACAACTGCATATTACCTCACTATCTAAGCCTAGCTATCCAGGTCGGTTCAGTATGACATTCCTGACTACACCACCACTGTCAATGATTCAGCCCTGTTGATGCGGACCGTCAATCATGACCAACAACAAACAATCCCTAACTACACCACCACTGTCAATGATTCAGCCCTGTTGATGCGGACCGTTAATCATGACCAACAACAAACAATCAATCTGACCTTAGCGAGCTCCCCAGCTAGCATGTTTCCTCCTTATCCACAGCCATTCACTTGCTCGTTCTGCTGCCTGAGACATGTTGCTAACCGCAAGTTTCAGGCTCCGTCCCCGAATGCCCAACTCAGTTAGTAAGGCAATAACGGACTTTGCCACAAAACCACGGCAGCCCACCTCTACAGGCCGCACTCGAGCCCTCCAACCTCGCTGATCTGCCTCTGCTGCCATTTCAGCATACCTAGCTTTCTTGCGCTCATAAGCCTCCTCAACTCGATCTTCCCACAGGACTGTGAGTTCGATAAAATAAACTCTCTTCTCTACCTCAGACCACAGTAACAAGTCCGGACGTAGCCGGGTGCTAACTATATATGCTGGGATGACTAGCTGTTCATTCAAGTCAACCCTCATTTCCCAGGCTCCACCTACACTTAGCTGCCCTAACTTGTGCCTGACCTTAATTGGTCTAATCTTTTCTCCCTCACGTACAAATTTGATCTGTCTAGTCTCTTTGCTAGCAACTAGAGAATTTACTTCTAGCCGCTTTTCCTCAACTGCAGCTGCCAAACATTTCAACACCTGGTTGTGACGCCAGGTGTATCGCCCCTGGGAGAGACTGACCTTACACCCTGACAGTATATGCCTCAGTGTACATACACTAGAACACAACGGGCAGGCACCATCCTCGCCCAACCACTGATTTAAGTTAATGAAGTATCTCATGCTTGTTGATTTAATGATTGTTTTGCACCTGCTGCTCACGTTTGAGATACTTCTGGCTCGCCTGGAAAGAAGGTGGGAGCAGCCGAGTACAGTCAGCCAATCAGAGGCAGAGAGGGGCGGGTCATGCCTTCGCCATCATGGGAAAAAAATATTGCATACCGATAGTAGGCTACAGACTTCACTTCATGTCAGCCTGTCAATCAGCTGTCAATGCGGTTTGTTGCCACACAATAAACCAGCGGTTTGTTCCAAGCCAGTGTGATCCTTGACTCACTCTCACACGGCAGCCAATCAGCGTTGAACAGCGAGCGACTGAAAATTTCGCTCGAGTTGGGATATTTCATCTCGGGCGACGAGCGAATTTTCGCCCTATCGCTCTGTCTCTGTCGCTCAGACGGCCAGCGATTTTTCTCCCGGGCGAATATATTCTCAATCGCTCGTTTGCATTGACTTTGTATGTAAACTCGATGCCAGCTAAAAACTTTAATAGGTCGGTGTGAACGCACCTTAAAGTCGAACTGAACCTGTTCGTCACGTGCATAATGAGTCCGTTTCAGACTGAAAACATAGTTTGTCTAAGATGACAGGTTGAGATAGTATCATGTCGATGATTTTATTTGACAATTCTGGGGACTGGATTGGGCTTTGGCTAATCCTGGTGTGTTCCGCCTCCAAATCGAGTGGGATTCAGTGTGTTGTGGCGCTCCCCTCGGGAAGAGCCTTTTGACGGGAGGAGTGGAGCTCAGCGACCCGCAGGCAGCCAGCTGCCTTCGTGTTGCCGAGCGGAGAGTGCAGCACGTCGGCCTGGAATCTCCGAAGTGCGACCCCTGAAAACCAAGCTCTCGGATGCGCGCGCCATTATTGCTGCTGTAACGATACGATATCCCTGGAATGCGCGTTTTAACGAGCCAGTTACATTTCTTTGCATTCTTAGAGATGATAGTTTTTGTTTTTTGTTCATGTTTCTAACAATTGGCCAAGTTAGTAGTTAGTTTATGGGATAGGAATTCTGCCAGATGACAGGCACTAGGCGCCATTTTCGACTTCATTTGGAAGAGAAAATTATCGTGAAATGAAGATTTGATTGACAGCTGCATGTCGTGATATGATTGGTTGAAATGGGGTAGAAATTTGATAGTACTGGGTGACGTCAGCAAACTGTAAATTACTGTTATCAATTAAATCTTGAAAAACGAACTTTTGATGTGAAAAAGTGTGAAAAACTAAAGAAATGAGATTGTTGTGATTTGTTTTGCATACATTATTAAATAGGTGCACTGCATACCCAGGTATTTGAAGTAAAAGAAAAGAAAAGTCATTCTTGGGTTCAGCTCGACTTTAAGATGAAATAAATCCCAATGATGCAAACGTATACATTGATTCCACATCTCTGGTCAGACAGAGGTATTTTATTTTTATGAATACACCAGGTAGAAACGTTGAAAAGACAACAACATTTATTTTTAAAACAAAAGTAAATCATTTAGCGTAGACAACAAACCTGTCAGTCAAACTGTCAACACCTCTCAATAAATTGACAGGTGTTCAGAATTGAAGTACCACTAATAAACACTAATAGATGTTTAGTTTTTATTATAGTGGTCCAAGTTGAGTATTTACTTGCCAATATGCAATGTGAGTGTATTATTTCATAGTAAGCTGCTTAAAAACCGGAGTTGTGCGTGCTATTCCCTGCTGTTATTTCATAGTAGGCCTATATATGAAAAGGACCAGAAGACAAAGATTCCCCAAAAAGTCATAAAGGAGGCAAAAATATCCTCTGAAAACAGTAGATTTCTTATTCTGACAGAATAACAGGCGATTGGCCATTTTTGTTACAGTGTTATACACTGTAGCCTTGTGTGTGTGTGTGTGTGTGTGTGTGTGTGTGTGTGTGTGTGTGTGTGTGTGTCACACACACACGGACGCACACACACACACTTTGATACCTTTATTTGCGTTCACATTTAGACAAAAAATCCTTGAACATTGGGCATCTATTAATGTTTGTGTTCAAGGATTTTTTGTCTAAATGTGAACACAAATAAAGGTATTAAAGTGTGTGTGTGTGTGCGTCCGTGTGTGTGTGTTATCCGTGTTATCCGTTGACTATCCTCTGGGAGATGGCACCTGGCAGCGTGTAGAGGAGCAGGGCGAGGAACAGAGCCGTGATGAGGAGCACCAGGGCAATGATGATGTACTTCTTGTAGTTTCTCCACACCAGGTGGAAGAAACACTTGAAGGGGTTGACGAACCACGAGAAGGACGTGTCGGGACGACTGGGGGGACAAATAATAAGCATGTTTTTATGTATGTCCTGTTACACTATATCATGTCATGATATCTTATTTAACGTCATAACATATAGCATTCTTTCATTAGTATATGTTCATAAGTATATACATTTTGTATATATAAGTCTGCTATCTTTTGGCAGTTTTCATTGCCTTTTTATGCAATTTTCTTTCTCAGTCTAATAATGTTTGTCAGTTTAGTAAGGAAATGTCCACACACAGAATAATGCTGACCTGTGCTTAAATTTCCCCTCCAACAACAAACTAACTAACGTTTCACCCAGGAAGTCATCGTCAGGTTTACAGGATGTACTCCACCCAACCCTTATATAGACATCACAGGATGTACTCCACCCAACCCTTATATAGACATCACAGGATGTACTCCACCCAACCCTTATATAGACATCACACCCCTCAATCAGTCAGTCAGTCAATCAGTGAAGTGACCACAAGCAGTGAAGGGGTCAGTCAGATCCATTGAAATGTGTGTGGCTCCTGTCTCATCTAGGGGGTGGAAAATTGTACTATGTCATGAGATACACCAGAAAAATATAATGTTAAAATAATAATACCAATCATATTATTTTCAGTAACAAGATACACCAGGAAGGTAATATGTTATACAGAAATGTATACATAAGAACTGAAGATGTGCATTAGTGAACACCGCAGTAACATCAGATCCAAAGATATGCGATATCGGTTTACATGAGGTTTTCACTTTGATGTATTTTTTGCGTGGATGGATTATTGAACGATATACATCTGTGGCCAGCTGCCACATTTATCATTCCCATTGAGGATCTCATCCATCCATCCACCACGATGTTTCTTTGTTCAAATAAGCAGAGGTGGGACCAAGTCATTGTTTTGCAAGTCACAAGTCAGTCGCAAGTCTTTGCACCCAAGTCTCGAGTCAAGTCCCAAGTCAAGACAGGCAAGTCTCAAGTCAAGTCCAAGTCATAAACTTTTAGTTTCGAGTCTTAAACAAGTCATAATGTGCTCTTCACCAAATGCAATGGTATTTTAACAAGAGTCATGAATGCTTTTTTAGTTTAGTTAGTAACAAGTTTGTTGACATTACACTTTCATAGTTTCATACTATCAGTCATGTTTTATGTTTAAATGAAATAAAAAGATTAATGTAAAAGATATATACAGTATATATACATGTATAATGCACACTGCAGCTAAAAAACAAAGAGAAGCATCTCACGGATGAGACGACTTTTACTGCAGCCCTGAAACATACTTCACTTTACTGAACCAGTGTCAAGTCAGTCAGAATGTAAGTAGGTCATCCGCTTGAGCTCTTTCGAAATAAAACCCTTGTAACGTTAACTCATTGAGTGCCAGCCACTTTTGGAGAACGGACGCTCCCAGTGCCAGAGTTTCAGAGCGTTTTCAGTGATTTCTCGAGGCCCACAGAATATTGTGTGGTATTACTATGTAAACACTGAACACGCACAAAGAACGATGAGACTCTATTCTATCATCTGCAAAAAAAAGTTTATTGATCCCATTTTCCGTTCTTTAGTTATGAGCCGGAGAAGATAGCTTGATTCATCCAAAAACAGCAATTTTTTTCTAGAAGCTGAGATAATTGGCCTTTTGTGAAATTAAACATTTCAAGCACATCACTGACTCTGAAGCTAATCTTTTCTAATGTAGTCACACCTCAAAAATAATTTCCTTCAATAAAACAGTTTAGGCCAGGGAATTTTGTTTGGCAGAATAATATTTTTAGCTACAACCAGCAGCGCTGGCCCCTGCGTGCGCTGCTGGTTGCAGCTTCTTGCTGGTCTTGATTTGCTGCTGGTGGGCATCGGATATTCTGGCTTGCGTTTGTCAATCCTGTCCTGCTGCCTGGGTCTGTCTGGGTGTTGCGTGCTGCTCTGCGTGCCCCCCCCCCCCCCCCCCCCCCCCCCCGCCCCGCCCCGCCTCGCCTCAACTGCACACTCCTCCTGTCTGTGGTGGCTCTCTGCTGAGTTTGCTGTGCGCACAGTGAAGGGTGCGCAACATCCAGTTTTTTTACAGCGTTCCGCGTGTGTTTGTCACCAGCAACGATGCTTCCAGTTGAGAATAATAACAACTCCACGGTGTGGATGTGCGGATGTGCTGTCGCAACCGACACGGAGCGGCTCAATTGTGGGAGCAGATTGGCTGCTGCAGGCACAGCTGCAGTAACGTGCTTCAGCATATCGATGCATACGGATGCGATGCGATTTCCGTTTCCATAACGACTTCTTCTTTGTTTTTTCCTTGCCTTTCTGTTATGTGGAGAGCACTGTCGCCACCTAAGGGTTCTGTAAAATAGGTTATAGACCTCCAATAGCTACAATAGTTGTACCAGAGATGTATCAGGGATTGATCCACGTCCCACCGTCAAAAAACGCAATTGACGACAATCGTCGTCTTTGGCACTCTACGTCAGTATTTGAATTGACGACAGCTGTCGTCATTGGCATTCAATGAGTTAACATTAATTTTGAGTAATGCTTTACAGCCACAGTTTAACACCATTCTGTAATCTTAATATCCACATTTTGATACAAGGTTTGCTGCTTCGTTTGTTGAAACACTCCTTTCTCCTCCAACGTGCATTAGTAAGGCTTTTTACTTAAATTACATTATTTTGAAAGTTTTACCCGGAAGTTTCAATTTTCTTTTGGCTAGCCTGATGCTGCGTCTGGCAGACGTGGGAGAACTAAGAGAAAGGTAAAGAGAGCCCCCGCAACCACAGAGAAACTGAACGGGTCTACAAAACCAGGATCATTGCAAAACCGTTTTTATTCTTATGCAAATTACCAGATGCATGTAAACACAATGGGGCAATTATCGAGGTAAGAGAGGTGAAAAGTTGTAGCGATATTAGTGTCTTTAAATAAAAAATAATATTTGGGTTTGGAGGAAGGTATCAAGTCTTTTCAAGTCAAAAGGCTCAAGTCCAAGTCAAGTCACGAGTCATTGGTTTTCAAGTCGAAGTCGAGTTGCAAGTCTTTGTTGATTTTGTCAAGTCGAGTCTAAAGTCATCAAATTTGTGACTCGAGTCCACACCTCTGCAAATAAGTGTTAAATTGCTCTATATATATTCTGACAGCAATCACTGAAATAGAGTGTTTGGTCAGTGACTTGAAACCCCCAACCCCCCACTGTCCTCTATCTCTCTCCTGTAGGCGATATTTTTTTCCGGATGGTGGCGAAGGCTGCAGGCACCTTCTCTGCCTGTGATTGGCCTAGCGTCACGGACGTTTCAGCCTAATGGCCTTCAAGGCCGTTAGACTGAAACGTCCGTGTGTTGTACCTGGTGAAAAACTGGAATAAACCTAACGAAAGGACATTTTTGTGTGCTGGCTCTCCTTCTCCTACTAACAATGCCTATGTATGACATCACTGATGGCATCACTGGTGACGCCATCACTGATGTCATCAGTGACATCATCACTTAACTATAGCCTCAGCCTTAGGGCAATTAATCTGCCCTAATTAAAAAATCGCACGGGTGCTCTTTACACCCCCTGAAAGTTTCAGCCCGATCGGATGCAAAACGGCACAGCTGTGGCCGGACAGAATTCTTGAAACAGAGAAACAGACAGAGTCCACATTGCCAAATGTATATAAGATAAGATACAGGATTATGACAGGATGTATTTTCCACCCCCTAGATGAGACGGGAGCCAAACACATTTGAATGAATCCTGACTGACACCTTCTCTGCTTGTGGGCACTAAACTGAATCCTGACTGACACCTTCTCTGCTTGTGGGCACTAAACTGATCGACTGACTAATGGGTGTTGTTGTCTATAGAGAGCCAAAGTGAACGTCACTTCCTGCCTTTCTCTGTGTACCAGCGTCTGAAAAAATATGAATGGTGGTGAACGAGACAGACGTTACTTTTTCTTTTATCCTGTTTGAATTGTGCCGTGGGGTAACTAACACACGTACATTTAAAAGAATAGTTCTAGGCTCGCCGCACGCAGCTCGGTACCGAAAGTACCAAGCAGGCCTGCTTTATTGCACAATCCAAATCTTCGCCAAAACGCCATTTTCAGCGTGTAGCAACGAGCTAGCGTTGTTGTTGTTGTTTCACAGCGGATCCGGCCCGCGGGCAGGTTTCATCCGGCCCGCGAGATGTTTTGGAATATTTTTTATTATTTTTTATTATTTTTTTATTATTATTATTATTATTAAATTCGCACCCCATTATCATGAACTACGTGTGGCTAATAAGCAAGCTAAGAGTTCATTCATAAGTGAATTAACCTGCACTACAAGGAAGTATGTCAGTAGGTCATCAGGTGTAAACAAAGCCGCCATGATGCCACGCTGGAATTGAATCGCGCATTCAGCTACCTACCAAAAAACAAAAGAATCAACAAGATCAGGCGCGGACTGCATAATCGGGCATGTCGGGCAAATGCCCGGTGGCCTGGCCTGGCCTGGCCTGGCCTGCGCAAAAAAAAAAAATTGTGCCCGCAGTCAGGCCACTCACTGAACAGCAGGCCAGGCGCCGCCTACTGGTTTACTAGTGGTTTTATTACTTTATTCAGGGTTAAAGTGGGTGCATCTCATTGTAAAATTGGACTTGGCCCAAATTGGGCTTCAAACGGCCCAAATCTAGCTTTAAACGACCCAAATTGGGCTTCAAACGGCCCAAATCTGGCTTCAAACGGCCCAAATTGAGCTTCAAACGGCCCAAATTTTTCGGACACCGGCACGCGCGTCGGCCCGTATCGGCCTGGCCTGCTTGGTATCTAATGCCCGGCCTGAATTATGATCCCAGTCCGCCCCTGAACAAGATGCTGTCGAAAAAGAGAAATGTTGACACGGAATGCAGGCAGTTTCAAGAGAAATGGAAAGAGCAGTATTTCTTTTGTGAAGTAAATGGGTAAATGAGTCGAATTGATTTTAGTAAAAAAAAAAATCCGGCCCCCATGAGGTCTCAGTTGAACAACCCATTCCACCGACCCACTAAGTGGCGACAGTGCTCTCCAGACTAGAAAAAGCAGAGCAAAAACAGCAGAAAATAGCGTGAGGAAAGCGGAGGAAGGAGGAGGAAAACGCGGCGAAAACGCTTTCGCGCTGGAGCTGGCGCACAACATGGGGGATTCCTAAAATACACTCTGGGTGCAACACACGCAGCAGAAAGCTCAAAAGCCCAGAATCGCACGGGAGGGGGGTGGGGGTGCTGTTATGGAGGAAATTACTGTTCCCGATCCAGACTCGCCCGACGAGCAGCCGCCAGGCAGCACAGACAGGCAGCAGAGACTCGCTTGTGACACACGGAGGCACGGAGCCACGGAGGGAGGAGGAGAACACACACGGAGGGAGGAGTTTGAAGGAGAGGGGGGTGGGGGTGCTGTTATGGAGGAAATTACTGTTCAGAACTAATTGTCTAGATGTCTGATGTCTTACTGATGCCAAAAATAAATGGTTAAAGTGACTGTTCTGCCTGTTCTATCGAATTTCACAAAAATGCAATTATCTCAGCTTTCCTTCTCAGACGCTGAAACCATGCTGTATTCAACTGCTAATGCCTACATAACTACTAACTCTACAAACTAACTCTTTTAGACAGAGAAAGCACACATTCTATTAGTTCTTTTGAGATATTTTGTGTTCACAAAGTCCTAGCAGAAAATAATCCTCGGCTCTTGAAAGATGAGCCAGAATCCTCAAAAAAACCATTGGCAGAAGCTACCTACAGTAAAAAAAAAACTGTTGGCAGTGAATGTGTTAAGTGATAATAATGTTTGTTTTTTATTACATTACGTGTACTTATGCGTGTACGTATGTCTTCTTTAAGTCCTACTAATTAGTATAGTATTAGTATAGCGTGCATTTCTTTCCCCATAGCATGCTATTTCGTTTTTACATAATAAATGTAATTATTATTATTATTATTATTATCTTTCATTCATTGTGTAGTACAACATATCATTTTTGTGTCATGTTACATGCATCATGTATGATGTGTGTATAATAGTAGATCCACATCTCTTCTTACTTGGGTTTCTCCAGTGGTTCCGGCTCTTTGCGGGCTTTGCCAACTGGGTTTTTCTCCGCCTCCTCTGCTTTCACCAGGTGAAACTCCGCCTCCACTTTCCCCTGGTGGGGTTCAGAGCGCACAACACACCTGTCAATCAAACTTTCAACTCCTGTCAATCAAACTCAATGTCTGTCAATCAAGCTCAATGCCTGCCAATCAAACTCAACACCTGTCAATCAAACTTCCAATGCCTGTCGATCAAAGTCAACATCTGTCAATCAAATTCTTCAAATTCAAGCCGAACTGGTTGCAGAAAGTGACAGCTAGCGGTTCAGCTGTCATAGAAATATGGAAGATACCGACGCCTCCTCCACCTATTTTAAAGCTTTGCCAGCAACAGACAGGTTACCTTACACAAATAAGATAACTCTTTCAATGGTGTGAGGTTTCCTGACTTGTACTCACTGTCAGGATGGGTCTAACTACATCACCAAAGTTGCAGTGTCGGACATCTTCATAATTCCTAGTGGGACAAGACATCTTTTTCCCGTATTCCGGGGATCTCTCTAGTTTCGGTTTCACTTGTTTCCTCAGATTTTAACCCTGATATGTCAGGGTTAAACAGGGTTAACCCTGATATGTCAGGGTTAAAACAGGTTTAAACAGGGTTAACCCTGATATGTCAGGGTTAAAACAGGTTTAAACAGGGTTAACCCTGATATGTCAGGGTTAAAACAGGTTTAAACAGGGTTAACCCTGATATGTCAGGGTTAAAACAGGGTTAAACAGGGTTAACCCTGATATGTCAGGGTTAAAACAGGTTTAAACAGGGTTAACCCTGATATGTCAGGGTTAAAACAGGTTTAAACAGGGTTAACCCTGATATGTCAGGGTTAAAACAGGGTTAAACAGGGTTAACCCTGATATGTCAGGGTTAAAACCCTGTGATGTCCACTCCAATTTGGTCTATAGTTTGTGTACTAGTATAGCACACAAACCCCAAAACACCTATTTCCATTGCACCTTATTGTACTATGACTAATCTACTGTACTATACTAAAACATACTGTATGGATGTGTCTCTGTCCAAATGTCCTCATAAGGATAGCAAGCTTATGAAAGTCCTCCAAACTGAGGACATTTTGCATTTCGCTTCCCATTTTTTGAAGGGGCTAACTTGGGATAAAGACTTGAGTTTGTGTGTGTGTGTGTGTGTGTGTGTGTGTGTCTGCTCTCGTGTGTGTGTGTGTGTGTGTGTGTGTGTGTGTGTGTGTGTGTGTGTGTGTGTGTGTGTGTGTGTGCTCTCGTGTGTGTGTGTGTGTGTGTGTGTGTGAGGTTTCCTGACTTGTACTCACTGTCAGGATGGGTCTAACTACATCACCAAAGTTGCAGTGTCGGACATCTTCATAATTCCTAGTGGGACAAGACGTCTTTTTCCCGTATTCCGGGGATCTCTCTAGTTTCGGTTTCACTTGTTTCCTCAGATTTTAACCCTGATATGTCAGGGTTAAACAGGGTTAACCCTGATATGTCAGGGTTAAAACAGGTTTAAACAGGGTTAACCCTGATATGTCAGGGTTAAAACAGGTTTAAACAGGGTTAACCCTGATATGTCAGGGTTAAAACAGGTTTAAACAGGGTTAACCCTGATATGTCAGGGTTAAAACAGGGTTAAACAGGGTTAACCCTGATATGTCAGGGTTAAAACAGGTTTAAACAGGGTTAACCCTGATATGTCAGGGTTAAAACAGGTTTAAACAGGGTTAACTCTGATATGTCAGGGTTAAAACAGGGTTAAACAGGGTTAACCCTGATATGTCAGGGTTAAAACCCTGTGATGTCCACTCCAATTTGGTCTATAGTTTGTGTACTAGTATAGCACACAAACCCCAAAACACCTATTTCCATTGCACCTTATTGTACTATGACTAATCTACTGTACTATACTAAAACATACTGTATGGATGTGTCTCTGTCCAAATGTCCTCATAAGGATAGCAAGCTTATGAAAGTCCTCCAAACTGAGGACATTTTGCATTTCGCTTCCCATTTTTTGAAGGGGCTAACTTGGGATAAAGACTTGAGTTTGTGTGTGTGTGTGTGTGTGTGTGTGTGTGTGTGTGTGTGTGTGTGTGTGTGTGTGTGTGTGTGTGTGTGCTCTCGTGTGTGTGTGTGTGTGTGTGTGTGAGTATGCACACCGTCAGTTCTCCAGCCTTGCTGAAGGGCCACCAGCCTTTGGCTCTCTTCTGTTGGAAGATGGAGATTTTGTCGTACAACATGTCCCCCTTACACGACTTGGCCGACTTTGCTCCCCGAGGGAAGCTGTGGAGGTCCAACTCCACTGAGCCTTTACACACACACGCACACGCACACGCACACACACACGCGCACGCACGCGCACACACACACACACGCGCACACACACGCGCGCACGCACACGCACACACACGCGCGCACACACACACACGCGCACACACACACACACGCGCGCACACACGCACGCACACACACACACGCGCGCGCACGCACGCACGCACACACACACACACACACACACACACACACACAGTCAGTAAGACAAATGCTGAAATATTTAGACAAGCAGTCACACAGCAATGTTATGACCTGTATATTACACCGGATGATGTCCACGCAGCAGACTTACAAATCTTTGATAACATGCGCACACACACACAAAGACACACACACACACACACACAAACACACACACAAGCACACACACACAAACACGCACACAAACACACACACCTAGGAAGTCGTCATTGGACAGCCGCTCAAAGTCCCAGACCTGCATGACGAGGACGGCTGGAAGCTTCTGCTCTGTTTTATCCAGAGAGAAAATACTCTCTCTCTTGCAGACCACTACGACCTGGAGAGAGAGAGAGTACATTTAAAACCACTACGACCTGGAGAGAGAGTACATTTGAAACCACTACGACCTGGAGAGAGAGTACATTTAAAACCACTACGACCTGGAGAGAGAGTACATTTAAAACCACTACGACCTGGAGAGAGAGTACATTTAAAACCACTACGACCTGGAGAGAGAGAGAGTACATTTAAAACCACTACGACCTGGAGAGAGAGTACATTTAAAACCACTACGACCTGGAGAGAGAGAGAGTACATTTAAAACCATTACGACCTGGAGAGAGAGAGTACATTTAAAACCACTACGACCTGGAGAGAGAGAGAGTACATTTAAAACCATTACGACCTGGAGAGAGAGAGAGTACATTTAAAACCACTACGACCTGGAGAGAGAGAGAGTACATTTAAAACCACTACGACCTGGAGAGAGAGTACATTTAAAACCACTACGACCTGGAGAGAGAGAGAGTACATTTAAAACCACTACGACCCGGAGAGAGAGAGAGTACATTTAAAACCACTACAACCTGGAGAGAGAGAGTACATTTAAAACCGCTGAACCTGGAGAGAGTACATTTAAAACCACTATGACCTACCTTCAGTGATGAAGTTTCTACCTTCAGTGATGAAGTTTCTACCTTCAGTGATGATGTTTCTACCTTCAGCTCTCTTTCTCTCTCTCTCTTAAAAGAGCACCTCGGAGACACTCAGTCTCCCTGAGACTGAGCCAGCCGATAGGTTTACTGTGCCTGGCTGAGCCATGTGTAACGTAAAGGGCAAGCCGACTTAACACATTCACTGCCAGCCGTTTTTTTTTTACTGTAGGTAGGTTCTGCCAGAGTTTTTTTTTGAGGATTCTGGCTCATCTTTCAAGACCCGAGGATTCTTTTCTGCTAAGATTTTGTGAACACACAATATCTCAAAAGAACTAATAGAATGTGTGCTTTCTCTGTCTAAAAGAGTTAGTTTGTAGAGTTAGTAGTTATGTAAGCATTAGCAGTTGAATACAGCATGGTTTCAGAGTCAGGAAAAATTATTCTGAGATAAACGGCTTTTTGTGAAATTCGATAGAACAGTCACTTTAACCATTCATTTTTGGCATCAGTAAGACAACGTCAGACATCTAAACAATAGTTTTGAACAGTAATTTCCTCCATAACAGCAGGAAACCCCCCTCTGCTTCCAACTCCTCCCTCCTTGTGTGTTCTTCTTGGCTGCAGCGGCCGTGTCACAAGCTCGTTTCACTGCTTTGCTGCTGCTGTGCCTGTCTGCGCGGCCGCTCTTTGAGGAAGTCTGGATGGACTCACTCGTTTCTTGGAGTTTTGGTTGAGAGCTTTGATGAAGCTTTTGCGATTCTGGTCATATTTATGCTGCGTGTTTCAAAGTGTGTTCCACCCGTAATCTATTATGCAAATTTGCAATCCCGCACCGCCAGCAATCAGCGCGAAAGTGAAAGCGTTTTCGCCATCCATTTTACTGTATGAGAACGGCTTCCTCGCGCTTTTCCCTCCAGTTTTGGCTCGCCTCTTTCTACTGTGGAGAGACATGTCGCCACTCAGTGGGTCGGTAAAATAGATTATACACATTCAATACCTCCAATTCTGGTATAGGAGACGTAAAAGGGTTAGATCAACGTCCCACCGTCAAAAAAATAAAATAAATTTTTTTTACGTAAAAACACGTCATTGGCAGTGAACCGTTGGATTTTGTTTGACGTAAAAACACGTCATTGGCAGTGAACGTGTTAATATAAGTCCAGTGTGCAATAACGGCAATTGTCACGTAATGTACGGTATACTTACTCTACTTATTTTGCTTACTTTATACGTACTCTACTTATTTTGCTTATTTTTGCTTACTATCGCATTTTACTACTGTTTATTTTATGCTATGTTGTGTTCTGTGAGCAAGCTACTGTAACCTGTCCCAATTTCCCCCCGGGGATCATTAAAGTCTTTCTGATTCTGATTCTGATTCAGTGATGAAGTTTCTACGTTCAGTGATGAAGTTTTTGCATTCAGTGATGAAAAGTTTTTAAAAAGTTTTAAGTTTCTACTTTCAGTGACGTTTCTGCAAAGTCGCTACCTTCATTGTTGAAGTTTCTGTTTGCAGTGATGTCATTTTCACCCACAATGATAACATTTCTACCCGTGGTGACATTTATTTCCTGCGGTGACGGCGTTGATTTTCCCTGAACCAATGATTAGTGACTGATGTATCTGAAACGTCACCAACTCAACTAAAGTCCCAACAACAAAGGCTCCGATTGGCTCGATTATTTCTCAGAGAGAGAACAAGCCATTGGCGAGGGAAATGCCAGACTCTCTGAATCACCCCGCCGAATCTGAAGTGTGGAGGAATGAGATTCAGGAGTCTGCAACCAGGTTAGGATCAGAATGTTTTGTCCATCTACTACTTACTAGATGGACGAATGTTCTGTCTGTGTGTCTCTCAGTACCTTTTCAGCAGGCAGGTAGCTGAATGGGAAGACAAAGCGCCAGTTGAAGTTTCCTTCTCCGGTCAGAGAGTTATAGTGGACGTCTGTTTCCTGTCTGTCATCTTCAAAACCCTTCAACCAGCTGAGAGACAGAGAGAGAGAGAGAGAATAGGGAACATGAGTTATTTGTATTTACATTTACACAGTCATTTCTGTCTCTCTCTCTTCCACTGGGAGCAGGCAAGGCAAGTTTAACACATTTCATACACACAAACGTGTACAGTACTTTTTTTTTTTTTTACCTTTATTTATACAGGGGGAGTCTCACTGAGAGCAATGCTCTCTTTTTCAGGAGCGCCCTGTTCACATTCACACACACATTCACACCTGGAAGCTGACCAGTACAACCACAGTCTGATCTGTTGGCCACTGAGCAGCTCCACTGGAGCGGTTGGGGTTAAGGGCCTTGCTCAAGGGCACCTCAGTGGTGGTAATGAGGGTGGGGCAAGCGCTGCCTTTTCACTTTCCCCACCCAGATTTATCCTGCCGGTCCCGGGGATTTCCCGGGTACTTGACATAAAAATACATTCAAAGAAAAGAGCATAGCGAACTAAAAAGATCAATAAAAAAAAGTTGCTAAGGAAAATAACCAATAACATCACAGTGCAATTTGGATACAATTATTATGAGCAAATCAAGTAAAATAAAAAGATGTTTTTTACCCCCCTTCCCCAAAGGAAAATGTCCTAGATGAATTGTGAGTGAATTCATATGTATTTTCTCAATTATATCTTCTTGTCTCAACACACTTTTGCCCAGTAGCCTACTGGCTGCTCTTGATCAAATAAGCACATCCGACCTCACTGCTACTTGCAGGGTTCTCTAAGCCTCTTCATCCCTGGTGGAGAGATATTAGACAAGGTTCACCTTCAGCTTAGAGAGACAATAAATCATCGCTGTCCAGTGAAAAGCTTGTACCTCTAAAATGTCTCCAACACTTCTCAGGAACTAAGAACAGCCTCGTCTAACTGGACCACCATCCATTTGACAGTTTACCATAGAGAGACCATGTGATTCTTCAACTGAAATGAAATGATCACAGTTGGAGTACTCGAGAACGGGCTTGGTCTCGAGACCGGTTTCGAGACCACATTTTGATGGTCTCGGTCTCGTCTCGGACTCACCCTCCATCGGTCTCGGTCTTGTTTCGGGCGTGTATATTTTTTACACACGCGCGGTAAGTAAAGCAGAGGAAGGTCAGAGGTCAGTAGGTTAATGTTTAAACAATTCGAGTGCCAAATTCAAGCGGTGCGCAATGCCAAGGGTAGTGCTGCCACATTGAGGCCATTTACACCTGGCATTAACATGCGTTTTCTGCCATCAGATTGCAATCAGATTGTATTTTATCACTTCAGCCTGATTCCATTTACACCTGGCACTAACATGCGTTTTGGGTGAACAGATTGCAATCCGATTGCTCTCCAGCTCGAACGTCATCACGCGCGCGCCCCCTGAACGTGTGCATGCATGTTTCATACATGCACAGGGAAATAGAGGTTATTGTTAAGCTCAAATGCACAGTGAACGTCCCCTTCACCTGGACAAAACGATGGCCGATCACCCAGCACTCCATCCATTTCTTTATAAAAAGGACACGTTGCCCTACCCCTGCCACTTTTCTTGTTCTTGTCCTTGGCCTGTCTGTAAGCCAGTTTCAGGTGTTTAATTTTTCGCTGACGGTAGCTGTGTTTCCATTATCCTCAGAAATGCGCAAAATCTAAATAGGCCTATCGCAATAAAAATCGGGTAATGGAAACACGTAAATTTAGAAAAACCTCCCAAATATCGCAAAAAGCTTTTGCGCTCTCATGAGGTGGTTTTTCAGACGTGTCGATATAGCAGTTTATCGCAAAAGTGTAATGGAAACACATTTTCCGCATTTGCACGTCATGTGACCATGGCCGTAACTAGCTATGAGGACGGGGAGGTCCGGACCTCCCCTAATATTTCAGCCTGCAAAAAAAAAAAAAAAAAAATTTTTTTTTTTTTTTGCAGGCCAGGCCAGGCCAGGCCACTCACTGAACAGCAGGCCAGGCGCCGCCTACTGGTTTACTAGTGGTTTTATTACTTTATTCAGGTTTAAAGTGGGTGCATCTCATTGTAATCATGCATGATGCCAATTGCCAAGCTCCCGAAGTCAGGTATGCAGGTGGCTATATGCATGGTTTCAGTTTCATGACCCAATAAGTAACAAAAAGAGGTGGTGTAAAGTTAAAAACAACATAATATATTTTATTTTATTTTTCAATCGTTCCTATCAGGAATAAATAAATGTCCCTCTGTATGTTTTTTTTATTATCGATGATGACTTTGTGTGTTGTGTACGGCTTGGGTTGTGTACCTGTGTTTGTAGGTGTCATTTTGATATGAATTTGGCTAAAACAGTTTGTGTTTGTTAGTTACAATTATGTTGACAGGAGAGCTGAGCAGGTGGTGACATGAAAGAGAATATACTGAATAATGACATCACAACAGTATAATCCTAATGTTGATTTAAAATGATATATTACTCTAAATATGGCTAAAAAAGGGGGGGGAAAAAACTCAAATTTTTTTCGGCGGCGCCCCCTTGCTGGACCTCCCCTATTTCGGAACCCTGGTTACGGCCCTGCATGTGACCCATCTTCTCCTTTGGAAAAGGAGCGGAAAATGAAAGGAAAATGAGGGAGAAAGGGTTTGATAAGCCGTGGCAAAACCTCTGCAGAAAGTGGAAAACTTTGAAGCAACGAGAAAGACGAGTGTTGTGCAAAAGCGGAGCGGGAGGCAGATAGAGATGTTTTAGCCGGTCCATGGTGACAGGCTGCCTGTGTGTGTGCGCATTTGGCACAGCGGCGAGATGAGGGCACACACAGTCAGCCTTTTTTTCCCTCCATCTCTAAATCGGACCAGTTTTATTTCCTTTTTTCCTTTGTCTGTTGCGCTCACTGCATTCACCGCAGCCAGCAACATGTTGCCACTCATTTCTTTTGAATTGATAATCAGGCTCGTTTATATGCGTTGTAACTTCATGTGGTGATTTGCATTGACCATTTGGTTGGATTTGAGCATGCAGGGGACGGGATATGGCCATATGGGGCAGATCCCCGTGCGTAATCACTGTGGCAGCTGCTGGTAACGGGGAATTGCGTTCAGGTGTGCGCGCCGTCACCGACTTCCGATGTATTTCCGTATGGTAGTTGCTGAATGCTTTTTGAGAGGACGCATTGCATTTACACTTGGGTTAAATGTTGTCATAATGCGTCCCTGACCACCTCCGGAGGTGGTTTAGCCGATCAGATTGCAATCCTTCTTCAATGCGTTTTGGGGGTGTTTACACCTGTACTTTCAAGTGATAAAATACAATCTGATTGCAATCTGATCACCAAAAACGCATGTTAACTCATTGAGTGCCAGCCACTTTTGGAGAACGGATGCTCCCAGTGCCAGAGTTTTCAGAGCGTTTTCAGTGATTTCTCGAGGCCCACAGAATATTGTGTGATATTACTATGTAAACACCGAACACGCACAAGAACGAGCTGGCTCTATTGTATCATCAGCAAAAAAAAGTTTATTGATACCATTTTCCGTTCTTTAGTTATGAGCCGGAGAAGATAGGTTGTTTTCAGCGTTTTCAGGCTTTTCAAATTATTAGCTGAGATAATCCGCCTTTTGTGAAATGCAGCATTTCAAGCACATTCACTGAGTCTGAAGATAATATTTTCTGATGTAGTGACGTAGTTGTTGTGTGATGCCCTGCGTGCACCACCCCCCTCCCCCCCTCCCCCCGTAAACTCCTCCCCACACTGCACACAGCCTCACGCAACCATTATATTTTCGGAGTGCTGCGTTTGTGTGCTGCTGTCGGCTCTCAGCGCCACAGCAGGGAAGAGCCAACCCGGATTGCTGAATGGTTTGGCGTCAGGGGCTGCTTTCCTAGCTGCTAATCGGGTGGAGAAACTATACAGACAGACAGACAGGGACAGAGGGGCTCAGTTGTGAGCGCGGATTGACTCCTGTTCGGAGCCAATGTCAGCTCCCGCGACAGAGCAAATGGCTCTGGGAGCATGCATCGGTTTGTCTTTGATCCACGGCTTTTAGGCTGTTTCTCGGACCTGTCTCTAATCTGGACTGCACCGAGCAAGCACTGTCGCCACCTAATGAGTCCGTAAAATAGGTTATACACCTCCAATAGCTACTATAGTTGTACAGGAGCTGCGGAAGGCTTTGATCGACGTCCCACCGTCAAAAAACGCATTGGACGTCGAAGGACGTCCGTGGCATTCTACGTCACTATTTAATTGGACGTCGAAGGACGTCCATGGCATTCAATGAGTTAATGCCAGGTGTAAATGGCCTAGTAGTTGGGAGGCACCGCTCACCCCGTAGGAACCAGGGGCACAGCGGGTGCAGAGGTCCTTATGGTCCTTGTCTCCTCCCAGACTCTTATACACAAATACACACACTCACCCAGACGGTGCCTGGAAAGAGGGCTTTAAACAGATGATGATGACTCACACACACAGCAGGTCCTCACCCTTTGACATAGATATCACCTCACACACACAGCAGGTCCTCACCCTTTGACATAGATATCACTGGACTGCTGTCCGGTCAGGAAGTTGCTGTCCTCCAGAATGACATCCTCCGTATTCCAGATGATGATACGCAGCTCGTACCTGCACACACACGCACGCACACACACGCACGCACACACACACGCACGCACACACACACACACACACATGCGCGCACGCACGCACGCACACACACCATTACATGACTCAACAGTTCAATGATGACCCAACACAGTGGCTAAAATACTAATGGGGAAACATAATCAACAGATTATTTTAAGTTTCTATTTTGACTTTTTGTTTAGCTTTTAGTTGTCACACTGCAATTTTTTCTGGTCTCCTTCTGTTGCTTGTATAACCTCAACCCTGTAGCGAATCCCACTCAATTTGGGGGCGGAACACGCCAGGATTGGCCAACGCCAAATCCAGTCCCCAGAATTGTCAAATCAATCGACAATTCAAATCAATCAATCATCGACACGCTATGGCCCGCCTCTCAACCCTCTGTCATCTCAGACAAGACTTGTTTTCAGGTTGTTTTCAGTGTGATACGACACATGTAATGGGTTCAGCTCGTCTTTAAGATGATGAGACATTTATTGTTATGGATCTATTTGACAAAGTCTCCAAAAAGACACTAGTTCAAGGCTGGACTGAAAAGCTTCTGAAAGGACTGCAATCACATCGCAGGTCTCGTTGGAACGGCACATCGCTGGGCTTCTCCTCAAAACAAATGGTAAAAACATTCAATGTTGGGTTCCAGAGATATCCAATAGAACATATACAGTGTATTTTGGTGTCTAGTTTGACTCCGCAAGCTAATTAAAACATAATTGCTCATTAATAATAAAACATGCAAAAAAAACAATTTTGTCACAGGGAGCTCTCACCCTTTAGGTTTGCGCGGTGAAATGTCCACTGAAGGTCCAGGATGAGGCAAGTCCATAGGAAACATATCTACCCACATCTGGACCTGACCCTACACACACACACACACACACACACACACACACACAGGATGTCACAGGAGTCACAAAAATACTTTTCAGTCATACACGTTTCTCAGCCGAGCTTTGTTCAAACACACTGAACCCAAAACCGGATCTACCATATGGGCAACCTGGGCAGGGGCCCTGAGGGGGCCCTCCATTTTTATTTATTCCACAGAACAGGGGCCCATACCACGAATGGAGGATCCAGGATCTGTCCCCTTGATCTGGTTTGACTTAACCAGATCATTGCAATCAAGCTAAACGATCAAGCTAAACGACCACAACGGTGGTTATCAGCTGGGTCTGTCAATTTGGGATTTCCCTATCCAGCTCTGAGCTCATGCACATGAAAATGCTCCAGGTGTGGTTTGTAACAACTAGCCAATCACAATGCAATATGGACAGCTCCGGATTTTACAGCGTCATACACGCCTATTTCCTCATTCATTGAAAGCCACATCAAAGTGTATTATATTAGCGGAGCTTTGCTGTATGTTAGAATCAAAGTCTGCGTTGGATATGAGTCTGTTACTGAAGGACTGTCTAAAGTTACCGCTTTTATTCACATCAGTCATTTGATTTCTGCTGCGGTTTCTGCCTCCACCAGCCTACAGCAGCTTATACTCAATCAAATCCGCATGTCTTTTTTGCGAGTAGAAGTAATATGTAATCTCAGTCTAAATTTACAAAATCAGTAGGCCTCTTTAGATCATAGATTTAACATTAGAATAGGCTCTGAATCAACACGGTGCGGGCGTAGTTTTCATTGATAAAAATAGCCTATAAAAATAGCAGCTCTGTTGCACACAGAGCACCTTAGTGCGCTTTGGAGACGTTTATGGTTCCTTTTTACGCCGGTGATTTAGTGATATTTCTCCACGCAGCGTTCAGCTGCAATCGGCATGGTCAAACGTGCTACTTGTGAGCAAATAAAAATTCATAAATATAAAAACATATTCCAAAGTGGTAAATAGGCTTAATTTAATTATGTACAACAATTGCAACACTTCAGTCCTCGATTAATTCAACAGGAGCCCTTAATGTTTTTTTTTCTTTTGTGATTTTCATTTGAATGCTATCTATTTTTCATATGGGCATAAGTTGCCATGGAGATATATTTCGGTAAGAAGTGAACTAGGGTCATAGCACGGCAAACCCAGGGTTAAACCTGAAGTTACCTCGCTAAGCCACTAATCTTGCTTCGTGGTATAGGCCTCAGATTGATTGTATTGGATGGCTGGGGGGAAGTGGTGACTGATGAGCCATTCAGTTTTCCAGACATTTTGTAAAATACTTATAAAAGGTTTACTTGGTCAAATGAAGCGATTAATATTTAGAATCAGGAGAGACAATATAACATGACTGACAAGTAGTAGCTTCAGTGCTAATGGGGAGCTGGGGGTGCTAATCTGGCCTTGACTGAATCTTATTTTAAATTCTAGTACAGATCTCCAGGATTCCACAGAAACCAAACATGTCAGTCTCCATGTTTAGTCTCCATTGACAACACCACTGTGCTTCCCTCCCAAACAGCTAAGAACCTCGGGGTGATCCTTGACAACCAGCTGTCTTGCTCTGCCTACAAAGCTGCGACAGCACGGTCCTGTAGGTTCTCTCTCTACAACATCCGCCCGTTTCTCACCAGGGAAGCGACACAACTCCTGGTCCAGTCACTTATCATCTCCTGCCTGGACTACTGCAACGTGCTTCTGGCCGGCCTTCCTGCCACTGACATCCAACCGCTTCAGCTCATTCAGAACGCTGCAGCCCGTCTGGTATTCAACCAACCCAAATTCTCTCATGTCACTCCCCTCTTCCGGGACCTTCACTGGCTTCCCATCTCGGCATGCATCAAATTCAAGACACTGGTACTGGCCTACAGGGCAGTACACCAGATAGCTCCTCTGTACTTACAATCTATGGTCAGGCTCCAAACCTCTCACCGCTCCCTCCGCTCCTCCACCAGCGCAGGACGCCTCGCCCCTCCTTCGCTACGGGGGCTCAAAAGTCGCTCATCCCATTCGCGACTCTTCTCGTCCCTGGCACCTCAATGGTGGAACGAGCTTCCACCTTCGGTCAGGATGGCCGAATCGCTGCCGATCTTTCGGCAAGGACTAAAAACACACCTTTTCAGGCTCCATCTGGGCCCTTCTTGAACTAACATCTTTCTCTCTCTATCTCTCTCTCTCTCAAAAAGACAAACAACTTTACCATTATTCCTTCAGAAGTTGTAGCTGTCATAGACTATGTTGCATAGTTGATTTCTCTATTGTTGACAAAAATGTGTTATTGTTAGTCGCTTTGGATAAAAGCGTCTGCCAAATGACGTAATGTAATGTCATGTCATGTCATGTCATGTCAGGCTGAACTCCTGGGAACTGTGTGGAGAATGAAGCTCAGGACATGTAGATGTGATGTCATGGAGCATGTCCAGTGCGGTACCTGCTCCATGCCAGGCCGGGCCTTGTGGAACAGAGAGCGGGTCTCGATGTGTTCCGGCACCAGTCTGCAGCCAACAGCAGGCAGCTCAGACCAGCGGTGCAGAATCTTCAGGGACAGATGCTCATAGGACTCCACAGGCTGGTCTAACACACACACACACACACACACACACACACACACACACACACATCAGCATCACATTCGCACACCACACAACAGGGTTATTATTGTGAAAAAAATAAAATTGAACTAAAACTCAATATTTTTTATTTATTTTGGGGGGGGGCACCCCTCCCCCCTTTTATTGAGACATGAAAGTGGAGAGACAGGAAACATCGGAAAGAGAGAGGGGGTCCCGACAGAGGTGTAGTGCTATCTGGAGAAGTGGGGGAACGCACCTATAGCTCTATGGGGAACACTCCCCTCCCCTGGCACACGCACAGGTCCCAACAACCCCCCCCCCCCCCCCCCCCCCCCCCCCCCGCACGCAAATACGCGTTATTATGGAACCCACACCGTGGTTCCGGCAAAACCATGCCCTGTGCCCGCCTACGTGGCAGTCAAGCTCCGGGATTGGCCAGGAGCGAGTATTTTATTCCCTTTTGACAGCTCTGCCTCTTGACAGCTCGGATCTCCCACATCACAAACACTGCGCCCAGCCCGGCGATTTCATTAACGGTGCCCCGAATTTTTTTTATTTTCGCTTGTGAAACAAATGTTCAGTGTCAAAATCATAGGCAGCGTGAGGGCATCACGCATGGGACAAAAGCACATAAACAGCTCGACTTGCACTATAGGCTATATGAGATAAGAAAGGCCACATCTGGCCATGAAATAAAATAATACATTATGATGCATAATATGCTCAAAATTATTATAATTATCACTGGTATGGCCAAATTGAGATCATTTTCCATTCCTTCTTCACAAAGAAGCAATGCTCACCTCTATTCGATTAAGGCAGCCGTGCAGGTCTCCATGCACTGCGCATTCCACAACAAAAGAACATCGCCAGCTCAGATTGTTCATTTGTTTTGTTTTCTCCAGATAGTCCCGTATTCTGGTTTAACACGCTTTCTCTAAATTGGCCCAGTTGGCGTTGTGGGCGCTGGTAGATGCGTTCCGTCAGAATGTAGGCTATTCTGTTGCACACTGAATGTATTCTGTTACACACTGTTAATGCGTTAATTGTAGCAATATAAGTTCATATCAGCTTGTAGCTACGAATCGGGGGCTGTAACAGAGATCAAAGCGGCTGGATCAGGTGAGCTGGCGCTGCCCAATTACGCACAGGGGGAGACCACGGCTTCAATGCGCAGATGAAATATCATCAAAGTTGCCAATTGATTTGTACTGCCGCCACCCACGGCTCAACAGGCGTTTCTGCACTCCTCCAGTTTGCCCATGACTTTATTCAGGTGTTTGTTGTTTTTCTTCCTTGGGAAGAACC
>NC_139627.1:60800965-60835965 GCF_964638095.1 Poromitra crassiceps
AACCCGTACCACACCTACGTCATTACCACAACAACCCGTAACACACCTATGTCATTACCACAACAACCCGTAACACACCTACGTCATTACCACAACAACCCGTAACACACCTACGTCATTATTACCACAACAACCCGTAACACACCTACGTCATTATTACCACAACAACCCATAACACACCTACGTCATTACCACAACAACCCGTAACACACCTACGTCATTACCACAACAACCCGTAACACACCTACGTCATTACCACAACAACCCGTAACACATCTACGTCATTACCACAACAATCCGTAACACACCTACGTCATTATTACCACAACAACCCGTAACACACCTACGTCATTACCACAACAACCCATGCAGATAGACTGGTGATGTCTGGACACACAAATCCGATCTGATTCCTTGCAAATAACAGTGCGGACAGTCTGTCTTAAAGATCTGATTTGAGAAACCAATTGGATTTGCCTACAGTCAGTGTAAACAAGGCTTATGTGTTCTTTCTGGTATGAACACCACAGAAGGAGAGATCCAGCATGTTAGACACAGGAAGTGTAGTGTACTACACAGGAAGTGTAGTGTACTACACAGGAAGTGTAGTGAACTACATGACAGGTAAAACAAATACAACAAAGTGGACTTCTCTGTGATTCAGACCGAAGGAAAGCTCCAGACTCACACATGGTATTCAGCAGGAAGCCCGCAGGTGGCTCTGTGTCGGCTGTAGAATCGGTTCTCCAGGTCGATTCGAGTCTCTCCGATCAGGTCGTCTCCTCCCACCAAGTCGTAGTCGTAGATAAACACTGACAACAGAGACTCCTGAGGAAACGTCGCCTGGATCTCAAAAGACCTGGAGGAGAGAGGAGAGCATTTCTGAGCTTTTTGAATCTTTTTATAGTTTTGATCGCTGTCTGGGTTTACTGACCAAATGCATCCAGTAGTTGTAATAATTGATCTATTTCAATCTTGACTTAAGCCTCAGCTGTTAACTAGTCAGTCAGTGAAATGCTTAGTTATTTACCATCCAAACACATGGTTTAAAGGTATGGGGGCCCTATTCTCCCACAAGCCTTCGGCGCTAAAACGGGCCTTAAACGCAAAAAAACGTGCCTTGCGCCTGTTTTGGGACGATATCAATATGGCTTTACGCTGCCAAATGCGCTTTAGGCCGAATGGGCGTGGCGCAGTCCCAGAATGGGCCAAAGTGGGCGTGTCGGCCTTAAATACCGGCGTACTGCTATCTTCGCACCTGCCGTAAATTTAGCGCTTTGCGCCTTTGAAAAGCAGGCCTATTCAGTGCGCCAGTGCCTCTCCCCTGTCACCCTTCTCTGTCTCTCTCTGAAACCAGGCCTATTCAGTGCGCCAGTGCTCTTCTGCCTCTGAGTCACCCTTCTCTCTCTCTCTCTGACTCCTTCGCTCAAACAGACACAACACAGCAGCACCCAGCTTCCCATAGGAAATAGCAGTTGTAAGTTTACTGCCTGTGAATGTCCACTCCCAGCATGCAATTGGGTCCTCCATTTCGCTACTAAATAGCAACCAAATGAGGCGAAATAGATATAAAAGGTAGATCTAAAATAATGTAATGGTAAGACAACCTGCAATTGTAGCTAGAACATTTCAATATTGGACCAAATAAAACATCGAAATGAAACACCACCCTATGTGAAACATATATGTCCTCTTGAGCCTATATATACCCCTTGTGGGTTTAACGTGATTTAGATAAGTGACAGCGGAACGCGCTTCTGTGATGTGCTATACTGTGATGTCCGCTCCAATAACTTGGCCCTACTTGACATTTAGTTTTACAATAAAAACACATTTATGCAATGACTTTACATAATGTAGGGTATATTTATGTGCATCATTCTACCTGCAGCAGGGGAGAGAAAACGATATCTTTCTGGACAAACTTTCACCAATCTAATAGGCTATATTTTTCTAGCTGATGCGTTTAGTACATTATTTTCACTTTGATCTTGCTATAGTGTAGCGTATTTACATGCTTGCAGTATTGAAACTGCAGTTAGATTGGTTTGAGAAGCATAATAATATGGAATAATAGCCTATAATGCAGACAGACATGACTGGATGAAGGGAGGGGGGGGGCAGAGCGTTTGGCTTTCGTCTGGTTTTGCGGGATCACTGGAATTGGAGCTAGAAAGGCAAGCGTGCGATTCGTTTATTGCAGTTATCCAATGAGCATGACGGTGCATAATTTTACGCTTAAAAGGCGTGGTTGTAATGGTTGAGGCTGCGTCTAGCGCCAGCACGACGATATCAAGTGCGCTGGTCCATGCCCACTGATTTGAGCTGCGCCAGCCGCTCGGCCTAGAAACAGCGCCGATGCAACGATAGGGACCATAGTACCATAGACGGTATAATAAATATGAGGTCATTATATCAAGTGAGAAGTAGGGTCATTTTCCCATTTACTTCTATACAATCAGACTTATTTTTGTGGCCAGTGGAGTTTCCCCCTGCAGGCCATTCGAAATAATGCAGGTTTAAGACACTTGCAAAAAAACAGCATGGTTTCTACATGAAAAAAGGCGCATGGGATTAGCATAAAGTGGGCGTGTCTGTAAAGGGAGACTCATGGAACCCATTCTCATTCAGATATGTGGAGGTGAGAGGTCAAGTAAGGGACCCCTTTAAAATGCCATGCCCGTTTTCCCCCTGCCAAAATGTAGTCTAACTTTGGAGTGTTATTCAGTCCCCTTCCCGAAAAGCTAACATGTCAGGGTTGATACCACTGGATGCCTTAGTGCAGGGGTGCCAAAATTCTTTCCCATGAAGGGCCAAAACTCAATCTGGGTGCAGGCCGAGGGCCAAAAATAAACATTTTATTAAACGGAATTACATTAAAATGTATTGTGTTTTATAGAAAATTACCATTCTAAATCTAAAATAACATTTCAATATAATAATCTACTTTTTATCTGTTTGGTAATTGTAATAATTTGCAATTGGTTATATATATTTAGAAAAACATCTGCATTTGTGGGGAGCTTAAACATTTAATCAGTAAACACCCAGTTAAAAACAGTATTTTCCACCTTTGTAATCAATCAGGAGCGATCAATCCTCAGACAGCAATGCCTCACACCCGTGTGATAGAGTCGGGGAGAGAGAATACCAGCTGCACAAAATTAACGTTAATAACGTTAATAAAAAAATTATTAATTAATTTTTCCCAAATCTGTGGCGGGCCAAAACAAAGTTTGGCCCGCGGGCCCCAAATTGGTCAGCACTGCCTTAGTGCCTCTAGTTTCATATGATATCAGTACCTTCGCTTTCAAAACCAGCGTGCTACAGCCTCTGAAAGACAGTCATATCAGCCGCAGATAAAAAGACATCAAGGAGCAAAGGGGCAGGTGCTTGAGCACGTGCCGGAGGCAGTCAGTTGGTCAGTTGGTCGGTTGGTCGGTCAGTCAGTCAGGCTACCTTCCAAACACAGGGTTCAGCTGTTTGGGGATGTAGTTGTCTCTGTCTTTGATCTCTTTCTTGCCGAGCCGCAGAACAATGTAGGGGTCAGACTTTCCATCTGAATCCGCCGGGTGCAGGTTTGACGCCTGTGAAGAGAGGAACACAATAGAACAGGATGTGAGGGTGCAGTAGCCTGGGTAAACCCATCCCCCACGTGACCTGCTCTCAGACCTGTTCTCAGTCACTAGGGTCTGGCGAACGAGCCATTCAAACCGGTTTCTGCCGTCGGGGAGGGGCGGGTGTACCTCCCTTGATAGACCACTCAAGGGAGCCAACCAGCTTAGCACACAGAGCACATGCGCAGTGCAACAGATGGCGTCATCACTCTGCGACCTTTGTTGTTAGCACAGCAGCTAACACTTTTCATTTCAGTACTGCTAGCACGCAATGGCTACAACCATGCAGCCCCTCCGCCCGAAATGTAAACAGACTCAGAGCTGGCCTACGGATCGATGTGTGATTTCCAGGTAAGAATATTGTAGTCTCCCTGCAATCAACTAATCAAGAGACAATGACTCGCACCTGATGATAATGACTCTCACCTGTGTGGCCAGAGGAGACACAGACATTCAAAAGGCAGTCAGCCTTTGACTCCTACGTTGCTGGTGGAGCGTTCTGCCTACTCACGGCTGGTGACTCTCGGGACAGGGAGGGAGCGTTCGTAGCTGTTAGTGCTGCCGGCGCAGAAGACAGCTAGTGAGGTGGAGGTCTGCTGCTGTGTTGCTGTAGGAGGGGAGGTCCGCTGCCTCCTGTAGTTTAGTGATAGGGCCGGGCTATAGGAGTGTCACTGGCCGCCGCTCTCCAGCCGATCCGCAGCAGTGGCACGCCGCCGCTTGTTGTTTCCATGCCACTCATCTGACTCTGTCCAGCGCCGCCGACGAAGCCGTGGTTCCCCGGGGAGTCGGCCGGCGCCACAAGCGTAGACCCCGGGGAGGGTCTCGCCACACCCGGCGAGTTGAGTAGCAGCCCACACACCTTCACCTACATGTTTTAATGTTGATGTGTATGTCCTGTCTCTGGATTTCATCTTAGCTACGTTCTTTGTAGGGTTTTATGAATTGCATATGCAGCCAGCTGTCTGTTTGGAAGTAGTGGGGAGGGCCAGCCTGTTGGTGGGATTGGGGTGTGTGGTCTTCCTATTAGCCCACGGGCTCAAAGTGTGCAGTGACGTCACGTGTGTCTGCCTGTTTCCAGTGCAGTGCTTGCAGTGCTTAAAGCTAGTCCGTTCTATATCTAGCTCTAATGTGTGGGGTGTTTTACAGTTGTCTTAACTGTCCAGTGTGCAGTGGAAGCTAGACGCTTGTATATCTAGCCTAGTGTTTGCAGTGCTATCCAGTGTGCAGTGTAAACTAGACGGTTGTATATCTAGCCTAGTGTTTGCCGTGCTATAAAGTGTGCAGTGTTGTTAAACCACAACGTCCCAGCCCATTGGCTGTGTCAGCTTTCCCCCTGTTTGATCATGACCTGGTTGCTATGCCTTAACTTATTTTAGCTAATAAAGTGTCCTTTTTGTATTACCCCCTGTTTCCTGTGTGGGATTATTTCAGCCTCTTGATTGTGACATTAAGCCAAATACTGGTTTTATCCAGGTGGCGGCAGCATTTCACTGCCTTAGTTAAAGGTTTTATCACAATATGTTATTCACAGGTATATGCCACATTATATATTATCTCAGAAACTAGCGTAATTGTGTTTGGTAAGAAAGACATTCGATAAATGACTGACTTTTCCTCATCGGCTGTAGTGGGTTAGCGAGGTAACGTTAGCTAGATTACGGGAGCATTTAACGATCTAATGAATTCTAGAAAAACATGTCAGAAGCTAGCTAACGTTAGCCACGTGTAACATACAGTAACTACTATGTTTTATATTATTAGAGCTTCCAAGAAGAGAGAACATCGCCTCTGCCAATGACTCCTGTGACGGTGGTCAGGGAATGAAAGAGGAACAGGACAACTGTCTACAGTACACGGACCCAAACCTCGATCCCTGCTGCAGATGGCCGCAGATCTGGAGAGATATTTGTGGCTGTGAAGAACAGTCATCATCTATACAGTGATATGATCTAGTTATCAGGGACACGCTGTCTTATCTGCATAAATCATATTGAATAGTACCAGACAAAACCTTCAAAACAAATCAAGCTCTGGAATTTTTTCAATTGGAGATGTGTAGGGACCCTGACTATATGGATCACCTGGACATATTATTACATTTTATAAAACTGCAATTGTGCAACAATTACATTTTATGTACAGTACTTGTTAGTATAGTTTCATGTTTGGCTTTACCTGTAATAAATGGGGACATTTACATCAGTGGCTTTTATTTACCATCACAGCATAAATGACAATGCATAACCGGTAGTAGTCCTTATCAATGCTCTCCAAAACACATCCTACAGGAGAACATAAAACTGTTATTCTTTGCAATTCTTTTAAAATCAATGCTAAAACATTTTAGGGTAAAATATTGACACGAGTAACTGGTGATCTGCAGATGATGTAAACTTTTGTAATAAATGTTATCTCTTGTACTTCAACCTCTGTCTAGTCTGGTCAATTATAGGACAAGATACACTTAGCCTACTGTAACACAGTCTTGGGTTTTGTCTTCATTGCCTAGAATTATTATTATTATTATTAAAACGATTATGAATTATATTCGCTAAACATTATCTTAACAGACTTACCAGCTTAGGCTTCATTCTGTGATGCGTTTGTTATGGTTTGTTGTTGTTCACTTCCTCCAGCATGCATTGTGCTACTCCATTTCGCTACTAAATAGCAACCAAATGAGCCGAAATAGATATGAAGGTAGATCTCAATTTTGTGTAATGGTAACACAACCTGCAATTGTATAACATTTCAATATTGGACCAAATAAAACATCGAAATGAAAACACCACCCTATGTGAAACATATATGTAATCCTGGGTCTATATATACCCCTCGTCGATTTAACGTGATTTAGGTAAGTGACAGCGTAACGCGCTTCTACTGGCATCTCCTACTGTGATGTCCGCTCCAATAAATTGGCTCTACTTCACATTTTAGTTTTACAATAAAAACACATTTATGCAATGACTTTACATAATGTAGGCTATATTTATGTGCATCATCCTACCTGCAGCAGGAGAGAGAAAACGATATCTTTCTGGACAAACTTTCACCAATCTAATTAACTTTATAATAGCCTATTACTGTATAGCCTGGATGACGTTAGCTAATGCTACCCAGCCTTACATTGGCATATGCTGCATTTAGCTTGTGGTATTATGTAGGCTACAGTAATATTGTATTGCTGGCTAGACAGACGAGTTTATCTGGAATCAGTGTGACAAGATCCCTGCTGCTAGCTTGTCTGCCTTTCTGTGTCAGAGTATCTAGCTACAGTATCTGCATTACATGCTACACCATGCAAATATATTTCAATATAATTCAAACAATTATGGACTGTGTATTGCTGTGAAAAAGTTAGATTTGATTGTGTCAAGTGTTACATGTTATATTTTTAACTGAGCTTTGCGGAATTACTTCAACACAATTGTGTTGTGTATCAGCTTTAAATATCCAATATATAGAGCATTATATAGCATAGCCATATAGCTAGCCAGCTAGTAGCTAGCTCGGGAGCTATGCTTTGAAAAGACGAAAAGCTAATGGCTACCAGTGCTTAAGCCGCAGCAGCTGTTACACGTCATTGACAAAGACGCACTCTCTGATTGGCCGATCACGGCAGGACTGATGTTGGCAGTCACGCCATCACTCATTGGCTGCGGGTCTGCGCGGGTCTTTCAATTGCCCCAGAAATCGATTTGAATGGCCCGTTCGCTAGACCCTAGTGACTGGGAACTGAGAGAGCAGGTCACGTGGGGGCTGGGTTTACCTAGGCTAAGGGTGCAGGTTCTGTGAAGAGAGGAACACAATAGAACAGGATGTGAGGGTGCAGGTTCTGTGAAGAGAGGAACACAATAGAACAGAATGTGAGGGTGCAGGTTCTGTGAAGAGAGGAACACAATAGAACAGAATGTGAGGGTGCAGGTTCTGTGAAGAGAGGAATACAATAGAACAGAATGTGAGGGTGCAGGTTTGATGCCTGTGAAGAGAGGAACACAATAGAACAGAATGTGAGGGTGCAGGTTCTGTGAAGAGAGGAACACAATAGAACAGGATGTGAGGGTGCAGGTTTGATGCCTGTGAAGAGAGGAACACAATAGAACAGAATGTGAGGGTGCAGGTTCTGTGAAGAGAGGAACACAATAGAACAGAATGTGAGGGTGCAGGTTCTGTGAAGAGAGGAACACAATAGAACAGAATGTGAGGGTGCAGGTTCTGTGAAGAGAGGAACACAATAGAACAGGATGTGAGGGTGCAGGTTCAACGCCTGTGAAGAGAGGAACACAATAGAACAGAATACAATAGAATATTAGAAGACAAGACAATATAAGACTATCTAGTAAAATAGAGCAGAGCAGGACTCAGGGTTAGGGTTAGGGTTAGACTCACGGAGACGATGTAAACCCGGATGAGGACCTTCATGGGAGAATTGGGAGGGATTCCTCTGTTGACTCTGAAGTGTCCTGAGTCGGGGCCTTCCTCCCCATCCTCATCCTCAGTCAGTTTATACAGGCAGAACCGCCCCTGCAGCCCAGGACACACACACACACACACACACACACACACACACACACACACACACACACACACACACACACACACACACACACACACACACACACACACACACACACACACACACACACACACACACACACACACACACACACACACACTGGACTGGAGCCATCATCAATGTAAGCCAAAGGTTCCAATAGAGAGCCACAGGGATTATGTATTTTTGTAGTCGGAACGCGGAAGTCCCGGACTTCCTTGTTCTTCACTGTTTCTGTCTATGGGATTTTTGAATGGGTTTTTGCCGCGATGCAAACCAGTGTTCAGCGGGATAATCTTCACACATGAGGACCACTTTTATGAGTTTTGAAGCATAAATACGAGCCCTAGAAGTAAAAAGCTCGTGCTAAGCTAATCCAGAAGTACACACAGTGTCGCATAGGCTTCCCCGTCACGTCACCACTCAACCTGGACTGTTGTTGATGTGTGCGCTGCTGTGCACTGATTACCCCGGGCTGAACCAGGTGAGGGAAAGAGAATTTCCGTGTTCGTCCTTTGAAGTGATGACGTTATTGACGTATAATATCCCCGTCGACTCAACACTGTAGTCTCATTTAGCCGTTTGCTAGCTAGCCGCCCTTTTAATGGCACGTAAAAGCTTCAAAACTCATAAAAGTGGTCCTCATGTGTGAAGATTATCCTGCTGAACACTGGTTGGCGTTTCATTAAGCTTGCGTTGCCCAGAGACCTTATTAGAAGCATCGCGCCAAAAACCCATTCAAAAATCCCATAGGCGAAAACAGTGAAGAACCGGGAGTGTTAGCATCGATGATTTCCGGACTCATTCCTGCAGCTCTCAATGCTCCCCAAACATAACAGTGATGCAAATATGCAGTTCATGAAATGTTTTCCATGGTAGCTCTTAAGCCCAGTTTACACCAAATATTCACGACGAGACAAACCAACCAAACCCTGTGACTTGACAAGCAGAACTGCTGGCGACGCCATCAGCCGGCTGGAGTGGAGATGAGACGGGCCAGTTTACACTGCTGAAACTTTTCCCTGCAACGTTCTCAAATGGTTTTGTCTCGTTCGTTGCGAATCATTGGTGTAAACTGAGCTTTAGGGCCAGAGACCCTGACTACATCTATGTAGCTCTCACACTATATTATAATGTATGGGTAAAGTCAAGTGTGTGTGTGTATGTGTGTCTGTGTGTGTGTGTGTGTGTGTGTGTGTGTGTGTGTGTGTGTGTGTGTGTGTGTGTTGTGTGTGTGTGTTGTGTGTGTCTCACCTTGAACTTGCCGACGAACCTCTCCTCGTTACTCCCCTCCTCCTCATTGGCTTTCCCTCTGTACAGCTCGAAAGTGTTCACCCAATCATTAAAAGGACCAAACTCTGCCTCCAGCTCCTTGTTGTACAGCTGAGGAAGAGGAGGAGAGCGTCAGCATCACAGAGCTCAACATGTCACTCTGCCAAACTACCACTGCCCCCCGAGGCTTAAAGGAGAACTCCACCCAAAAACAACGTGGATTTATTTTGCCCATGATCTCACACAAACTGTCAACAGTTTTGCGGACATTCATTTAGTTTGACAGTTATTGAGGGTTGATTTGAGTTCGGTTGTGGACCAGTGATGTCATTTAACCCATTGATACCTGATGCAGCATTTGCGTGTATATCCCTCATTTGTGTGCGTATCCCTTTAAGTCCGCGAACCGCGTTAACGCGGTTCGCGGTCTTAAAGGGATACACACACAAATGCTGCATCAGGTATCAATGGGTTAAGTTCAAGTAATGCTAGGGGACGGAGCGTCCGAAACGATTTTGAAAACGCACGTTTTTCTTGGTTTTGGTGACACTGCATATTGGCACTGACCAACATAATAATAACAATGGAGTGTCTATTTGTGCCCGGGAATAGACACACCGTACAGGCTAGGCTATTTACACCCTATTCACAAGTCTAATTAAATGACTCAATAATTACCTTTGCGAGACAAACGTCGTGAAGTTGTTGTGAACTTTCTACGCCGTTACTCACTATTGGCATTCCCCACCAAACATCATCACAATCACTTAATACCTGATGCACATTTTTAAATATGAAAACAGGTTTATGCCATAAATGTTAACATACATGATGTCAAATATATATTCTGTCTCATCGTTTAAGTCCCTGTGATGTGCAGAGGCGGTGGGTAAATCCTGCCACTTGCCGCCGAAAACTGCAATTATTACGGGATCCAGCGCCAAAGCGTCTGGAAATCCTATTGTATTTGTTCTGTTTATGCTTCTTATTCTTTTTCTTCTTCTGTAAAACGGTATACATGTCAGAAAGCCTAAGGCCCACAGTAACCAAACCTTGCACTTACAGTAGCCTACTTGTATTCAGTATACCTGCAGTGTGGCTAGCTTAGTAGGCAGAATCAGGCTTTGTTCTGGAACCGCTTTTCCTTTCTGCTTCTTCTTCTTGTCTCCGTCTGACGGGCCGCTGACTGGTGGAGCCACAAGACATTTATTATTTTCAATGAAAGTCCGTGACACAAAGAACACTGTTCTTCTGTCTTTATGCTGGGCTGTAACACTGTTCTTCATGCTGGGCTGTAACACTGTTCTTCATGCTGGGCTGTAACACTGTTCTTCATGCTGGGCTGTAACACTGTTCATCAACAAGATGAGAGCTATTCAGTCAGTCAGATGGAGAAGATAAAACCGGTCAAACTGCCTCACGTGTAGCTAGATAAATGTATCAGGGAGACTTGTGATGCCTGTCAGGCAATAATAATTAGAACAATAAATCAAGAAATTCCAACTCTAACCTGACCCGAACTGAACTGAACATGAACTCTTGTGTTCATCATGTACTTCTGTTAGTGTGGTCGTCTGGTCGACGCGTTGTTGGTTATAAAGTAAAGTAAAGTAAAGTCCCACTGATTGTCACACACCTGAGTGTGTGAAATTTGCTCTCCGCATTTGACCCATCCCCTGGGGGAGCGGTGAGCAGCAGCAGCGCCGCGCTCGGGAATCATTTGGTGATCTAACCCCCCAATTCCAACCCTTTGATGCTGAGTGCCAAGCAGGGAGGCAAATGGGTCCCATTTTTATAGTCTTTGGCATGACTCGGCCGGGGATCAAACTCACAACCTCCCAGTCTCAGGGCGGACACTCAAACCACAAGGCCACTGAGCTGGTATGTTCCATGATTAAATAATTACTGGCATATTTAAAGAAAGACAGTGATTGTAATGACACGTGTCTACTAATTACATGTATGTTTTGTTGTATAATGCTTTAGAGAGGACATTTCATCTATTTTAAGTGGTTGTCCTTTTTTTTCTAGCAAATCGAGGTGATTTTCAGGTTTGAATGCAATTTCCTATCTTTTCTGAGGTAAAAATGCAAATGAACCAGCGTCATATTCTCGAATGCTTCATATCCACTTTAAGTTCCCTAACAAATCTATAATTTGTTTCAATTTTATGTAAAGACTGTTTTCATAATAATATGTGACATGTTTTTCAGATGGCTGCTGACACATTGCAATGAAATCCTCTGAATATCCAAGGAGACCATGTTGATCCCTCTCGTCTAGAATAAGATCTAAGGGCGTTTTCACACTGGGACCGATTACTTTCGTTCCGTGCCCGAGTACGATTGCAACCACCGTCCTTCCCTCTCCCCTGCTGGTCAGCTTTCACATTACAAATTTCTTCTGTGCCCAGGAACCCTTGCCTATCTACAGACTCCCATAATAGGTGGCGCTATGCACCTAGTTTGCTTGTGATCCGCCAATAAACACAACAAAGAAGAAGAGTAGGCTAACGTTCATTTCATGACATTTCAACATTTACCAAGTGGATTATGTGAACAGTTTATCCTGTGGTCTGGACTTTTGTTACTGTGAGCTAATACGTTTGTTTTCTATACAGTGATGAACCAGCCTGGCATCACCAAACCAATTCACTTTGCACTGCGTTGTATTTGCAAATGAGCTAGCTGGTAGCTAGCGTCAGGTACCCAGGCTAACAAAAGTCCAAACACAGTAAAGAAATAGCAGTCCGCTTCAGTTTTTGGGGACGCTTGTGTTCACACTCAAGTGTACCCCTCCCGGGGCACACATGAGACGTTCCCCAGACCACCTTTTCAAGTGGACCCAGGTACGGTTCGCTGTTCGGTGCCCGGGTACGGAACACAACGTTCACACTGATCAAACAAGTGTGCTTCGGAAACGGTCCCGGCTCCCCAGTGAGAAACCACCCATAGAGATCCTTGCACAACCAGAGAAGTGGCACCTCTACTCCTTCCACCATCAAAGGGATGTAAAAAAGCAGAAGCTGAAGGGCAGCAGTGAAAGAGCCAAACATCCACCAGAACAACCAGAACCTCAGCTAGCCAAACATCCACCAGAACAACCAGAACCTCAGCTAGCCAAACATCCACCAGAACAACCAGAACCTCACCTAGCCAAACATCCACCAGAACAACCAGAACCTCAGCTAGCCAAACATCCACCAGAACAACCAGAACCTCAGCTAGCCAAACCCAGAGGCATCTGTCTAGAGGGTTGAAACAATGAAAGCACCAAGACCCCGGCAGTCCCCAGTGCCTTCAGACTGAACACATCGATAGAGGCTGAAAACAGTCCCTGAGCGCTGGAACTTTTGTCCTTACCCATGGAGTGTACTCCCTCGCTGAGTAAGTTCTGGTACGGGGAAACTGCAATACACAACAATGTGTGTTTGGATCAGGATGTATTGCAGTGTAAACCTGCCTAAACCCATTTCATTTACAGAATACAGTTTACACCGTTTTTAGGCTGACCTATATTCATAGAATACATCAGGGTATGTCCACGTCATATCATGTAGAGTTATATGAAGATGTCATCTTTCAAGTTTAATATAAAAAAGTACATGTTTGTCAGAAAATATAGGCTAATTGACTTCCATTTATGTTGGCTGTTTTTTCCATTATGAAAATGAGAAAGATCAGAACAACCAGCTAGAAACAGAGCGGTAGCCTACCTTGTGGTATGGCCAACATGATCTCACACAAATACGTGAAATGAGCACAAAGTCGAGTGATTTACGTGCTGTGGACAATGGTTTAACTTTCTCCACCTCGAATGTAATTACCTTCGCCCCACAATGAATCAAAATACGTTTCAAAGGTTGGTCAAGGGTTACATTTAGGCAAGTAGATTGGTTGAGGTAAAAGTCGAGACAGATACAGCCGATTAATGTCTCCTAGTATTTGTGATGTGTCCCGCACAGTCGATGTCTCCATTCATCTTTTCTCTTATAAATGCATAATCCAAGTTTGTTCTTCTGTTCTATATTAAATGTTCGTGTGATGTATAGTATTTGAAAATGAAATGCTTTTAAATAGGCTATGTCTCATTATCATAAAATCCCTTTACAATGATACGGTAAATAGCTCCACCTCTGCACACAGTGCACACTACTCCAACACACACAGAGTTGTAGCTTGAGACAGACCTGGACAAACTGTTAGCTAGCTTAGCATACACACTGATGTTAATGTGAACATGCTAACGCTAGCTGCCACTGGCTACGTTAGCTAGTGTGCTAATCAGATGTGTTAACAAGACAGTGATGGTTAGCTGAGCAGATGCTATTGTTAGCTAGCTCCAACAAGCTATCACTAAATCAATCAGATGGATCAGTGATGAGAGAGTTCAGTCAGAAACAGACAGTCTGTTAAATTTTCCTGAGATGATTGTTGTTAATTGTTTATTAATAAGCTAGAAACTTTGGTGAAATCTGAAATCTGACGGTTGGACCATGACGCAATCACAGACACTCGCTAGCCTGTTCCAGATGTTTTCTTTTCCAATGTGAGGAAGGACGTGACCAGGAAGGACAAGTCCTGCTGAGGAAGGATCCTTGACATTGAGAAACGGCTACAGTCAGCTGTTCACAGAGCTGATGACCTCCAAGATGTCCACCAGAGTGAGGTGACATCACCTGATGAGAGTTGATTCTTACCCTTGTCGAATACCTTAGGGAATGGATGGCCTTCCTTCTGCTTGGCCTGCGACACAGACAGGACAGAATAGGTTTAATTTATTTATTTTTCACACTTTTTTCTTCACTTTTTAAACTTTTGCTGTACCTGGAACGTCTCAGGGCGGGGCGGGGCTTACTGACTCCCCAACTGACAAATTGGGTTAGTCGTCTTGCAAAGGTATTCCACGCATAAGTAGTAAAGTTACACAATGGTTATCAAATAAACAAGACAAGTTAAGGCCACTAATTTAAGTCAATTCTGAGCCTTACTTAAGCACATTGGGAGAAAAGTGTCCACACCTGCTGCAGGTAATTACCCCGTTATCAATCACAGTCCTACTGGGACATGCCACATGTGGCTCCGCCCCAATCCAACCATAAATGGTCAATGCCAATTATCACATGACGCATATAGATGAGCCTGATTATCACTGATCAGGGAGAAGGCATGCAGGTGTGCGTGCCGTGCAGTCACTGGTAAGGTTAGTCGTGTTCTAGTAGGGATCCTAAGTAGGGATCCTAAGTACAGTTTCATAAATGAGACCCCAGGCCTGGCTTAACTAGGCTTGCCTAGTCTTGTTTTCAGTTACACACAGGCCCTCTCTCTCTCTGAGACTGACAATTGTTTAATCTCTTCTCTCTCTCTCTCTCTCTCTCTCTCTTATTAGCTTATTACTTCATAAATAATATTCTGTTACATCATCACACGGCCAGGGTTGGGTAGGTTACTTTTAAATAGGAATCCCTTAAAGTTACTAGTTACTTGTTAAAAATTGTACTTAGTAACGTAATCCGATTACCACTATTTAAAAGTAAAGTAGGGATTACTTTCAGTTACTTTTGGATTACTTTTTTTTTTTTTTATCCAGGAATGTCCCATTGGGATACAAGATCTCTTCTTCCAGGGAGTCCTGGTCAAGAGTCCTGGCTAAAACCCTTATTTAACTAGATGAAGCATGTTTTACCATTGATAACCAGATAAGAATGTTTATACCAACATGAAGTTGAGGAGAATACAACAAGAGTTATTTTTAAGACCACTTTAATTTACGTTATGGGTATTTTTCATGATGTGGAGTGGAAGACGCAGTGAGAGAGGCAAGACTGAGATGGTATGGACATGTGCGGAGGAGGGAGGTGGGGTACATTGGGAGGAGGATGCTGGAGATGGAGCTGCCAGGAAAGAGGAGGAGGGGAAGGCCCAAGAGGAGGTTCATGGACGCAGTGAAAGAGGACATGCAGGCAGTGGGCGTGACGGAGGACGATGCAGAGGACAGAAACCGATGGAAACAGATGATCCGCTGTGGCGACCCCTGACGGGAATAGCCGAAAGAAGAAGAAGAAGAAGGAGTGGAAGACGCAGCTTGTTGTGTTGATATAAAAGAGAAATATGCTCTCTTGTATAGCGTGGTAATTTAGGATGTTACCTGAAGGCATCACAGGTGGTGACAGCCAATGACATGCACTGAAAACGTATGTATGTCTCAGTGTCATTGTCAATAAACAGCCCCATGGGAGAAGAACCACAGAGAGAGAAAGAGAAACTGTTCCTTGTGTTATATTTATTTCCTCCGTCTTGCTGCTGCTCTGGGAGTGCACGCGAGAACTGCTGCATTAACCCACTCTGCTAACATGTTGCTTTAATCTTGAAACACGACGTGAAACACTAAGTGAAAGTAAAAACCTCTCGCCCCATGCAGACGAGCAGCGTTTGTCAGCACGGGTGGCGGAGAAATTCAAGGCAGATTTTCCACTCCCTGGCAGGTCGTAACGTTCAGCTGACAGCCCCACACACAAGCGTCTTCCACATGGATTCTACTGAAAATATCATTTTCAGTAGAATCCATGTGGAAGACGCTTGATCTGTCTAAACACTGAGCGAACGTAAAAGTGAAATGCTTGTTATATTTCCATGACATGAATGCACTCGTGGGAGGAGGCACAGGCGCGGGTCCCTGTCATCATGAATGCTGCCTGCAGCTGCTGCTGTTGCTCCGCCTCGCTCGTCCTCGTCACAGTAGGCTACACCGTTTTTTGTTGTTATTTTGTAAAATTAATGAAGAGGCAAGGGCGAATGTAATCCCGCCTGTAACGTCGTTACTATACCCCCGTTACTGTAATCTATATTACACATTTTAAAATGTACTGTGACAGATTACAGTTACCGTTTTTTTGTAATCAGATTACGTAACGGCGTTACATGTAATCCGTTACTCCCCAACCCTGCACACGGCCATCTTGGCAGGACAATAACACGTGATTGTAATCAATTAACAGGTGATTACACACACACACACACACACACACACACACACAGAGCCAATGAGATGTTTGTATTGTAAAACAACATATTGGCAGGAAATGCATGTGGCATCATCAGAACAGGAAGCTCCGCCCTGAGCCCCGCCTACTCCAACACCAAAACCAGAAACAAAGGTGAAAGGACACACACACACACACACACACACACACACACACAGACCTGTTGTATTTTCTCCACAGAAGCGTAGTATTTGGACCACCAGTCGATGACGCACTCAGCTGACTCGTCAGCGATGGTCCGCCTCCTTCGCTTGGTAGAGCGACGACTGCTCTTCTTCCTGGATTCCTGGGCCACACACACACATGCACGCACGCACGCACGCGCACGCACGCACGCACACGCACGCACGCACGCACGCACACACACACACACACACACACACACACACACACACACACAATCTCTAATCCTGTTCTTGAGAGGACATTTAAAAAAGCAAGAAGCGATTGAAAACACATACATTACTCCATGTGTGTGTGTGTGTGTGTGTGTGTGTCTTTTCACCTTTGTTTCTGGTTTTGGTTTTGGAGTAGGCGGGGCTGGGGGCGGAGCTTCCTCTTCCACAGTGACCAGGAAGTCCTGATTGGTCAGTGCTACAGTGGAGCTGGTCTCTACAGAGTGCTGGGGTAATCCTATTGGACAGAACAATGAAATCAACCTTGAAGAAAAATACAAACCCATGATGCATAGAGCAACTTTAAATGTGTGTGTGTGTGTGTGTGTGTGTGTGTGTGTGTGTGTGTGTGTGTGTGTGTGTGTGTGTGTGTGTGTGTGTGTGTGTGTGTGTGTCTGTGTGTCTGTGTGTGTGTGTGTGTGTGTGTGTCTGTGTGTGTGTGTTTACCCTCTGTGCTGTGCAGCTCCAGCGTGGGTGCAGTGTGTTTGGGCAGTGTGTGGGCGTGTCCTGCAGAGGGCGGGGCAGGGGGTGGAGTGTATGCTGCAGAGGGCGGGGCTGGGGGTGGAGTGTATGTCAGGGCCTTCAGGTTGTTGATCACATGGTTTCCCACCAGCGTGCTGCGACCGAACGCACGCCAGTCCACTACAGTGATACTGAGAGGGGGGTGAAGGTGCTCGTTCTCCGGTAACTCCTGCAGGAGAGGAGAGGAGTTACAGTGTCGGGTTATTACATTATTAAAGCCCCAATAAGTAACTTCACAGAAAAACAGGGAGCGGGGTCAGTTTCCCCAAATAGAAAAAACGACAGGATGGGGCTTTAAATGATACTGTTACCAGCTCTATAGCGTCAACCAGCGTGGTGAAGTTTGGGTTGGACTTATACTTCTGGATGACCGAGGAGCGCAAAGCTTTACCTGCACACTCTATAAAGACCTGAGAGAGAGACACACACACATATAGAGAGAGAGAGCACAGAGAGAGACACAGAGAGAGAGAGAGAGAGATAGCAGATAGAGAGAGACAGACACACAGATAGAGAGAGAGCATAGAGAGAGACAAACACACACACACACACACACACACACAGAGAGACAGACACACAGATAGAGACAGAGCATAGAGAGACACACACACACACACACACACACACACACACACACACACAGAGACAGACACACAGAGAGAGAGATAGCAGAGAGAGAAAGCACAGAGAGAGAGAGATAGAGGGTTTGGATAAATTGTTGAGGATTAGCAAAATTAGTCAACTTTTGAGCAGAGAGAGCGTGTGTGTGTGTGTGTGTGTGTGTGTGTGTGTGTGTGTGTGTGTGTGTGTGTGTGTGCGTGCGCGTGCGTGTGTGTACCTGTGGTCGATCAACAGTCAGTAGCTGAACCTTCTTCAGCTCCCTCAGACCCCAGAACAATACCTGATACAGAGAACACACACACACACGCACGCACGCACGCACGCACACACACACACACACACACACACACACACACACACACACATTCAGTGGTTAGTTATAGCTGGGGCTGGGTTGGTGTCGTTCCTCGACCAACATTTCCTAGTACAGGCCGGGAAAGCCCCGCCCCGAACTCATTTGATTGGTCGCCACAACTGCTTCTTCCTGAAAGCGAGCGGCAAGTAAAAAATATGTGGTTAAGATTAGGGTTAGGGGTTTCTTATCTAACCACGACCAGACCCTAACCCAAACCCTAACCCTAACCCTATCTAACCACGACCACGACATTGTTGTACTTGCCTAAACCTAACGTCTAACCCTAATGTTTTATAAAGATGTATGTGGTTCAATCAGGAATCAAACCCCAGTCCCCAAATAGAAAGGCAAGCACCTTACCCGTTAAGCCACAGGACCGAGCTGTTTTCACACACTCACCCTAATCTGAACACTTTTTTTAACTTGCAGCACCTTTTCAGGAAGAAGCAATTGCGGCGACCAATCAAATGAGTTCCGAGGCGGGATTTTCCCAGCCCGTACTATGAAAAAATATTGCTCCAGGAACAACACCAACACGGTGATATCAGGAAGTGCGTGTGCCCTGATAGTGAGTCTAACACACACACACACACACACACACACACACACACACACACACGCACACACACGCACGCACACACACACGCACACACACATACACACACACACACACACACACACACACACACACACACACACACACACACATACACACACACACACACACACACCTACACACACACACACACACACACACACACACACACACACACACACACACCTCCAGCCTGTAGGTGCTCAGCACTGGTCTGATGTTGGCAGGAACAGGGCAGATGTTTCCCTCCTGCTCCTCTAGTGGAGGCAGACTCTGCTGGCCATACTCTGGGATCTGACCAGAACACAACCAAGGAGAAGAGGAGCTCCCTTATTATTACATCTGTTATTAGGACATATAATGGCTCATTTATACTCCATTTTCATACCTACTGTAAATAGATGCATGCGTCTGTTCCAAACGGTGTAATCATCACTGCCCACATACTTCCATGCGTCTTTCACGTTGGTATCATGTTAAGCAATACATCCACCAGTGGGCAGTAGAGAGTCAAATGTATGAGTGTGTGTGTGGTTCTGCTGCGTTTCATGCGTATCCGTAAGCTTTCAGAGGACGGACAGAAAACGTATGAAATGAACGCAGAGTACGGACAGAAGGCTCTTGTTCTTTTGCTCATTAAATTTAATTAAATGTAATTAAATGTAATTAAAATTAAATTATTATTAAATTGACTGGTAGATGGAGAGCATTGCCTTCTGGCTCAGCTCTCTTTTCGTCATAACGGTGCTCTGTAATTTATTATATATTTTCTTTACCTGCAATGGCCCTAATTAAATATGCCGTGTTACACCTGCCAGCTGACTGACCTGCAGCAGCTCGAAGGCAGCCAGTAGGTCCCCCCCCGCCTGGCTGCCACAGTGCAGCGGGCTGTACTGCAGCGTGGGGGGGCTGTAGGGGTCACAGGTCAGATGCACCTCCGGCACTGCCACTGTGGCTCCCAGGTACTCCGCCTTACCCTGCACGTACAGGGCGGGGTAATGTAACATAATGATATTAAGTATATACTGATATTATTACACATTAATTAATTACAGTAAATATGACAGTCACAGATTACAGTTTCAGTGAATGTTTTTCAGTGTAACATTTTATATAAAAACTTTGTTACTTTATCATTTCACAATAAGAGTTAGCTCATTCATTTGGTAAAACACACAGACAATACATCTTACATAGACACACATTAACTCAAAACTGTCACATACATAGACTCAAAAAACCTGCATATTGTCAGCTGACAACAGCTAGACTTGTTACTTGTCCTTCACGATGACGGACAGGGTTGTAAAGATTTGGTCCTCATCAATTATTACCCATCATTTAATTTTCTGATGTTCTTAATGATAATGAGACAGAGCATATTTAATAGCATGTAATTTTCAAAAACTATCAATCACAATAACATTTATGTCTAATAAAGAGAAGAAGAAACTTAGATGATGCATTTAGAAGAGAGAAAAGATGAATAGAGATATGACCGTGCATTCACTTTTCATGTCAGCGCACAAGAAGCACACACACACACACACACACGCACGCACGCACGCACGCACGCACGCTCACACACACACACACACACACACACACACACACACACACACACACACACACACACACACAGACACACACACACACACACACAGACACACACACACACACACACACACACACACACACAGCCCGGCGTACCAGTGCGTCATCGTCGTACACCTCGATGACGATGCGTGGCGGCTCCTGCTGGATCAGCTGTTGGTCTCCAGTCAGCAGCAGGCGAGCCGTAAACAAACACTGGTTCCATGTGGGACTGAGAGTCTGAGGGATGATCTAAAGAGTTACAGAGTCAGAGTCTAAGAGTTAGAGAGATGGTTCCATGTGGGACTGAGAGTCTGAGGGATGATCTAAAGAGTTACAGAGTCAGAGTCTAAGAGTTAGAGAGATGGTTCCATGTGGGACTGAGAGTCTGAGGGATGATCTAAAGAGTTACAGAGTCAGAGTCTAAGAGTTAGAGAGATGGTTCCATGTGGGACTGAGAGTCTGAGGGATGATCTAAAGAGTTACAGAGTCAGTCTAAGAGTTAGAGAGATGGTTCCATGTGGGACTGAGAGTCTGAGGGATGATCTAAAGAGTTACAGAGTCAGAGTCTAAGAGTTAGAGAGATGGTTCCATGTGGGACTGAGAGTCTGAGGGATGATCTAAAGAGTTACAGAGTCAGAGTCTAAGAGTTAGAGAGATGGTTCCATGTGGGACTAAGAGTCTGAGGGATGATCTAAAGCAGTGATTCTCAAATGGGGGTCCGCGGACCCCCAGGGGTCCGTGGCACTTTGCCAGGGGGTCCGCAAAAAGTTTTCAGGTAAAAAAAAAAAAAAAAAAAAAAAAAAAAAATTAATGCTACATGTTACTTATTCCTTCTCAAACTACTTCATACATGGTGCTAGTCTATCAAAATATCTTGGCTGTCATTGATTGTGTTGCATAGTGGTTTTCTGAACTGTTGACAAATTGTGATATTGTAAGTCGCTTTGGACAAAACAAAAGCGTCTGCTAAATGACGTAATGTAAATGTAATGTAATAAAAAAAAAAATATAGATATATATTTTTTTGCAAAATCTTCATAGTTCAACGAAAATAGTTTATGCTTTAAATCTAAAATGGTTCATGGATTACATTCTAATAACAAACCTATCAAATTAAAAGTCAAGCACGTTACGTTAAGCTTAGCCCAAAATCACAAATCAGAATGAGGGGGTCCCCGGTATATTTTCTATCTTGTAAGGGGTCCTTGGCTGAAAAACATTTGAGAACCTCTGATCTAAAGAGTTACAGAGTCAGAGTCTAAGAGTTAGAGAGATGGTTCCATGTGGGACTGAGAGTCTGAGGGATGATCTAAAGAGTTACAGAGTCAGAGTCTAAGAGTTAGAGAGATGGTTCCATGTGGGACTGAGAGTCTGAGGGATGATCTAAAGAGTTACAGAGTCAGAGGCCCAATTCCAATCCGCCCCCTTACTGACTCAAGCCCTTAGAGGCGCGTTCACGTGAAGGGAGTGAGGGCTTAGGGATGTCCCACAGTGAAATCGCAAAGTGAATGAGGGCTCAGAGTGAGCCCTTTCTGCCCCCTTACCGTAAGGGAGCAGCTATGGCCACTTACGGAAAGGGAATTGCCCACAATGCATAGCGTTGTGACGTATAAAACGGGGAAGGCTGCAAATATCTGTCAAAAAAATAAAAGAACACACGCGCGAAACGAACGCGGTGTTTGCGAGTGCACTGGAATGCCTTAATTGACAATGAAACATTACATTAATAGGGATTTCAGATTAGACAAAACATATTATATCAGAGGAATGCAAGTAGTTATTTTACACAATCCTAGAATAATCATCAATCATTTCTATTACAATTGCATTCCACAACTTTTTTGATGAATGAGAAATAGTTTTACCGAATCTGTATTGTACAGTATTGACATTGTGTATAATATTGGGTGACATGTCATTATTACGCTTATTTTAATTATAATTACACATGTTGCAGATTGCAGATTTTGCAGTAGGCTACATTTATTTTTAAATGACCTGTTGTCCACTCTGTAGAGCCAGAGCCTGGATGAGAACAGACTCATCAGGGAGTCTATTCCTCAAAGCGTCTTGACAATAAACAATATATAGCGAACCCCAAACCTGCCAGAGTCAACATCATCTTGTCAAGTGCAAAGGGCTCTGCTGTCCCAATCCTCCTATTTATCCAATGTGGATCCCTTCCACACTTGATGACTCAACCACTTTCAGATGGCGGCCATTAGAGGGACTGAGGGTTCAGGGCTTGAGTCTTTAGGGGGCGGATTGGAATTGGGCCAGAGTCTAAGAGTTAGAGAGATGTTGCCGCCATGTGGGACTGAGAGTCTGAAGGATGACCTAAAGAGATACAGAGTCAGAGTCTAAGAGTTAGAGAGATGGTTCCATGTGGGACTGAGAGTCTGAGGGATGATCTAAAGAGTTACAGAGTCAGAGTCTACGAGTTAGAGAGATGGTTCCATGTGGGACTGAGAGTCTGAGGGATGATCTAAAGAGTTACAGAGTCAGAGTCTAAGAGTTAGAGAGATGGTTCCATGTGGGACTGAGAGTCTGAGGGATGATCTAAAGAGTTACAGAGTCAGAGTCTAAGAGTTAAAGAGATGGTTCCATGTGGGACTGAGAGTCTGAAGGATGACCTAAAGAGTTACAGAGTCAGAGTCTAAGAGTTAGAGAGATGGTTCCATGTGGGACTGAGAGTCTGAGGGATGATCTAAAGAGTTACATAGTCAGTCTAAGAGTTAGAGAGATGGTTCCATGTGAGATTGAGAGTGTGAGGGATGACCTGAAGAGTTAGAGCAGGGGTGTCAGACTCATATTAGGTAGAGGGCCGGATTTGTTCAACTGAGAGCTCATGGGGGCCGGATTTTTTTTTTTACTAAAATCAATTCGACTCATTTACCCATTTACTTCACAAAAGAAATACTGCTCCTTCCATTTCTCTTGAAACTGCCTGCATTCCGTGTCAACCTTTCTCTTTTTTGACAGCATCTTGTTGATTCCTTTGTTTCTTGGTAGGTAGCCGAATGCGCGATTCAATTCCAGCGTGGCATCATGGCCAGGGACGTGCAGAGAACATTAGAGGGGCAGGGGCTGAAATTCATAAAAGGGCACTACTTGATGGCAAATTTGAGGCAATTTGAAGGCCAATTTAGGGGTATAACTCATTTTAAATATTCAGATTTTAACCAGATTTAGAGGAATATCTCATTTTAGGATGAGACTTTGACAAACATACATACCTGATTCACGTTGACTGACTGATATATCTGTCAGACTGTGTGCGCCTGTGCTGCTGCTGTCCGTCTGCATGGTTGCTCTGGCTGAGTGGAGTGCGCACTGCTGGAGTGGGTGGGGATGGGCCACGTGCGTTTTTGGGTTGGTGCCTTCAGGGGCGGTTTAGAAAAACACTGCTCCATGCAGAGGCCTATTACAAATGGTGCATTAAAGGCCAAGAGAGCTCGGAAAAGGCATTTCTCTTTGAATGCTGCCTTCAGTGATGGCATGGAAAGGGCAATTTCCATACAAAGCATCATTAGAAATGCATTCATGGTCAGGAAAGGGCACTTTTTATTTTATTTTTTCATGTGTCTGAGCTGTTTGTTTGGTTCATGTGTTGTTGGAATGAAAATGAAAAATGTATTATAATAAAAAAAAGGAAAAAAAAGGGCACTTTTTACAGACTGAAAAAAAGGCAGGGGCTCAAGCCCCCTTTCATGTCTATGTGTGCACGTGCCTGATCATGGCGGCTTTGTTTACACCTGATGACCTATGAATGAACTCTTAGCTTGCTTATTAGCGACACGTAGTTCATGATAATGGGGTGCGCATTTAATAATAATAATAATTTCCAAAAAAAAAATATATATATATATATATATATATATTTTTTTTAAATATTCCAAAACATCTCGCGGGCCGGATGAAACCTGCCCGCGGGCCGGATCCGGCCCGCGGGCCGTATCTCTGACATCCCTGAGTTAGAGAGTCAGAGTCTAGAGTTAGAGAGTTGGTGCCGCCTTGTGGGAGTGAAAGTCTGAAGGATGACCTAAAGAGTTAGAGAGTCAGAGTCTAAAGTTAGAGAGTTGGTTCCATGTGGGAATGAGAGTATGAGGGATGGCCTAAAGAGTTAGAGAGTCAGAGTCTAGAGTTAGAGAGTTGGTTCCATGTGGGAATGAGAGTCTGAGGGATGGCCTAAAAAGTTAGAGTCAGAGTCTAAGAGTTAGACAGTTGACTGAGGCTCTGAGTCACAGTTACAGAGTTAGAGTTATAGAGTCAGAGAGTTACAGATTCAGAGAGTTACAGATTCAGAGAGTTACAGATTCAGAGAGTTAGTCAGAGAGTTACAGAATCAGAGAGTTACCGAGCCAGAGAGTTAGTCAGAGTCAGAGTTACAGGGTCAGAGAGTTACAGGGTCAGAGTTAGAGTCAGAGAGTTAGATTCAAATTGTTAAAAAGAAACGTCCTAACGGCTATTCCGAACCACTTTTCCTTGACCTTGATGGTCATGAAGTCAAGGAAAGATATGAAGGAGAATTCATAAGGGCTTATAGTAAAAGGCAACCATGGTGCTAAGAGAATCAGAATGCATGGTTGCTGAGAAAAATGCATTTTTCTATGTTAAAGCTAATGTGACAATGACTGCCACTGATGTAGGCTACTACTGGGTCATTTCACTCAGGAACCTTCCTATTCCACCACAGCTACAGACGGGCTGCTAAGAGAGTTGGAGAGTCAGAGAGAGACAGGATTAGAGAAACAGTGTTAGAGAGACCGAGAGACAGAGAGTTAAAGAGTCAGAGAGTTAGAGTCAGAGAGTTAGTCAGAGAGTTAAAGAGTCAGAGAGTTAGAGTCAGAGAGTTAAAGAGTCAGAGAGTTAGATTCAGAGAGTTAGAGTCAGAGTTAAAGAGTCAGAGAGTTAAAGAGTCAGAGAGTTAAAGAGTCAGAGAGTTAAAGAGTCAGAGAGTTAAAGAGTCAGAGAGTTAGAGTCAGAGAGTTAGAGTCAGAGAGTTAGAGTCAGAGAGTTAAAGAGTCAGAGAGTTAAAGAGTCAGAGAGTTAGAGTCAGAGAGTTAGAGTCAGAGAGTTAGAGTCAGAGAGTTAAAGAGTCAGAGAGTTAAGGTGCTCTTATACTCGAGCAAAGCTCCGTGGGGTGGGGCCCCGCGAGTCTCCGTGCAGACCTCGCGCTGGGGCAGATTCCATTATACTCAGAAAGTGATCAGCATGTATTGTACAATGGTGAGAACAGCCCGTGAAAAGTCGCAATGAAACGCTATTATATGTGCAGTACTGAGTGCGCTTTCACTCTCAAACGACCGCACATCAGCACATGAAGGAATCAAATCACCAAACTTGTTTTTACTGAAAGCCGTTTTACTTCTCAGCCCTGATAGCCTACTCTGTGCTGCTTTTAATCTCTCTCAATAATGCTCTCAACACAACACATTTACTTGGTGAAATTACTAAAAACGAACAGTTGCAAATCAAAGTTTATAGCCTACCACATGGGTCAAGAAATGTGGGGAAAACACAGTTCAGTGTTCAGGGCTCAGTGGCTTGAAAGCGGACATGTTTGGAGAGAAGCCGTGCGCTGCTCGCGCTGTTAGAAAAAAAATCAGGCACAAGGTGAGCGCCAGACGGAGCTAGCGAATAACCACGCCCAACAAATTTACGTCATTTGACGCACCCGGCCCTCACTCCACCCCCGCGCCCTTCACGGCAGGGTGAGCATAATTCAGCCTTTAGAGTCAGAGAGTTAGTCAGAGAGTTAAAGAGTCAGAGAGTTAGAGTCAGAGAGTTAAAGAGTCAGAGAGTTAAAGAGTCAGAGAGTTAAAGAGTCAGAGAGTTAAAGAGTCAGAGAGTTAAAGAGTCAGAGAGCTAAAGAGTCAGAGAGTTAAAGAGTCAGAGAGTTAAAGAGTCAGAGAGTTAAAGAGTCAGAGAGTTAAAGAGTCAGAGAGTTAGAGTCAGAGAGTTAAAGAGTCAGAGAGTTAAAGAGTCAGAGAGTTAAAGAGTCAAAGAGTTAAAGAGTCAGAGAGTTAGAGTCAGAGAGTTAAAGCGTCAGAGAGTTAGTGAGTGTTCTTACGTTAGTAGTGAGGCTGTGCGACAGACAGGTGACTCTGTTCTTACGTTAGTAGTGAGGCTGTGCGACAGACAGGTGACTCTGTTCTTACGTTAGTAGTGAGGCTGTGCGACAGACAGGTGACTCTGTTCTTACGTTAGTAGTGAGGCTGTGCGACAGACAGGTGACTCTGTTCTTACGTTAGTAGTGAGGCTGTGCGACAGACAGGTGACTCTGTTCTTACGTTAGTAGTGAGGCTGTGCGACAGACAGGTGACTCTGGCGAACGGGTCGGACAGACCGGAGTTGTCGGCGGCGATCAGACCACGGGCCTGATACATGTGACATCTCAACTGGAACTGATGCTGTTCTGCACACACACACACACACACACACACACACACACACACACACACACACACACACACACACAAATACAAATACAAATACAAATAATAATAGTTGTTGTTTAATTTATCTTCATTTTTGTATTCGTTTTTTATTCATTTTTATTAATCTCACCTGTGCAGGTGAGCTGTCTGGGCGGGCTCGACCCGGCGCTGCCCCCTGTGGCCGGACTGTAGCCTGCAGGCAGATCGTCCAGGATGTGGCACGAGTCGGAACATGCTCCCAACCACAGATACACATCCAGCTTCACTGCCACTGACCAGCCAACACGCTTCCCTGGGGGCTGCACGCAGGCACACACACACATAAACATTGTGTGTGTGTGTGCGTGTGTGTGTGTGTGTGTGTGTGTGTGTGCGTGCGTGCGTGTGTGTGTGTGTGTGTGCGTGCATGCGTGCGTGTGTGTGTGTGTGTGTGTGTGTGTACGTGCGTGCGTGCGTGCGTGTGTGTGTGTGTGTGTACGTGCGTGCGTTAGGGATGTCACGATACCAAAATTATGAGTTCGGTACCGATACCTGCCTAAGTATCTCGATACCAATACTCAAACGATACCACGGCAAAAACCTAAAACATCAGGAAACATGTGCCCAGTACTCTACTGAGCACATTTTCTCCCTTTCTATTTGTTTAGCAGAACTCTGCCAAGGTGTATTGAGTCATTTCATTTTGTGTTCAGTCTACTTTAGTACACTGCACTGCATGTGGGCTAATAATCCTGGGCTTCTAAATGTGTTTTATTTTGGCACAAGGAAGGGATATTATCATGTTGTCCTGTGTATTAACACGTTCACTGCCATTGACGAGATATCTCGGCTTACAGAATCCGACGGTTCACTGCCAATGACGAGATATCTCGGCTTAAAAAAAAAAAAAAAAATTGACGGTGGGACATCGATCAAACGCTTTTACGTCTCCTATACCAATATTGGAGGTATTGAATGTGTATAATCTATTTTACCGACCAACTAAGTGGCGACAGTGGTCTCCAGACAGAGAGAAAGCCGAGCAAAAACAGCCGCGGGAGAAAGCCATTCTCAAGGAAAGGCTTGGCGAAAAGCTTTCGATTTCACACACACACACACACACACACACACACACACACACACACACACACACACGCGCACACACACACACTCGAGTACCTTTGAGCATAAATAAGACCAGAATCGCAAAAGCTTCATCAAAGCTCTCAACCACACCCCAAGAAACGAACGAGCCCGTTTTACAGTAATCCAGACTCGCCCGAGAGCGGCCGCGCCGCCAGCAGCAGCAGCACAGACGAGCAGCAGCAGCAGCAGCAGGACCCGTATGCCTCAAGATTGGAAGAAGGGGATCGCGAAGGAATTTCTCTCCCGTGTCTAACCCCCCCCCCCTCGCCTCTCCTCTCCTCTTCCCCGCTCCTGCGATTCCCCTCTCTTTTTTTGGGATCTGTGAGGCAACAGAAACTCGCCTGTGACAAAACACTGCAAAGCCACCAGAGACAGACCTACGGAGGGAGGAGTTTGGAGACACACACACACACACACACACAAACACAATACAGTATACAGACTTGCCCAAGGGCACCCATAATCACAGGCACGTGAGGTGGTTCTAAAAATCCATTTATCTCAAAACTCTCTGAAAATCTCTGAAACCATGCTGTACTCAACGGCTAATATCTACATAACTACTAACTCTACAAACTAACTCTTTTAGACAGAGAAAGCACACATTCTATTAGTACTTTTGTGAACTTTGTGTTCACAAAGTCCAAGCAGAAAAGAATCCTCAGCTCTTGTAAAATGAGCCAGAATCCTCAAAAAAACCCTCTGGCAGAAGCTAACTACAGTATTGAAAAACGGCTGGCAGTGAATGTGTAATGAATGTCATTATGTTTCTTATTTGCATGCACAATAAATAGGCTATTGAAATATATGCTATGGTGGTGGTTTATTATATGGTGTAATTTTTCATGTCAGGTGTGTTTTTGACAATTAATCACTATATCATTAATAATTGGATTATTGTAAATATTAGTATGGGGGACATGGGATTGCTGCATGCCATGTAAGGGTTTAATGACACTCTATGGCCTTGATTTAATTATTTAGTACATATTTGAGTCAGGGCCATGGTGTTATTGGGGCTTTTGCATTATGCAGTGGTCTGATGTCCCCTATAGGTAGGCTACTTGAGTGTATGATTTATTTGATATTTGCTTTATATACACCGTCATGTCATGACTGTTCATCCTCTCTGTGCTCATACTACGCAGCACATATCTATTGCCTTAATTGCCTCGTCAAACTCCGTGCCGCGGAGCGAACTTGTTTACACGCGTTTGACTTATGAGGGCATGCATGTTGTCCTTCACATTCGCTAAAACGGTCGGTCTTTGAACCGAACTCTTTGAACAAGTCGGGATTGCATGTCGGAGAGAAATAGCCTGGTTCGATGTGTTGGATCCATTCACCTGTCGCTGGGTTTCCAACCAAAGGTATTGCAACTTTTAATCGAATTTTCAGAAAGTTGGCAAAAGAAAATGCGTAGCCTATTATCCAGGTAATGTTCCACCCACTACCATTATGCCTAATATCAGGAATGTTGAAGAGGAGGGGCAATTAATTGACGTGATTAAAAGATCTCCAGACGCCGCCAGGCAAACCCTCAAACGAGGGAAATTAACCCCGTTCTCTGATGTGAAAACATCCTAGCCTGATATTCAGACTGAAGTGGAGGGAATCATGATGGCTTGGTGACAGAGAGCACACTGCTGTCTGCCTCTGCGGAGCAGCTGCTAACGTTACACGTGTGTGCATTTGTCTCGCTATGAAAAACATCACATAGCCGTTCATGATTATACAGTGGTACGTAAAATGTATTACCAGACGGCACTCTTCAATTCGGCATATATATAATCCACGGAGAGGTTACAGTAAGTGAATAAAATGTCAATTCTGGATGTGAGTCATCTATTATCCCGCTCTCTTCCTCGTTAAAAGTGCATGTTTTTGAATGCAATTTGGTTACATGTTCGCTCATCCGCTCGTTGCGGCTCCCAGATGTTTGGTGAGCGGCGCCAACAGCGCCGGTCGCACACTGACGCAACTCATGACATTTTAAAAAGTATCGGTACTAAATTAACGTGGTATAGTACCGTTTTTAACGACAGGGTAGCGCGGTACCATTGTGGTACCGGTATATCGTGCATCCCTAGCGTGCGTGCGTGTGTGTGTGTGTGTGCGTGCGTGCGTGCGCGTGCGCGTGTGTGTGTGTGTGTGTGTGTGTGTGTGTGTGTGTGCATGCGTGCGTGCGTGCGTGTGTGTGTGTGTGTGTGTGTGCGTGCGTGTGTGTGTGTGTACCTTCAGGAACAGCGTCTGGATCTTGCCACAGTGTGTTCCTCTCTCCTCCTGGTTGCTGGAGAACAGCAGGTCTCTGGCTCGCACCCGTGCGTATGCAACACGCTTGTTGTTGCTTAGCAACCATATGAACACATCAGGTACCGTGTGCTGGGGCTGCAGTGTGTGTGTGTGTGTGTGTGTGTGTGTGTGTGTGTGTGTGTGTGTGAGAGAGAGAGAGAGAGAGAGAGGAAAAGAAAGTTCAGGATTACAAGATAAGTACAGAAAACAATGAATGGAGAGTCTAGAAAATGTCACGTTGCGCACATAAACACACACACACACACACACACACACACACACCTCCTCCACCAGGAAGCGTAAACACACACACACACACACACACACCTCCTCCACCAGGAAGCGTAAACACACGTAAACACACACACACACACACACACACACACACACACACACACACACACACCTCCTCCACCAGGAAGCGTAAACACCCGTAAACACACACACACACACACACACACACACACACACACACACACACCTCCTCCACCAGGAAGCGTAAACACTGTAAACACACACACACCTCCTCCACCAGGAAGCGTAAACACACCTAAACACACACACACACACACACACACACACACCTCCTCCACCAGGAAGCGTAAACACACATAAACACACACACACACACCTCCTCCACCAGGAAGCGTAAACACACGTAAACACACACACACACACACACCTCCTCCACCAGGAAGCGTAAACACACGTAAACACACACACACACACACACACACACCTCCTCCACCAGGAAGCGTAAACACACATAAACACACACACACACACCTCCTCCACCAGGAAGCGTAAACACACGTAACACACACACACACACACACCTCCTCCACCAGGAAGCGTAAACACACGTAAATACACACACACACACACCTCCTCCACCAGGAAGCGTAAACACCCGTAAACACACACACACACACACACACCTCCTCCACCAGGAAGCGTAAACACACATAAACACACACACACACACCTCCTCCACCAGGAGCCTGTACTACGAAGCTAGTTTAACAGATCCGCGATAAGTCCCTTTAATCTGGTTTGACTGAACAGGATCAAAGCTATCTAGTTAACTGATACTACGACGCTGGTTTTCTACTAGGTAAGTGGACCTGGGATCTGCCTGTGCACGCGCACGTTTTTCGCTCGTGCACAGGCGCGCGTCCACGCGAAAGAGGTGCGCTAGCCAATCACATTATGAACAGCTGAGTTGATCCACGCCCACACCCATTTCCACACCCATTTCCTCATTGAATGAAAAAGCGCAGCCACAGTGGGATCAGAGATTTTAGCGGATATTTAATGTAACCTATGGCAGAATGAAAATCCGCGTTGGATATAGTTGGGGGAAGGACTGTCTAAAGCTGCCGCTTGTATTCACATCAGTCATTTGATTTACTTTGATCAGCGATTTCTGTCTCCTACAGCTTTGTGCGAGTGTAAATGTACATTAAATGTGTAATCTCAGTCTATAAATTTCCACAATCTGTAAGCCTATTTAGACCATAGATTTAGAAAGCATGCTCAATGAATAATGATCTCTATCACTCATTATGTGTGTGTGGTTGCACTGATCGAATAATTCATATATAGGCTATAATAATGATATCCTAATATAAAAGAGAAAACTGCTGGACTGAATTGAGACGATGCGGGCATACTTTTCATTGATAAAAACTAGCCTATTTTTGCTCATATATTGGCATACAGCCTACAGGACACAGTTCCAGCTGAAACATGCAAGAAGCCTGCATATTTAGTATTGGGGCTATCCCATATTTATCCCATCTATATTATATGTATAGGCTTTTCTGGCATGTAGGAGAATATCACCCTCACTCCATTTGAGGCTCCGTTTAGCCTATGATATGCGCTGCGGTGATTAATAGTGATCATATTTCTCCACGCATAGTTGAGCTGTTAAGACATAAAGTGGTAAGTAGGCTTAATTTAATTATGTAGCCTACAGAGCCACAAATGTTTTTCTTGTTATATTCTCAGTTGACTGCAATCTATTTTTCATATGGCGATCTTATATGAACGGTGAGTGACTCCAGAGAGCCGATTATATGGGTCTGTCATGGATTTTGATCTTATCCTCTGAAGCTAACCTGGTCGCGACCAGGTTATAGCTTTGCAGCGTCAGTTGCCATGGTGATTGAAAGTTAACTTGCTTTGTAGTACGGCTAAACCAGGTTTAAACTCAAACTTACTCGGATAAGGCATTAAACTAGCTTCGTAGTACAGGCTACTGGAAGCGTAAACACACGTAAACACACACACACACACACACCTCCTCCACCAGGAAGCGTAAACACACGTAAATACACACACACACACCTCCACCAGGAAGCGTAAACACACGTAAACACACACACACACACACACACCTCCTCCACCAGGAAGCGTAAACACACGTAAATACACACACACACACCTCCTCCACCAGGAAGCGTAAACACACGTAAATACACACACACACACCTCCACCAGGAAGCGTAAACACACGTAAACACACACACACACACACACACACACACACACACACACACACACACACACACCTCCTCCACCAGGAAGCGTAAACACACGTAAATACACACACACACACACACCTCCTCCACCAGGAAGCGTAAACACATGTAAATACACACACACACACACACACACCTCCTCCACCAGGAAGCGTAGACACACGTAAATACACACACACACACACACACCTCCTCCACCAGGAAGCGTAAACACACATAAACACACACACACACACACCTCCTCCACCAGGAAGCGTAGTTTGTGTGAGAGTTTGGTGGCTTCCTGCAGCAACACTTTAATGCTGCCAGATTTCCTCCTCCTCTCTGCCATGGCCTCTGCCTCTCCAATCATACTGTCCTGCAACAGACACACACACACGTATATATACACACACACACACACACACACACACGTACACACACACACACACACACACACACACACACACACATGCACGTACACACACACACACACACACACACACGTACACACACACACACACGTATACACACACACACACACACACACACGTACACACACACACACACACGTATACACACACGCACGCACACAATTCAAACATGATCAACATAATGACTGTCTCTCGCCGTTCACTACCATTCTTTTTTTTAGCCTGGTTCATAGCTGAAGCAGGAAGTAGGCGGTGAGTTGGTGACTTTGGATCTGTATATAAATATATATATAAATATATAATATGTTACACACAAAGTCTCCCCTGTCCCTTAAACTACATCGTATACTTAAGCAATATAGCATGAGAGCCAGTGTGTTGTGAAGAATATATCCCCCTGATCAGCTGTTATCCCACGAGGCCGCAGGCCGAGTGGGATAACTGCTGAGCAGGGGGATATATTCCACAACACACGCAGCTCGAGTGCTATATTGCTTTTATAAAACGGTTTCCAAGTATGATAATATAATAATAATAATAATACTATAAGTCCGACTCCGACTGGCATGTAATTCTGATAGAGTCAGTTGAAACACTACTGTAAGGCGGGACCGCAAGAACATGCGGGTGATTTGATTGGATCGTTCTGGAGACTGAAGTTGACATTGGCCAATCCTGGCGCTTGCTGAGTAGCTGAGAGCTTTCTGGAATCCCCGACAGGCAGCTTGAGCCGCAGCGCTGCATTCTCAGCGCTTGCTGAGAAGCTGAATGCTTTCTGCAAAGCCGACACCAACTAACGTTACGGGGTTAAATGCGGGGTTAAATGCGGGGTTAACAGCCTTTCTTTTGCAAAGAAGACATTAGCCCGCATCTATTCTTGTAAAAAACATCATTTTCTGCGAAGTATTAGTAAAGTTATAAGCGAAGATCGATTCACAAGGATCTGACAGCTGTCTCCGCCATTTTTTTTTCCTACGTTGTCATTTGAGGTAAGCCTTATTATTACTCTCTTAGTAAGAGAGTTGCCATGGCAACCAATAACCCATGGCCATGGGTTATTGAACTCGGTTACTGGAATTATACAATGGCTGTGAACCAATCAGATTGCTTGATTTGAGAGAGCCGTTTTATAATACATCTTATACTACATCTCACGCCCGACCCATAAACACAAAAAAGACAAAATAGAGTAAAGTAATGACAGAGTTATACCTGACCATGGTAAAGTAATGACCATAATCAACTAAGACACAGAAAGAGTGAGAAGCATGTTAATATATATATATGCACTGAGGACACCCTCAGCGTCCGCGGCGGGAATCGAACCCAGGACCTTCTTGCTGTGAGGCCACAGCGCTACCACTGTACCACTGTGCCCCTCTTCTAACAAAAGTCCTCTAGCTCTTTGAGTTCCTAGATAAAGGCTCTGTCATCAAAAGAGCTAGATTACAGCAGAGCCGTGTATTCACCTTATTCACCACGCCCACTTTCTCTGTCTTCCGCATTACACGCAATAGACCTTATTCGATTGACGTCACTCACGTACGGGCACGCCCACCGCCGCCATGTTCTCGACATAGCGCTGCAGCTCTTAAGTGACAGCCTATGTGA
>NC_139627.1:60840965-60844532 GCF_964638095.1 Poromitra crassiceps
TAAAGCACTGCTGCTGCTGCTGCCGGGCTGGCCGGCTGGCTCCACCACGTTACCATAGTTACCTGGAGGAGGAGGAGGCAGAAGAAGGTGGTAACAAAACGAAAAACAAAACGAAACAGGGATGGACAAGCCGGTCTTTATTGTTACAAATCACCACAGCGCATGCACACACACACACACACACACACACACACACACACACACACACACACACACACACACACACACACATGCTGAGTGGCGCTGTGCAATTTTTTCTCTCTGCATTTATCCCATCCTTCCTCCAGGGGGCAGCCAGGAGCAGTGGGCAGCTCCTTCACTGTACAGCACCCGTGGCTCACAGTAGCCAGCCGTAGATATGATAAGCCAATCAGAATCGAGTATTCACCCAGACCATGGTATAAAAGTCGTTAACGCCCGCCCGCCAAAGAGGCATAACAGACATATGACGGACTTCCGTAACAGCCCGGCCAATCAGATTTCACCGCAGGCTTCCTGATGGGGGAACCCGGAAATTTGACTTGTGATTCAGACCCTCCGTTGCTGGAAGCATGCTGACGTAACATGTTGGGTCTGACCACGTGAGACGAACCAACTTCAAGGCTGCAGCTGCAGCTGCTCAGGTAAATCACTGTGTGAAACAGCACAGGTTAAGCTGCTCCAGGTAAAACACTGTGTGAACAGCACAGGTTAAGCTGCTCCAGGTAAAACACTGTGTGAACAGCACAGGTTAAACTGCTCCAGGTAAAACACTGTGTGAACAGCACAGGTTAAGCTTCTCCAGGTAAATCACTGTGTGAAACAGCACAGGTTAAGCTGCTATTCCCTCTGTAGCTTAGCTTGCCACATTATTGTTGAGATCAAACCGGGCAAAAGGGATTTTGAAACTTATGGCCGCGTTGAAAAGAGACTGACTCAAAATGGTGCTGGTGTTTTGTGGCGTTTTGAGGCTGACAAACGTTGCAGCAGCAGCAGCGGCCAGGCTTAGCTAACAGCTACGTAGCTAGCCAGTTAACGTGCTCAGCTCGTCCTCAGTCATCGAATTATCAAATATTCCATTTATAACTAACTTTTGAACTTGAGCACAAAATTAAGTTATTTGTCAAAAAAGGCGAACAGTTTGGATAGTCAACATCGTCAGGACACGACTCAGAAACATAATGAAATATCTTAGGAGGGGGTCTTTCAGTACATTTAACATCAGAAAATTACTTTGGCACTTAGGTACAATAAATGTCAGATACTTTAAGTTTAAGATTTTTACTCGAGTAATATTCTAATAGGTAAAATGGTAAATGGCCTGCATTTATATAGCGCTTTTATCCAAAGCGCTTTACAGTCAGTAGGTACATTCACCGATTCATACACCGATGGTGGCAGGTTACCACGCAGGGTGCTGGCACACCAACGGGAGCAATTTGGGGTTCAGTGTCTTGCCCAAGGACATTTCGACATGCAGACTGGAGGAGCCGGGAATCGAACCACCAACCTCTTTTATCCAAAGCGATTAGTGGACGACCTGCTCTACCTCCTGAGCTACAGCCACCCCAGAACAAGAATAGGTGACTTTAATTTCTACCAGTCATTTTCTGCTAAGATATCTGTACTCAAGTGTGGCTTTCAGGCGAGTATGTGTGTGTGTGTGTGTGTGTGTGTGTGTGTGTGTGTGTGTGTGTGTGTGTGTGTGTGTGTGTATGCGTGCGTGTGTGTGTGTGTGTCTGTGTGTGTGTGTGTGCATGCACGCGCGTGTGTGCGTGCGTGTGTGTGCATGTGTGTGTGCATGTGTGTGCATGTGTGTGTGCGTGCGTGCGTTTGTGCGTGCGTGTGTGTGCATGTGTGTGTGCATGTGTGTGCATGTGTGTGTGCGTGCACGCGCGTGTGTGCGTGCGTGTGCATGTGTGTGCGTGTGTGTGTGCGTGTGTGTGCGTGTGTGTCAGGATCGGTGTTAGACATGTGGATCTATTCGCGGGTGGTTGATGGCCAAGGCAAACTTGGTAAGTGAAGTCTTGAGAAGCTGGGGGGTTGTGGAACTTGATAGCTAGGTCTGCACTTGTTCGAGGTTGGGAACGGTTGCAGAGGTTGAAGTGATCTTGAGTTTAGTTTATGAATCACTAGAGAGGACCTGCAGGAACAGGCCCTTATAGATCCGAATATGACATCACCTGTGTTATGACCAGTGTTGGGAACGTTACTTTAAAAAAGTAATTAGTTATAGTTACTCACTACTTGTTCCAAAAAGTAACTGAGTTAGTAACTGAATTACTCTATAATAAAAGTAACTAGTTACCAGGGAAAGTAACTATTTGCGTTATCTCCACCTTGAAAATGCCAAATTTTCATGGATTGCTGCAAACCTGAGGGTACCCTCACGGGCCCCTCGGGCCGACCAAAACGGGCCGAGGCCGGGCTTGTTTTTTATTTAATTCATATAATTTAATTAATAATTAATTAATAGGTCCGGGGTCGGGCCGTTTCAATAATTCAATTAAATAATGTTGTATTAGCGTACTCGCTTGATTTTACACAGCGGAGCAGTCAGACAAAGAGGAGGAGAGGTGCACAGACACTCCCATAGCCACACACAGACCCTGTCCGTCCAATGTACAGCGAGCGGACAGCTCCCGAACACAGAGAGAGAGAGAGTCAGAGAGACAGACAGAGAGAGGCTGCGCAGGACGGCCGCGCGGCGACGCAGCACGCGGAACAGAGAGGGAGAGAGATGTGTCATTATATCGTAATATTGGCTTCGGGCCTCGCAACGGGCTGGATCGGGCACGGGTCTGCATGTCACGGGCCGGGGAGGGCTCGGGCCGAAATTTCAGCCCCGCGCAGCTCTCTACTCCGGACTCGCCATTTCTGCTGCTTCCTCGAATCTGTTTGGTGTGTCTGTGTGTGTGTGTCGCCCGTGTCCTGACTCCTGGCTCGTGTGTAACACTGGCTCCGATTGGCTACCATGAAACACATGACTCTGCCTTAGCCAATCATAATCGTTTATCTCGTTATAACCCACCCGGTCTCCTCACTTGACAACACTAGTGTAGGCTACGGGTAGTTTACTCAATCATTTCATAGTAACGCACCGCATTTAGCGTTCAGTAACGATAACGGCGTTGTAACGACGGAAACAGTAATTAGTTAGATTACCCCGTTACTGAAAAAATAACGGCGTTACCTAACGCCGTTCTTTTAAACGGCGTTATTCCAAACACTGGTTATGACATCACCAGCGAAAGGCATGAAAGACACTTATGAATCATGACATCATCAGTGATCGATGACATCATAGTAGGAATGACGACATCAAAGTAGGAATGATGACATCATCCTAACAGTACCCTCCCCTCAACGGACGCCACCTGACGTCCAATGAGGCCATCAAGGATGGCATCTAGGAGACAGAAAATCCGCAGGTTCTGGTGGAGGTGCTCTTCAGCAGGTGGTTAGATGCAGGTGGTCAGACCCCAAAGGGGGTGTAGGACAGTGGAGGTGCTCCTCCCTAATACTGGATATCGAAGCCATAGATAGACCGATACGTAGACAGAACTTCTACCGGCTCCGGTGGATCCT
>NC_139627.1:60844732-60944732 GCF_964638095.1 Poromitra crassiceps
TCATTTTCATGCCCGTCTCGCCAAACAAATTAATCTCACGGCAGTTGGCATGCGTGTAAACAACGCGACTCTATTGTCTGTACAAGTGAGAACACAAACACATGGGCTACCAAAATATATTCCCCTGCTGCATGTCTTGATGAGATCGGCAAAAGTTTAGATAGACTGGATTGCTTCCCGCAGCAGCAATGCCTTTTTTCCCCACACTGCTCGATAGACAGGTAGGAGATTAACAGCCTCTGACTGCAGGGGCTCAAAACTACGATATAACAACTTTTTATTCATTGGTCATTCATTGTGATATAAATTAGTGACATTTTCCCCCAAATACTCGTGGTTCTGTGCTGTTGGTATTTGGTAGCCTATCTGATGCCTGCAGTGCAGCGCATCAAATGAGCGCGTCAATTAACGCGTCAATCTCTCTCTCTCTCTCTGGAGTCCCACGCAACTGTCTAATTTACTGCGGTCGGATTTTTGGGAGGTCGGATTTATGAGATTAAAATAATAGGGCGGATCTTTGGGTAGTCTAACTCATGAGTGGTCGAACTATTGAGAGGTCGGACGGAAGACTATGACCCAAACGTAGACGTGATAACAGGCGGCTGCAGTCGACTCCCATGTAGCTAGCTAGCTAACGTTAGCTACATGCGAGTCGACTGCAGCCTTCTGTTCTCACGTCTACGTTTGCTAGCCAGCTAATGTTAGACTACTGCTAGTGGGGCTAAGCTAACTATTGCATTGGCTGTTTCTGCTCTAGCAATCAGGCGGCGCTAGGCTAAAGTTAGCTTGCTAGGTCGTGACCATTGGTCGGTCTTGTTTTTTTTTACCCTAGTTAGCTAACCTAATGAGTTGTCTGCAGCATTCAGTCAGGAGAATAGTGTTGCTCATGGAGGATATTGCTAAATCAACTGCATCAGTGTGAGTAGGTACTACTAGACAGGCAGTAAATTAATGGTGTGTGTGTGCATGCAATTTTATGTGTGCTACACGGATGTCACAGTCAGTCACATATCAATAACTTGTGTATTTGCTTCTGTTTCAAAGAATGAGGAGTATGAGCGATTCAAACGCAAGCTAGTTCCTGCTCCCAGCCAGCCAGGAATAGTGGAATATGCCCATGCTCTGCCCCAGGAGAGGTACGGTCTCAATCACAAGCAACAGAAGGCCATCAATGATGCGATCTTCGAAGACCTGATAGTTGGGTTAAACCTTGCCCTTACCATCACAGAACACAAAAAGTTCCGTCACTTTATGTCAGTGGTTGATTGCAAGTTTGTGGCCGGTGGTTATCGCTCTGTGTATTCCACAATGGTATCCAAGGCAGCAACGACCCGCACAAAGCTCAAAGAGATCCTCAATGAAGCAGAGCGCCTTTCACTGACAGTTGACATCTGGTCTGACCGTCGGATGAGGGGCTTTTTGGGTATCACGGCCCATATCCTGTCAACAACCAAAGGGTTGCATCTGGAGTCCTACTTGCTTGCCTGCAGCAGATTCAAAGGGTCCCACACAGGAGAGAAGATAGCCGAAGCCTTTGAGGCCATCTGCAACGAGTATAACATCAGACACAAACTGGACTTTGTGATCTGTGACAATGCAGCTAATATGAAGAAGGCCTTCTCAATCTGCTTTCCCCAAGAGGAGGAACAAGACCAAGTGAACGACGAAGACGACCCAGACATATGGGAAGATCTACCTGTGACCGAACAGGATGTTGTTGAACAGGTGAATGATTGACAGTGAAACATCTGTATTTATGATGGAGAATCCCCCCCCCACACACACATACACACATGTGTGGTGCACACAATGCACAAATAATGCCATACAATAATAATCATTATTGTAGTAGTTATTCACTTGTATGTTCTCTCATCTACATTTCAGTCTTGTTTTGTCTAATCATTGTTACCATTCTCTGTCTTATGCTCTGACAATACTGTTTATTATGTAAATGGGACAACTGAATTGAATCGTTTGAATTCAACAGGCACTAACCAGAGCATGCCCCAGACGCCTGCAATGCTTTGCGCATACGGTACAGTTGGTGGTTGGTGATGGCCTGAAGGAAGCGAGGGCTGTAAGAGGTGTCATGGCAAAGTGCACCAAACTCAGCTCTCTCCTGCACACGTCTACCTCATTCCAAGATGCATTTGAAGAGAAGTTTGGCCGAGGGATCCCTGCTGCTGTGACCACGCGATGGAATTCTACCTACCGCCAGCTGAAATCTGTGCTCTCGCTCAACCAGCAGGAACTGAGCGATGTTGTGCAGGCCACAGGTTAGTGCATTGCTTGTCTGTGACTGTTGCTGCTCTGTCTGCTGTGTAGGTGATGGCTGTTATGGCTGTTATCTCAGGAAAGTGGGTTGATAATCAAATGGTCCTATCTCATCCTGTATCAAACACAGGGCCTGTTGAGGAGCATCCTGACCAGCTTGAGAATAGGAGGGTTTTAATCACGTGTTCCCTGGATGCTGCCATGTTTGATCTAGTGTTCTGCCATTTTGGTGCCCCCATTCTCCAACATGGGAGCACGTCATTTCATAAAATTTCCAGCTCGGGGTAACAATGACATGCTGCCATGTTGGAGAATGGGGGCACAAAAATGGCAGAACACTAGATCAAACATGGCGGCCCCCTTAAATTTGGAGGTGACATCACATAAAGCTGAAGGATACTGACATCTCCCTCTCTCCCCATCTCTCTCTCCATCTCCCTCTCTCTGCCTGTAGGTCACCAGGGCCTTGTTTTCTCAGCAAGAGAGTGGAGTCAACTGAAAGAGCTCTGTGATGTCCTCAAGCCCTTCGCTGAGGCGACTGATCTGACACAGGGTGAGGCATGTGTGACAGTGAGCTCCGTCCTCCCCTGTGTGTTGTCCCTGAACAATCAGCTTGAGAAACAAAGGCACCAGGTTGGTTATTGTTTTTTTACAACTTCTTTCTTTCAAACCACACGTTCCCCAAATCTTGGCTGACTTTCTTACATGTGTGTGTGACACACACACACACACACACACACACACACACACACCAGTAATTTATTCATTCATTCATTCATTCAGGTGCGCTTCCTGGGAGGCATGGTCAGGTGCCTTCAGACCTCCCTCAAAAAAAGATTCCGTGAGATCTTTGTCAATGTCAAGATGGCGAATGCAGCACCAGGCGAGCCACTGCCTTTTGCTGACCCCCTGTACATCCGAGCAGCTGTGCTGGACCCAGCATTCGCATTGATGTGGCTGGAGCATGATGTCCTTGTCGATGCTAATGTCAAGAAGGACCTGTCTGACATGGTGAAAGGTCAGTGAATGTACATTCTTTGTACATCTATATTAATGTGCTCAAATGCACACAAAGACACACCAGAACTATGGCGCTGTATGCTGACAGTCTCACACACCACACACACCTCAAGCATACTTGGTTCACTTTATTAAAGTTGTCTGTGTTGTGGTGGTCAAATTGTGATAATCACAAAACTACCAATATCAATGCACTGTTTAGAGTATGTCATATATACTATACTATACTATATTAAGTTTGAATCAAAAATGTGTTTTTCATTAGAACTGATCCTACGGGAAGTTCCACCTGACCCGGCACCCCAGAATCCAGAGGGAGAGGAGGAGCAGCCGTTGGAGGAGGATGGCGCTGGGCTCTTCGCAGGATATCAGAAGGCGCGCCGCAAGCAGGAGACAACAAGCAGGCCAGAGACTCAGCTCAACAGCTACCTTAGCCTTGATGCTGAGGAGACTTGTCTCACATTTTGGGAGACAAATAAAAAGTCCTTCCCTGCACTTTATCCTATTGCCATGAGAGCACTTGCAGTGCCCGCAACTAGTGCGCCAGTCGAGAGGGTATTTAGCCATGGTGGTATTATTTTGAGGCCGAATCATTCTCGGATGAAGGACACCACCCTCTCACATCTTATCTTCCTCAAGTGCAACCAGAAGTGAATGTAGTGTGTGTTGTTTTCCCAGTCATACAGGCACTACACGACACTGTAACACAGATTAGTACTGTGATGTTCTTGCATAGCTTCTTTACTTTGGAAAAGTTTAATTTCCCCAGTTTTGTTCTTCAAGGACTCCATCTTTACTGTAATCTCTTAACTAAAAATGTCTGAAAACACTAATAGTGAGTTGACTGTGTCAGTCTGCAAAAACCTTGACAAAAACAAATCCCTTGAAGGGATGGATTATTTAAGTTAAATGTTGTTTTTTACTGATTGTGAATTTGTTTGCCTTTGTAAAGGCTACTATCTGAAAAGCACTTTAAAAGTCAGAATGGCAGTGAGTTTGAGCCTGCAATTCAAATGTTTTTGCAAAATGATCAAAAATAAAAAAAAATGTTTTTGTATCAAACATGCCATTTCTTTAATAGAATGTAGCCTTTCCCATCTACCAAATGATCAGGCTTGTAATGTTGTAATGGATAAATGAACAGCTTTATGCTGGTTTCAGCCATGCAGACTAGTCTGCAAGCTCTTTTCTGACATTGGCACTAGGAAGATAGGTTTATATTTTGAAGAGCGAACCTTGAGTGTTTTGTGGGTGGGCTGGCGGACAATTGTGAGGGACTTGGCTCTGACAAAATGTGACTTGATATGTGGAGGGAAGGACCGCTGCTGTCAATAGTATTCCCCTTATTCACTCTGCGGCCATTTTAAAACCAAAGCGAGGCTGGCCTGTAAGAACCACACCTCCCTGGTATTTAATTGGATTAAGTGATTAATCAGGTGTGCCGCACACCTGATTAATAACCTTATAGGCTTTTTATATTTTACTGGAAGACGTGCCTTGTCATTTTTTCTAACCTGTGACTCGACTCGACTTGTGAGGGACTTGAATTGACAATCTTTGACTCGACTTGACTTGACATAACCTATGACTCGACTCGAGACTTGACTTGAAATAACATTGTGACTTGACTTGACTTGACTTGCCGACAAAAGGAAAGACTTGGGACTTGCTTGAGACTCGGGACCAATTGACTTGAGACTTGCTTGGGACTCGGATCAGAGTGACTTGGACAATTGTCTGGTATAAAGAGTATCACTCTAGCTTTAAAAATGAGCTCCCTGTCAGCCGTGGATTTTCAGGCCAAATTCAGTTTAAAAATGTGAGAGTTTAAGGTCGCCGTTTTTATTTGGAAAAATGACAGGCTATGCAGCATGAAACATATTAATACAAAAAAATAGCGCTGCTTGGTGGACCATTTGCACGCCGGATTTACTATAAGACCCGGATAACTTGAACTTAATTGACTTACTTGCACATCCATGCCGTCTGTAACCGCGTGCAGCCGAGACGTTGCAGTATCCCAGTGTTTGCGGAGATTTCAGTCTCCGCGCGCACCACCCGCTCTCAACTCGTGTTGTGGAAAGTCCTGTTGGCTCGCGCCTCGCGTAATACAATGCAACGACTGTGAGCTACTGCTTGATCAAAAGTAAATAAAAAGAAGAAGGGGAAAATATAGCTGCTACTGTCCTGTAAATCTATCTATTACTGTCAGGTCATCACATTAAAGTGGTATCTTGATGTCATCACTTCCTGGACAAATGGAGCTGGATTCAACAACATTTTGAGACTCATTCATCATTGGACAATACAATGTCAATCTTAGAAATATATCCAATCAACAACCAATTTGGTTGAATAAATTAATTGATTGGTAGTGATTGGTGAGGGGGGTTGAGGCTTCACTGTTCCCTGTCAGAGCCGTACATAGATATATATAAAGGCTAGATGGCTTAAGGCGGAGTCACCAGCGTCGTAGAACGGCCGCCATCTTGGGTAGGTATGCTTTCTGGTAGGTTCTATGGTAGCTGTTGGAGGGTGAGTGACCTGCACAGACAAAAATACTCATAACTCGCTGAAATCTTGACGGATTTACAAACGGTTTGGTTTATTACAAGCATATTCCGTTCCCGAGATACGGCAAAAAAAAAAAAAAAACCCACTAAAAACACAATTTTTTTGATGGGCTCCAAATTACACCAAAATTAAACCGAAGCATCTATGCCATGAGAGGGATTCAGGCACAAAGTTTCATGCAGTTTCATCCATTTCCCTAGGAGTTATTATCATCTGATGTGATAATACTAACCCAACAACAGATGCTCATAGCTCCTATGAAAATGGATGAAACTGCATGAAACTAGGTGCGTGAATTCATCTCATGATGATGATGCTCCGGTTTAAGTTTGGTGTAATTTGGAGCCAAAAATAATAATAAAATGTTAGCGTTTTTTCAACCCATAGATATATATAAAGCTGTGGTACCGTAGCAAGATGGCCGCCATGCGACGACGTCGCTCTCCATTGACCGGCAGCGCGTGTAAGCCATCTAGCCTTTATATATATCTATGGAGCCGTATAATAGAAGAGTTCCGACATCTCCATTCACTCCAATGGACCAGTTTTTTTCCAGGAAGTAGAAAGTGGAACTCTTCAGTAAAAAAAGCAGCACTGTCGAGTTGCAGGAGAATAGACAGTGTTGTACTTTGAAAGGGTTTTTCATCCCTTGAAATTAATCAAATTGTACATTATCAGCTTTATTTTAGCATGCAAAAGTAGCGCGAGACCCATTCCTGGCTGTTCATTGGCTAATGAGTCTCGCGTTTTGGTCCTCCGCTGACGCCACTCTCTCTCTAGAGGACACTATTCCCTGTGAATTGCATGTGTTTTTCAACCAATCATAGATTAGCATGAGATAAATTACCAAGGAAATGAAATGCCCAAGGGGGTAATGTTAATGTAGGGTACCCCTGAGGGCACATACATGCCGCTCTCCTTTCCATCAGTGCCCTACAGGTGTCACTGTTGAAGAATTTTAAGAATATCATGAATACCATGAATTTTATTAAGAAAAAACACATTTGATTGATATTTTATTAATATATATATATATATATATATATTGTAACGAATCGGGTATTCGTTACAGGAACCGGAGACTTGAAGTTGGTACAAGGCTTTTATTCACAGGCTCATCCTCCTAGCTTCCAGCGGTAGCCTTGCTGCTAGCTCTACACACACGTCTCGTCAACGCGCTCTCCCAGCTTGACTGACTTCCGCCCCGGCCGCTGGTCACATATATCCCCCTCCCCCTAGGAACACACCCACACATCAGTTCCTAGTTAACACAGAGACCCCACAATACACGTCATTACCCGATTCGCTACATTTCCCCCACCCAACTTTAATGTCACTTCCACGCGACATGCACAACCCACGGGGTTCCTCTGCCTTTCCGAAGCCCTGCCACTCCGAACGTTAACTTCCATTATTCGGACTGGCGGTCGTTCACCTTAGAAGCCGCAATGCCGACCTTAGGTTTAGGCGTGGGGGTGGGAGAGGTTAGGTTTTGGGTTAGGGTCTGGGGGAGGTTAGGTTTAGGCATGGGGGGAGGTTAGGTTTGGCGTGGGGGCTGGGAGAGGTTAGTGAAAAACGGGGAATATAGACCCCCTTTCTGAGTGCCGATATTTCGAAGTGGCAGAACGTCGGAGTGGCAGCATGTAACCACAACCCACACACATATCCCTCTGTACCAAAACACACCCAACACAACATTTCAATTCCCCACAATTAGTCCCTTCTTTTTACACCCACCATAATGTCTAGTTTCCCATTAGGCACTCCAGAATGTCTAGTTTTCATTATTTCCTTCTTTTTCACACATTCATTTAAATTCAACACAATAGCCCGTTACGTTTTCCCTCTTTTCTTTACACACATTTCAACCCACCAATAACCCCAACATTTACATCATTTCGTTTTCAGCAACTTCTTAATTTTCCATTTAAACCCCATTTCCATCCCCCCTTTTTGCCCCACAGCCCTCACACTCCCTGCAGTATCTCCGCACGTCCTCTTTTTGTTTGCCCCAGTAGTAATGTCCACGGATGAGGCTGAGTGTCTCTTCGGGCCCACGATCACCGTATGGGCCCTCGTGCGCCCCCCTCAGTGCCAATTCTCGCAGGCAACCGGGTACAACCCACTGGGTCCCGCTTTTCCCGTGCCCCTTTCTCTCCAAAACCCCAACCCTACCCAGATGCAGGTCCGAAAACATGTTCCACAGTCCCTTCGTGGCACCGGAACACAGGTGAATCTCCTCCACAGGGGGCCGGCGTCCGGCCGCTACCCACGCATACACCGGACCGATATCCGCATCCTCCATCTGTCTGCGTCTCCACTCACCCCCGTTGACCTGCGTGATGTGCCTGTCCTCGTCTGTCGGCTCCACCTCTTGCACTCGCTCGTCCTCCCGTCCCGCTCCCCCAGGGGGCGGCGTGTTGAGGACAGCAGGGCAAACACCACCGGCGTCGATCTCCACCTCGGCTCTCTGCAGTGCAACCGTGGGGGGTATGTAGCGGTTAGGCTGGGCCGGTTCCCCCGGCGGTAACCCCCCAGGCTCACCCGGAGACTCGAGTGTCGCTCCCCCGACTGCCACAGCATTGCAGGTGATGTCTCTCGCTTCCCTCTGGCTGTTCAGCACGATGCCCATTATCCTGATTGTCTCATCACTGATGATGATGTCCCCCTCTACCGGCTGGTATGCAGAGCAGCTAGCCTGGGCCGGCTCAACCGTCACTCTCCTGCCCTGAATAACCGGCTCTGCCGCTTGTAGGTCAGGCTGCTCCACTGCTCCTCTGCCTGCTCCCCCGGCTGTGTGTCTCTTCCAGCGCCCACACCCTTAGTGCAGTCTCTGGCTAAATGTTCAGGCGACCGGCACGTCCAACAAAGTCTCACCTGTCCGCCGCCTGCACGTCTCTCCTCTCCCGCTGTTCTCTAGTCCCCGACAGCTTCTTGACACTCTCTAGCTATGTGTCCCAATGCACCACATGCCCAGCAGGCTCCCTGCTGTCCCCAGTACCTTTGCTCCGCATACCCGGTCCGTCTCCCGGGACCGCTTCGGCACCACCTCGCCACGTGCCCCGGCTCTCTGCAGGTCCAACACAGTCTCTTTTGTGGCTCCTCCGGCCGTTCTCCACACTGCGCTCCCTCTGTGCTCAACTTGTCCACACGCTGCCCGACTTCCCGCAGCGCCCTCCACAGCTTCACTGCCCAGGCAGGAACCGCCTCCGCCAGCCATCTGACCTCTCTCATCAAACGGGCTTCCATGCCCGCCAGCACCGAGCTGATCCCCGTCGTCAGCTCCTCTTTTCTCCCGTTCGCCAATGGCCATTCTTCCTCGCGCACCATCACACGTGGTCTTAGCAGCTAGCAGTTAGCAGTTAGCACCCCTGGTAGCTAACTTACTAGTGCTAGGTCTTGAGCCCAAAAACCGCACCACACAGTCTCTTTTGCCGTTCCTTCTCTCACCCTCTCTCTTCTTGGCCGTCGCAGAGGGTTATCGATCCCACTCCTAGACACCAATGTAACGAATCGGGTATTCGTTACAGGAACCGGAGACTTGAAGTTGGTACAAGGCTTTTATTCACAGGCTCATCCTCCTAGCTTGCAGCGGTAGCCTTGCTGCTAGCTCTACACACACGTCTCGTCAACGCGCTCTCCCAGCTTGACTGACTTCCGCCCCGGCCGCTAGTCACATATATCCCCCTCCCCCTAGGAACACACCCACACATATCAGTTCCTAGTTAACACAGAGACCCCACAATACACATCATTACCCGATTCGCTACAATATATATATATATAAAATCCCCCATCTAAAAAATAAGGGAGGCTCATTCTCCCTTCCATACATTAATAACCTCCCCTGATATACACATATACATATTTTCAATTTTATGACTAAGCATGACTGAGGCCCGTCCATATATTCCCCTGCATTTGGTGAGTTTGTCTATCTGTGGACTACCAGGACAGCACAGGGACCACAGACTCGCTGCTACCGCTGCTGCCTGCCCCAGCCTGCTTTTGCTGCTGCAACGTTCCTCCACCGTGGGTGAATTCCAGTCACAACAACACAACAGTCAAGTGTGTGGACAACACTAAAAAGCATGCTCCAAGAGGGACCGCTCACGACCAGCTCTCTACTCTAAGTAAGTAGGTGTGGTAAACCTGTGTGGGGGGGGGTTATGTGCCAGGACTGATTGGGGACTGATTGGGGTGATTGCCTCCAGCCGTGGGGTGGGGGTGAGGCTCTGGGTTAAAGAGCAGAGCCTGCCAGTGATTCGGGGTTGCTGGAGAGTTTTGTGCTTGTGTGTCCCGTGCCCATGAGAGGAGGACAGCTGCCTCCCTCTCAGCAGATATAGGTCCGGGGAGTCCGTACAGTCCACTTCGGGCACCACCCGCTCTCCAGCCAAGACCAGCGTCCGGCCCGCCGCCGTACGCTGCCAGCACCACCGACCAGCCGTTTATCCCCAGTCGGACGGTGCCTAGCTCAGACCCCGGGGGGGGGGGTCTCGCCGACGGGCGAGTTAAGTTTTAAGCCTTATCATCTTGTTTGTTTGTTTGTTTATTTGGTTTGTTTATTTGGTTTGTTTATTTGGTTTATTTGTTTATTGGTTCTTATAGCCACAGATGATCCGGGGGGTCCTAGTAGGCGGCCAATTGTTCCGAGGGGTGTCATACTCTGTTTGCTCTTTGCTGTGCATAACCCGGGCGGTTTGGGGTAGCCCTGTGTGGGAATGTAGCCTAATTGCTGTGTCTAACTAAACTAACTGCATCTATTGCACGCTCAAACCGTGCCTTTGGAGTTTCTCACGTGTGCTGTGTGTGCATAATCATTGGCCTGTTGTGGCCCAGTTTGCAGTGATTTCATCTTCATGTGTGTAGTGGTGTTGCCTTATGATAGACCCCAGGGACCGTTGGGAAGCGTATTTGATACTCACCTGTGATCACCTCTGTGTTTTACTTTGTCGTACAAAGCCTGTAATAATAAAGCTATATTTTTATATACTCCTGAGATTTGTGTTGCTTGCCTCCGTCAGAGCCCTTATTGGGCTGGTTCATTACACTGGTGGCAGCGGTGGGATTTAATTTAGACCTGTCCCACTATGACGGAGGGCGACGCACAAATCGCAGCGAGCTCATCAGCTGAGCTGAACCACACACCTGCGTTAAATCAGCACCCTTCCTCCACTATGAATACCGCACGCCCTGTGTTTATGCCCGAGACTTTTACTGGCATTGGGCGAGAGTGGTCGGATTGGGTAGGTCAATTTGAAATGGCTGCGGAGGTGAATCACTGGAATGAGGATTTGAGGCTCAAATTTATGTCTCTGTTATTGGCCGGCCGGGCTCGAGATATTTATAATGGACTCTCTCCAGAGTCCCGCGCGGATTATGCACAGCTGAAAGAGGCATTGGGGAGATGCTTAGAGCCCTGTGACCAGAGGTGTAGTGCTATCTGGAGAAGTGGGGGAACGTGTCACAGGTTTGTATCAGGAATCCCCGGGCCACAACAACACAGACACAAGAGGCAGGTAAGTTTAAGGTATAAAATTATTTATTACAAAAATAACCAAAAAGGGTGTCCACAAACAATAATTAAAACCTGCTACTGGCCAGTCAGTAGTTCTAGATAAAAGGGTATAAAAAGCCTATTGAGCAGCTAAATGGTTTCTCCCCCTCAGGCACAGTCAATGGGCTGAGTTTGGGGAAAGGGCAAGGTCCCTCCGTGATCCGGTAGCTCCGCCCGTGGCTCGCTGCCACCGCTCCGTGCAGTCCTCTGCGTGTACCAAGCCGCCCTCTCGTCGTCCCGTCTGTCCTTCCACACTCCTCACGGCAGGGGCTATGCCAGTCCGCCCACGGCCATCGCCGTCTCGACGTCCCGTCTCCTCTATCCTCCCACGGTCCTCACGACAGGTGGAGGTGGAGACGCCGTCACGATCGCCAGCTCGACGTCCCGTCTCCTCTATCCTCCCACGGTCCTCACGACAGGTGGAGGTGGAGACGCCGTCACGCTGAGTGAAGGAGAGCACAGAGGCGCATACACAATCACCGTCCGGCTTGTCATCAATCAATAACCCATTCATACGGAGGGGAACGGCTGGGCTACGTTCCTTTTACTTATCGTTTTAAAGCGTGTCACATCGCTGTCTCAGTTCCTCCAGTGGCTGCTACTGGCTCGGTTCGGCGTCGGCTCTGGTCGCTGCACAGTCGGGCGCCGCGCCACGCCACGGACCCTACCAGCCTGGTAGGATCCCAGGTAGGTACACGGAAGAGGAAGCGCGCTCACAGGTAAGTTCCACCTGTCTTTATACCAGGTGCAGGCTGGCCGGGGCCAATCAGTGGGAGACAATTAGTGTGTAGGAGGGGGAGTAAGGGGAAAGTGTGTGTGCAATTGTCCATGATTTGTACATGCAAATAAGTCCATGCATTGTCCTTCACTCATAAGAACTATATTCACCGCACTAAACAAGTTTGGCGCATAGTAGAAACAAAGTCACTTGATAAGGCACAGCACACAATAAGATTATATGAAACCGCAAACAATACCGAGTCACACAAAATAGTTTGATAAGGCACAGCACACAATCGCATTAAATAATACACAGCACACCACATCTCCCTTGTCACCCCGTGACAAACGCACTATGGGGAACACTCCCCTCCCCTGGCACACGCACAGGTCCCAACAACCCCCCCCCCCGCACGCAAATACGCGTTATTATGGAACCCACACCGCGGTTCCGGCAAAACCATGCCCTGTGCCCGCCTACGTGGCAGTCAAGCTCCGGGATTGGCCAGGAGCGAGTATTTTATTCCCTTTTGACAGCTCTGCCTCTTGACAGCTCGGATCTCCCACATCACAAACACTGCGCCCAGCCCGGCGATTTCATTAACGGTGCCCCGAAAAAAATTATTTTCGCTTGTGAAACAAATGTTCAGTGTCAAAATCATAGGCAGCGTGAGGGCATCACGCATGGGACAAAAGCACATAAACAGCTCGACTTGCACTATAGGCTATATGAGATAAGAAAGGCCACATCTGGCCATGAAATAAAATAATACATTATGATGCATAATATGCTCAAAATTATTATAATTATCACTGGTATGGCCAAATTGAGATCATTTTCCATTCCTTCTTCACAAAGAAGCAATGCTCACCTCTATTCGATTAAGGCAGCCGTGCAAGTCTCCATGCACTGCGCATTCCACAACAAAAGAACATTGCCAGCTCAGATTGTTCATTTGTTTTGTTTTCTCCAGATAGTCCCGTATTCTGCTTTAACACGCTTTCTCTAAATTGGCCCAGTTGGCGTTGTGGGCGCTGGTAGATGCGTTCCATAACACACAGTCAGAATGTAGGCTATTCTGTTGCACACTGAATGTATTCTGTTACACACTGTTAATGCGTTAATTGTAGCAATATAAGTTCATATCAGCTTGTAGCTACGAATCGGGAGCTGTAACAGAGATCAAAGCGGCTGGATCAGGTGAGCTGGCGCTGCCCAATTACGCACAGGGGGAGACCACGGCTTCAATGCGCAGATGAAATATCATCAAAGTTGCCAATTGATTTGTACTGCCGCCACCCACGGCTCAACGGGCGTTTCTGCACTCCTCCAGTTTGCCCATGACATTATTCAGGTGTTTGTTGTTTTTCTTCCTTGGGAAGAACCGTGGTGGGTCCCATAATAACGCATCGCAGTAGCACTCTTCTTCATGCTGTCGTAAATAATAATGCACAAAACACCCCTTGGAGAAGTGTGGGAACGCCGTTCCCCCGCATTACATTAGCACTACACCTATGCCTGTGACAGTGGGGATTGGAACAGGGCGAGTTTTCTCACCCGGCGGCGCTTGCACAATGAGAGCGCACGAGAATTTGGTAACGCATTACGCAGGTTGATAATTAAATCATACCCCAATGCAGACACCGATACTCGCAATCTTTTTGCTAGAGACCACTTCATTGAGCATGTTGGCAGTGGGGAGTTGCGTGTGAACCTTCGTAGCCCCAAGCCCCTCACTTTAGAGACGGCAATTAATCTCGCATCAGAACTTGAGCTTATAAGGAGCCTGGAACACACCCGCCTTGACCCTGATGCAAAAGTGCGCGGGGTTATAGAAAAATCCCCAAGTGACAAACAGATGGAGCTGCTTTTGGGAGTAGTTGAGGGACTGCGTCAAGAAGTTAAAACATTACAGAGCACTGTGCAGTCCATTAAAACACCTGTTGATAGGACCACAGTCACTACTTTACGTCCTGGCACGTCAGCTCCCCGTACACAGAGCAGCTGGGGGCCCAATCGGGGGGAGGTGAGTTGGGAGTGCGGCTGCAATAGACATCTGCGGCGAGACTGTCCCTATCTGGCATGCACAGCAGGCCAAATGCCCGCCCCCTTTCCTTCTGCTGTCAAGATGGCCTTGTCGAACCAGAATGAGTCTGCCATGTATCTCCGTGCTAAAATAGGTGGGTTGGATTCTTATGTGTTAGTAGACACAGGGGCTAACGCCTCCATTATCCCCAAATCAATATGGTTGAAACTGACTAATGGGGGGGAGTTAATGGAGTATGCTGGTGATGCATCTGCCGCCAATGGGGGTTCCATGTGTGTAGTGGGGCGGTGGCAGACTATTTGCCAATTTGATTCCTTGGCCCTGGTCACAGAGTTTTTGGTGGCTGATGTTCCAACACCAGACATATTACTGGGTTTCGATTTTTTGTCCAAATTTGGGGCTGTTGTTGATATGGGTAAACAATGCTGCCATCTGCTGGGGAAAAAGTTTCCATTAGTCTCTGCCCCTGATGTAGTTACACCACAGGTGGTGACTGTTCACACAGACACCATTGTGCCCGCCTGTAGTGAATTTATAATTTCAGGGGCTGTTGAAGGGCTCCCCGGGGCATGTACTACTGGCATGATGGAGCCTTTGGCCTCTATATCTAAACACTGTGATGTCTTTGTAGCCAGAGTCATTTGTAGTGTGAAGCAGGGTTTAGTGCCTGTCAGAGTAATTAATGTCACAGATGACCCCCTCACCTTAAAACAGGGCATGAAAATTGGCAAATTGTTCTCTGATATAACCATTATGGATGGTGCAGTCGACAGTGGGCAAGGGGTTTCCACAACATGCCCTTGGTCAGGTGATTCCTTGCTCAGGGAGTTTGGTTTGGACGAGAAGGGCCTCACTCCTGTCCAAGTGCAGTCTATTCGTGACCTCCTGCACAGGCATGTTTCGGTCTTCAGCACTGGCGACACTGACCTAGGGAGAACTCATCTTACAACACACCAAATTGACACTGGCGATGCAAGGCCTATTAAGATGGGGCCCCGAAGAGTTCCCCTGCATATCCAACAGGAGGTCTCAGACCATATAAAACAGATGCAGGGAAATGGGATCATACGGCCCTCATGTAGGCCCTGGGCCGCACCAATTGTGCCAGTGCGAAAGAAGGGAGGTGCCCTTAGATTCTGTGTGGATTATAGGAAACTCAATGATGTCACTGCAAAAGATGCTTACCCCCTCCCCAGAATTGACGATGCTCTGGATAGCCTAGCCAATGCCACCCTGTTTTCCACCCTCGACCTTGCCAGTGGTTATTGGCAGGTCGAGGTTGATCCTAAGGACAGGCCCAAAACAGCCTTTGCCACTAGACAGGGACTGTTTGAGTTTAATGTCCTGAGCTTTGGCTTGTGTAACGCGCCTAGCACGTTTCAAAGGCTTATGGACTTGGTATTAGCAGATCTACAATGGACCACATGTTTAGTCTATTTAGATGACATTATCGTTTTTGGCCGCACTTTTACAGAGCATCTCACTCGTTTGGATGAGGTTCTGTCAAAGCTGTGTGCCGCTAATTTAAAAGTCAATCCGTCCAAATGCAACCTTTTCTCCACCCAAGTAAAGTATCTAGGTCATATAATCTCTGCACAGGGGATCAGGGCAGACCCTGCTAAAGTGGAGAGTGTGCGGGAGTGGCCAGTACCAAGAACTCAGACTGAGGTAAAAAGCTTTGTGGGGTTAGCGTCTTATTACCGGCGGTTTGTAAAAGGGTTTGCAGACATAGCCCGCCCCTTGCACCGGCTGACGGAAATGGGAAAGCGATTTAGGTGGGGGGATGACTGCCAGCAGGCCTTCATACAGTTAAAGTCCAGCTTGACTACAGCCCCCGTGCTGGCATACCCCGACCCCCAAAAGAGCTTTATCCTAGATACGGATGCTAGCGATGCTGGGATAGGGGCAGTACTGTCACAGGAGGAGGGTGGCGTAGAACGCGTAGTGGCGTATGCCAGCAGGGCATTAACTAAGGAAGAGCGCCGCTATGCCACCACTAAGAAGGAGCTTTTAGCCATGGTAGCGTTTACAAAGTATTTTAAACATTACTTACTGGGGAAGGAGTTTGTTTTGCGCACCGACCATGCTCCTTACGGTGGTTGCATAATTTCCAGGGTTTAGAGGGGCAGCTAGCTCGGTGGGTGGAGCAGCTGGCTAATTTTAATTATAAAATTGTCCATCGCCCTGGAAAACAACATATTAATGCAGACGCTTTGTCTCGGCTGCCAGCCTTCCTGGAGGGGGCTCGTGTCCTGCCGGTAGCTGCTGAGTTTCCGCCCATACAGCAGGTGCCAACCACGTCAGTACGTGCAGTCAGAGCGAGGGAGCGAGGGTCCCCTGAGTTAGATTTAGGGGATGAATTGGCTCAAGCTCAGCAGGAGGATGAAGACATTAGGCAAATCCTTCAACTTAAAGGGGGTGTTGGAGTGGGGCAGGTAGACCTGCAGGGCAAGCCAGGTCTGAGGAAATACGCCCCTGTATGGGACCAACTTCACATACAGGATCGCCGGTTGGTTCGTGTCCCACCCCCCAATTCCGATGCAGCCTCTAGGGTTCAAGTTGTGTTGCCTAGGTCAATGGTGTCAGCTGTTTTGGCCATGTTACATAATGCCATCACCGGGGGGCATTTGGGGATTCAGAAATTGCAGGCGAAAGTAAAGGATCGCTTTTATTGGGTCGGTTGGTTTGGGGATGTGAAGAAGTGGTGCAGGGAGTGTGTCGACTGTGCATCCCGTAAAGATCAGGGGCGGCCCCCTTGTGCTCCTCTGGTTCCCTCATCAGTCCCATCCCGGCCTTATGAGCGTATTGCACTGGATGTGCTGGGTCCCCTACCAGAAACCCCAAAAGGGAGCAAGTATGTTCTGGTTATTGGTGATTATTTTTCTAAGTGGACGGAAGCTTTCCCCATGCCCAACCAGGAGGCTCGCACCATTGCCCGTATTTTGGCAGAGGAATGGGTGTGTCGGTTCGGTGCCCCTCGTAGTATTCACTCCGACCAGGGAAGAAATTTTGAGTCCAATTTGTTTAAGGAGCTGTGTGGGTTATTGGATATTAACAAAACCCGCACATCCCCTTACCATGCTCAGTCTGACGGTTTGGTCGAGAGATTTAATCGCACCTTGTTGTCCATGTTGTCCCTGTTCGTAAATGATAATCAATTGAATTGGGATGCTTTGCTGCCGTATGTCATGATGGCTTATCGGAGTAGTGTTCACACTAGCACCGGCTTCACACCCTATAAGGTTCTGTTTGGTCGAGAGATAATCTTGCCTGTTGATGTGATGCTAGGAGTGGCCGCTCAAGACAAGTTCACTTCGGTTAGTGATTATGTAAGCAGAACTGCAGATACCCTCTCTACTGTGGTGGAGGCAGTGAAACGACATCAGGCTAAGGCCTCAAAACACCAAAAGGCTGCCTATGATTTCCGTGCCAATTTTCAATATTACTCAGCAGGAGAGTTGGTGTGGGTACAAAATAAGGCAAGGAAACGAGGGCTGTGCCCTAAATTGCAAAGACGATATAGGGGGCCTTATAAAGTCCTTGACAGGGTTACAGATGTGTTATATCGTTTGGCATTGGAGGAAGGGGGGCCCGAATGTGTGATCCACTTCAATAGACTCAAACCTTTCATTGCTGGTTCAATTGCAGAGACTCCGGCGGCTCCAGCCGGGCCTGGCAGAGGCTCTCCATCTGGGGCTTCAACTGAGGTGCCCCTGGGTGCCAGTTGGGTCCATCATCGGCAGACGGGGCCATCAGGAGGCCGTGCTGGCGAGGAGCGACTGGGGCCTGCTTCAACATCTCATCCTCCAAGAGCGGCCCAGCCTGTAGCAGTTGCTGCTCCCCGCGCGGTGTCTGAGGGGCCTGCGTCATCGCCGGTGGTTGGACCAGGACAGAGACATTTCAATCAGCATGGGGGTGGGGAACCACCCCAACAATCGTCTTCACAGGACTCGGGCATAGGTGGTGCCCATGGGGGACACTCAGGGAGCCAGAGGCCCGGACAGCAGTCAGTGACTCTTGAAGAGCGGGGGGCTTCTGAGGGCCCAGGACGTCAGGGGCCATATCCAGGCCGTACTAGGAGGCCACCTCCATGGTCCAGAGACTACGACATGTCCCATTCCTAACTCGGGGACGAGTTCTTCCATCATGGAGGGGGAGAGTGTGGTAAACCTGTGTGGGGGGGGGGGTTATGTGCCAGGACTGATTGGGGACTGATTGGGGTGATTGCCTCCAGCCGTGGGGTGGGGGTGAGGCTCTGGGTTAAAGAGCAGAGCCTGCCAGTGATTCGGGTTGCTGGAGAGTTTTGTGCTTGTGTGTCCCGTGCCCTGCCTCCCTCTCAGCAGATATAGGGCCGGGGAGTCCGTACAGTCCACTTCGGTCACCACCCGCTCTCCAGCCAAGACCAGCGTCCGGCCCGCCGCCGTACGCTGCCAGCACCACCGACCAGCCGTTTATCCCCAGTCGGACGGTGCCTAGCTCAGACCCCGGGGGGGGGTCTCGCCGACGGGCGAGTTAAGTTTTAAGCCTTATCATCTTGTTTGTTTGTTTGTTTATTTGGTTTGTTTATTTGGTTTGTTTATTTGGTTTATTTGTTTATTGGTTCTTATAGCCACAGATGATCCGGGGGGTCCTAGTAGGCGGCCAATTGTTCCGAGGGGTGTCATACTCTGTTTGCTCTTTGCTGTGCATAACCCGGGCGGTTTGGGGTAGCCCTGTGTGGAAATGTAGCCTAATTGCTGTGTAGCTACTGCATCTATTGCACGCTCAAACCGTGCCTTTGGAGTTTCTCACGTGTGCTGTGTGTGCATAATCATTGGCCTGTTGTGGCCCAGTTTGCAGTGATTTCATCTTCATGTGTGTAGTGGTGTTGCCTTATGATAGACCCCAGGGACCGTTGGGAAGCGTATTTGATACTCACCTGTGATCACCTCTGTGTTTTACTTTGTCGTACAAAGCCTGTAATAATAAAGCTATCTATTTTTATATACTCCTGAGATTTGTGTTGCTTGCCTCCGTCAGAGCCCTTATTGGGCTGGTTCATTACATAGGCTATGGCTATGCATTTTCCTTCTCTGTCCTACACACGTCTACTTCAGTCTCACATGACAACATACGTCTGCTCGCTGGAAATCAGACCTGAGAGTAGATTATATAGCCGAGTGCGGCCAAACTGCGTGCAGGCGCTATTGCACCCAGGTGGTGCTAGTTAGTGTATAACTCCGCCAATAATGTTGGTTCTACTATAATTTAGTTCCCTGCATGCCAGATATATGTATTTAGTTGCTAACATCTTTTAAAAATTGTCTTTAGGTCATGCTCTAACATTGTGCCAATGCTCAAGCTTTTATCATCAAAGGCACAATTCCCTCAAATATTGCACATATCTGCATGCCGGGCTAACCGGCATATATTTTGATAAAATGTATTTTAGGTAGTAATACATTTTAGAGACAGAAATAAAAAGAATTGCATGGCATCAAATGCATTTTCAAAATGTATTTTGAAGATCCCATCCATTCTAAATGTAGTTGAAATGCATTGTGGCAAAAATAAATAATGTAAAATATATTTTGTTTCCATATGGGAGACATGTTGAGATGGGAATCGTTCTCCATGTGTGAATGTCTGTAACTTTTACTAAGATCTTCCAATGGATTCCTTCAACTCAGGTAAACTGTTGATGTTTATCTTAGTTTTGTTTTGTATGAATGTATTCAATACTACATCTCCAAATATATACGCTTTATTGTAACATGTTGACAGAAAAGAAATAATATCAAACATGAATATTTGTTCAAACAATGTACCAACAAAACATACAGACACAAAGTAATAATGAATGATACACTCACTATGAAACTGATGCAGTCAGTTTTAAAGACATGTTGCATATCAGGGATTGACTGATATGGGGTATTCGAGGCCGATACAGATATTTTTCAGTACGTTTAAATCTCCACCCGATCTACTATGAATCACCTCATTCAATGGAAAGGAATTGCATTCAAATGCCCCCATCGAATGGAGAGGAGTTGTACAATCTCTACAACCCAGTTTCCCTGGGGTTGTAGAGATTACTTGCAAAACCCCATTTAATGGGTAGGATTCAGGGGTTGTACAGATTACTTGCAAAACCTCATTTAATGGATAGGATTCTCCATTGGCTCTTCTCTCAACCACCCTGCCCACCTCTGCAGGCATGGGGAGGGTCTGCTTGGACCCCTGTGTCCTTAGGTTTAGGCATGGGGGATGGGAGAGGTTAGGGTTAGGGGTGGGAGAGGTTAGGTTTAGGCATGGGGGTGGGAGAGGTTAGGTTTAGGCATGGGGGGTGGGAGAGGTTAGGTTTAGGGTTAGGGGTGGGAGAGGTTAGGTTTAGGCATGGGGGTGGGAGAGGTTAGGGTCTGGGTTAGGATTAGGCATGGGGCATGGGAGAGGCTTGGAGGGGTCTCCAGAGATGACCCCCGAGGGTCTCGAACCCTCCGTTCGGCCCCCAGACCTTCCGTTCGGCCCGCAGACCCCCCGAAGCGACCCCAGGACCTCCACAGGGTCCTGCGGCCCACCCAGGCCTCGGAGACCCCAGGTTTATCCATTGAATGGGGTTTTGCAAGTAATCTCTACAACCCAGAGAAACTGGGTTGTAGAGCTGTCCATTGAATGGGGTTTTGCAATTAATCTCTACAACCCAGAGAAACTGGGTTGTAGAGATTGTACAACTCCACCCCATCGAATGGGGACATTTTGAAGCAATTCCTTTCCATTGAATGAGGTGATTCATAGTAGATCGGCTGAAATCTCAGTACCTTTAAAGAGGAGAATAGCAAGCGACTTGGACAAGCCTCCAACTGTACTAACACCTCTACACTGAAACTAATGAAATTATACAGGATAACTCACCACACCTATTCAATGGGAGGAAAACTATTGGACACATAGCCATTTAAATGCAGAATTATGTTGCAAAAACCCAACTGGTTTAAATGAATAAATAAAGTATGCAAATAAAATAAAATGTCATGTCCGCTTTTCCAGACTCTTTAGCTGTGTTCAGGAGGAACCTACGTCTAGGTTGACTTGAGTAAGAGTAAAAAAGTATCTTGTGAAAAAATTACTCGGGTAGTGAGTTACTTTATGAGTAACGAAAGATGCGATTTATTACGGTAACGTTACACGACGGTCTGTTGTCGTTGGTTTTCTTATACTGCTCATTAGAGAATGATTTTTTATTTTTATTTAACCTTTATTTAAAGAGTGAAGTCTCATTAAGACAGGGGGTCTCATTCTCAAGAGAGAGCTGGTCAGCCAGCAGCAGCGAGACACACAGGTCAGACACACAGGACATCCAAACAAGGTAGAAACAGCTCACAAAGTGATGAGTAGAAGTGGTCGACAGATTTTAACTGCTAAGTACAAAGCAACTGCCCACAGACGCTAAGTACAAAGCAAACCCCCACAGACGCTCTCTCTCTCTTGCTTTTGTAAAAGTCGTTTCAAATGTCTTAGGGAAATTGAGCTGTACAGCTTCAATTCCTGTTGTAACGTGTTCCAGGTTGAGGGGGCAGAGTAGGAGAATCTGAATGATTCAGATCATTTCTAAAACATCTCCACTGAAATCATTATAGTCATGAAACGCTGAAACTGCATTTAAACACCAAAAACTCTCCATTCAAAACCTCTTCTCCTCAGAGTGACGGCTCCAAGTTGAAGCAGCGTGGAGCCCTAAGCCTAAGGTGACTATTCAGTGATGGATACAGTCTTCATGCAATATTTCCATAAGGAACTTTAGCAGCGTCCATGTTGTGAGGTCTGGCAGGCAGGACTCTCACAGCTTCCGTCCGCCAGCGCACGAACTGCAGAGTCTGCCAGCAGGAAACACACAGCTTCAATACAGGAAACAGAGCTTCAATAGAGAGGCAAAGTGAACGTCACTTCCTGCTTCAGCACTGTACCAGAGATTTGTATCCGCCATTTATTTTCCCATCGACATTTCGTAATATCCTTAGAAAAATAGTTTTACTTCGTCAAACCAAACGGTCCAGCTATATTTAGAATCGGGAGAGACCATAGAACATTTCATTCGGACCAAAACTAAAAAAATTACATAAAAAAAATATTTATTTAAATCTGAGTGAAATGGTATGTGGTCTCTCCTGTTTCTAAATATATCTGAGCCGTTTGGTTTGAACAAGTAAAACTATTTTTATAAGCATTTTACGAAATGTCCATGGGAAAATAAATGGCGGATGAAAATCTCTGGTACAGTGCTGAAGCAGGAAGTACTACTTCCTGCTTCAGCACTGTACCAGAGATTTTGGCAAAGTGTAGCCAAACTAGGCAAAGTGACCGCCTAGTAGGCGGTCACTTTGCCTCTCTATATACTGTTAGTCTGCCAGCAGGAAACACACAGCTTCAATACATTGTTAGCTTGTTTTCAACATGTTATTGTTTTGGTTATGTCACAGAACCATACCATTACTGTACTACAATAATGCTGATAGTAATTGCCACCATGTAAATATAGAATGCTCTGACCTGGAAGTAGATGATGATGATGAGGACGAAGAGCACCAGCATCACCAGGATGATCACAGACACACTGACTGGAGCTGCTGCTGATCTCCCATCACCTTCACCTTCATCTTCATCTTCATCAAGCTGTTGTGTGCTCTGTCTCTGAGCACCCTGGACAGGACAGTCTGGACTCTCTGTACAAGGAAGGAAGGAAGAAAGAAAGAAAGAAAGAAAGAAAGAAAGAAAGAAAGAAAGAAAGAAAGAAAGAAAGAAAGAAAGAAAGAAAAATAAGTAAGTACTGTATGATAAATTCACAACCCGTTCTCACTGTGACGGTGTAATATAGTGTATCAGCACTCTGTCACACACATGGTGCATTGGATGTAGCACGTCTGGGTACTTGTATTATGGAACACACACAGACACACCTGGTCGGGGTGAGGCAAAGGTCAAGTTACGCTGTGGGGTTGGAGGTTGGTCTTCCTACCTTGGAGACCTTAGCTCTAAGCACCCCCCCCCCCCCCCCCCATCATATCCAAAACCTAACCCTAACCAAGTGGGTACCAGTGCCTAAATGTAACCCACCTCCCCCCATGTGCCTAACCCTAAGAGACTCTTGCCCAATGCTTAAACCTAAGCCCCCTCAATCCCAAGGCCTCAACCAAACCAGGTGCACAGTGTCCATGAACGTTGATCATATTTGCACACTGCAAGGGTACTGTGCACGTTCCATCCAGTGCACAAGGTGCATGACAGAGCGATGATGATGCGGCCGGGAATGAGAACCTGTTGTAAATTCAATCAACCAACCAATCAATCAATCAATCAATCAATCAATCAATCAATCAGTTATTTTTCTTTTCTTTTAGCCACAACAATTCAACACACTATAACACAGGGAGTGGTTATGGGTGTGTGTGTGTGTGTGTGTGTGTGTGTGTGTGTGTGTGTGTGTGTGTGTGTGTGTGTGTGTGTGTGTGTGTGTGTGTGTGTGCGTGAGAGAGAGAGAGAGAGAGAGAGAGAGAGAGTGTGTATCTTACCCATTGCATGGATGAGTGTGCCGTTGCCGGTGAGCCTCAGGTACGGTGGGGGCTAGAGGACTTCTATCACACAGCGGCAGAGATGGGAAGTAACAAAGTACAAATACTTCGTTACTGTACTTAAAGTGTAACTAACCCCCAAAACACTTTTTTTCAGCTTTTAACCAATATGACTTTGGGGGTGATGTGTGAAGAATTCTGGTCAAAATTTCCACATTTGACACCAAACTGTTGCCATTTGACCATTTGTATCATTTTTCAGCAGCATATCTGGCATAAGCGCCCTCTAAGGGTGGAACACTGCTTTTTTTTTTTCTCAAATGAATGGGATATTTGACAGGTCGTGACGTCACGGTGAACCAAAGACTATGGGATTTCAAGATAGTTACTCCACTACTCCCCCTGTACCCTTTCGGCTCCTCACAACTCCAAGCCTATTCCCATGATGTCACAAGCATTTTCCTACCAATATGGTGCTAGTAGCTACAACACACTCATTGGACGTTTGTGTCACTTGACCTGTTAACACTAGACCCGCCACTGTGGTCAGTGGGACCGTTTTGATATTTTCAATGCATGTAACTCTATTTCAATAAAAGATATGACCCTGCCTGTCCATGACTTTTCCTAAATATGTGTTTTTTACTATCTATCTACGTTTTAAAGTTGTGTCATGAAAGGCAAGAGTAATAATAATTTAATCCTTGGAGCGCCATCACGGTCACAGAGACCAGTGCAGTTTGTGAATGGAGAGTGTAGCCTATAGCGCAGCCAGTGCACTTAGCAGCAGCATCATATCTCTCTCCCACTTTCCCCATGCAGATCCCTCTCTCTCTCTCTCTCTCTCTCTCACTCACTCTGCTGCTTGTAGGGAGCCGATCTCTCTCTCTCTCTCTCTCCCCCTCTGCCTGCTTGCTCTCTGTGCTCAGAGCAGAGAGAGCACAGTCTGACATTTCTGCAAACAAATCTTATCGCAGTTTACCGCACATGTAAAATATAACGCTATACTACGACGTGACAACGTGACAAAGCTACTATAATATCGTCACTGTGTACAAGCAACGCCAACTTTTCAGGAAATGAAGTCAGCAACTGGCGACTGGGGACTGGGGACACACACACTCTCTCTGTCTGTGTGTGTGTGTGTGTGTGCTCCTCCACGTTGACTCATGTGTGTTTTGCTGCGCGGAATGGGTTTGACCGTTTGATCAAGCAAGTAGCTCCTGTGCTCTTAGGGACCGTTCGTTATTTAGGGAAGGGGCCACTGGAGGAAAATAGGGGAGGGTAATCTTGTTTTGAATTTAGTTTGAGGGAGGGTACATTCTCTTTAATTTGAGTCCAGGGGAGGGGTATACAATTTTGATTAGATAAAAATATATAAACTTTTTGTTTGTGTGTAATGTTTGCTTTTCGGACTTCAACAACTACTGAGTTGCTTCATTTACACCCCTCCTGTCCAAACTGTTTGGTATGTCCCGGTGCATTGTTTCTCTTTGGCGGTCTGATCTGTCGATCTTTGTGCTTGGCCTATCCAGACAGTAGGCGTGTACAGTATCTGGCCAATCAGTGGGCTCTGTTTGCCTCGACGGAGGGCTGGGGTCTTGTACGCACTGCTGGGGTAACCTATACGTTCATATCAGCGAGGCTGCGACAGGCTGGTGTGCTGTTGCTGCTTTCTTTCGGGAGCGCGAGTGGCCGACTCATTGTGATACATTAGTTTGATTTGATTGTATAACTTACTGTGTAAGACCACCATCCTGCGGGAGCCCTTACACGTAATTATTGTTACTGCGTGCTATCATGACGTGGTGATATGTAACAAGTGTCAACCAACCTGTGCTGTGATGCTATGAGCTGTTTTAATTAAAACATATATATATATTTTTGTCGATAATAAAGATTCCTATTTTAATATTAAGCTGCTTCTTGGTGTGTGTGCCTTAACGGCGTTGGAGCCTGTGGCTGTGGTCTCTAGGTGCCACAATATGGAAGTAGGCTACATTTCCAGCACGAAAAGTCGAGCAAACAAACATGGCATCACAAAATATATATGGGCTCTATCGTTACGCCAGATAAGTCTAGGAAGTCACAGTAGAACCGAGTTACGGCTCACTCATCTTCTAAATAACGTAAAGTCTACAAGGGATATTTATACCACCAGGATGACATATATGTTTCACATAGGGTTGTGTTTTGATTTCGAGATTTTATTGTGTCCAATATTGAAATGTTCGACAATTGCATGTTGTGTTAACATTATTTCTATCTACCTTTCTATCTATTTAGGCTAATTTGGATGCTATTTGTTATCGAAATGTACCTCAATGGATGCTGGGAGATTTTACATGTGTGGCTTTGTGCCTGTCTGCTGAGGGAGTGAGAGAGAGAAAGAGAGGGGGGACAGAGAGTGGAGAGTCCGCCACATAGAACCGGCTAACTTTTTTCCATCAGTCATTCACTGCTATTTAAACACAAATATTGATATACACAGACTGAAGATTGTTTCACAAGCGAAAATAGCATTATAGCGACCAGAGGAGGCGGTCGCTCTGATTGGTGACAGTTCTGCTCTTAAGAAGCGCAAAGGATTATGGGAGTTCATGTTCTTGTGGGAAGCTTCTTACTGTACAGTTAAAAACGTGGTTTAGTGATGTTGTGCTCATGTTTTGATTGCATTATGTGGTATTATGGCAATGTTTGTGTGGCCAGGATATGTTTAGTTTTACTATCAATGTAGCCACCACGACTGAGACTGTTAGTGTGTTTGATCACCTCTGGCCGGAGTTTCTGGAAATGTTAGGTTAAAAGTAAGATATCTGTGTCAGTCTGCATTCTTCCACGCAAACTTGCCACAATATTGTTTGGGGAGGGTTAATTATAATTTGCAAATCGCTTCGGGAGGGTCAAGGAAAAATATATTTTGATCAGGGAAGGGGCACAGCTTTTTATTTCAGATCACACCAAATTCCTCCAGTGACCCCCTTTCTAAATAACGAACGGTCCCTTAAAATACTGAACACCACGTTGTCATATTTGACATATGTCTTCATTGTAGACAGTTTATCGCTGAATGTGTCATTACATTATTAATATCTTACCTGAATAAGCTCAAATGCTGTTACAGGATTATCACACCGAGTCTGGAACACTTTCTGCCGCCCAGGCAGCGGGGACGCGCGGGCGGAGCTCTTCACATGGAGGTCTGACACTGCCCTGCGCTGCAGTAACTTTTAACAAGAATCACGAAAAGCCCCAAAACGCAAATTAAAAACGGATTTCATTGCGCGGTTTATCGCTAGTTGTACGAGGGAATGACATGGAGAAATCTCGCATTGTGTTACCCCAGAGCGAGAGGTTTGTCCTATTGTGCGGTCTGCTGCTTTAACGAGCCCACGTCACTTTGCTCTCGTAACGTAGTTAGACACGCTGCCATAGAGATACATGCAGAAAAATAATTAAATTTCTAGTTTGCCACTGAATTACCAAATTGATATAACTTTCAACCATTTTGAGCAAAGCTGTTTCCAAACAGGCCACCAGCGTTGGCTAGTTGTTGATATTTATAAAGATATTGCCCCTCTCAAATAAATTGTTTTTTAGGCAGTAGGCAAACTGTAATGGCGTCGATTTCCGAAAAAAAATCTTGACTTGAACACAGCCAAAGAGTCTAGTATAGACAAGAGCATATCATTTCTTGGTTTTTTCCATAGGTATTTTCAAATCACTGTTCTGATACATATCTGGGGGGTTAGTCCCCCTTTAAGTAGATTTTTCGAGTATCTGTACTTTACTTGAGTATTTAATTTTCTGACAACTTTTTACTTTTACTCGTTACATTTTAACACAAGTATCTGTACTTTTACTTGTGTACATTTTCAAAACAGGTTCGTTACTTTTGTTTAAATGCACGAGAATGTAATTTAAAAACGAGTAGAAACGGGAGAACGGAGCAGAAGTAATAGACGAGTTTCCCAGCGCTGCTGATAAAAGCTCATTCCAGCTCCGCCAATAGTATGACTTGGCACTCCTCCGGGGCGTGGACAAAGAAGAGAAACACGGATTTTCTCTGAGGGGAGACACACGCAGACATTAGGAGCCGTGCAGACAGCCAGCACTTATTAGCGCTCCTCTTTTTGCAATTCATTCTCTATAAATACGCGCTTAGCGCACATCTCTTTCAATAAGCATTTCATCGCGTTTAAAAGCTGGTGGTGTTTTTTTTAGCGCAGCGCTCTGGGCGCTGAAAGCTGAGGAAAGTTTAACAGGAAAAGCGCCCTGCTCCTCTTCACTCCTCCCACCTCGAGTCTTCTCCCAGGAGAGGAGGATTTTCATCTCGCTGCTTCCAGAGTTGCCAATAATCTGGCTTTTCCAAGCGTTCTTTTTTAAATAACCGCATGGCCCCTTATGATGTTGTTCTAACACATACATTCAGTTTGTGCACTGTCAACATTCAGCTAATATGGAATATGGTGGTGTTCTAACACCAGAGACAGTTCTGTCTTAATAATAAACCTTGAGGGCGAAGGGCGAAGCGGAAGCTTAGAGGGGACAGAGCTTTTTCGGTCGCGGCCCCCAAGCTCTGGAACGACCTTCCCCTGCAGATTAGGCAAGCCCCTTCTCTGGCCATTTTTAAAACCTCTCTTAAAACGCACTTTTATTCTTTGGCTTTTAACATAGCATGAGACCTCTGACCCTGTGCTCCCCCCCCCCCAGTTTTTCTTGTTTTGTGTGTTGTCATTGTATACTGTGTTTTTAGCTACTGTTTTATTTATTACCTATGCACTGTACAGCACTTTGTGGCAGCTGTGGTTGTTTGAAATGTGCTCTATAAATAAAGTTGAGTTGAGTTGAGTTGAGTTGAATTTGTGAATGTGATCAACCTGTGGACATTCAGTTCCTTATCCATTATGTATCATAAGTATCATATCAGTGTCGAGTATTGTGATACAGCACTTTGTAAGGGACACCTTGTATCCAGCAGTTAAACTTGTCTAACTATTTGCACATTCATATATCATGGAAATATTAATGAGAGAGGACTAGATATGATTTTAATGGGGTTTTTTTGTGTGGAAAAACCATAGCACTAAAGTAGAGTTTTAAGATGTGTAAAACATTTGTAGGGGATCTTTTATCCTCAAATTATATTCTATGATGTGAGGTTCAGTCATTCAGAAAGATACGGTAAAAATACTTTTACTTTTACTCGTTGGGTACATTTCAGAGTCTGTACTTTTTTATTTTACTTGAGTAAAATAATTGAATCAGTACTTCTACTTTTACCAGAGTAGTTTTTTACACAAGTAACTGTACTTCTACTCAAGTACAGAATGTCAGTACTTTTCCCATCTCTGCACAGCGGTAGATGTCAGTGTCTCTAGGCTTCAGTCCTGACACTGTCAGCTCCACAGCACCCCCTGTCAGCCGGCCATGGCACTCCACCTACACCACATGGTCAGGAAGGAGATGAAGTTTTAACGGTTTAAAGAAAGCCCAAAGACAATAATAACTATAGTAGACAAAAAGTAAAATAACAACAATTAAATGGAACAATATAATATAATATAATATAAGACAAAAACAGAATGAAAGCAAAATAAAAGCTGTTCATAAAACAGATAAAAGAGGTAAACAACACATTTATGTCCTCCCACTTCCTCTGCACCTCATTAATACACTATTCAAATAAGCCCCTCCCACTTCATCTGCACCTCATTAATACACTATTCAAATAAGCCCCTCCCACTTCCTCTGCACATCATTAATACACTATTCAAATAAGCCCCTCCCACTTCCTCTGCACATCATTAATACACTATTCAAATAAGCCCCTCCCACTTCCTCTGCACATCATTAATACACTATTCAAATAAGCCCCTCCCACTTCCTCTGCACATCATTAATACACTATTCAAATAAGCCCCTCCCACTTCCTCCGCACCTCATTAACACGTTGAGTGCCATAGCCGAGATATCTCGTCTTACATAATCCAACGGTTAAGTGCCATAGACGAGCTATCTCGTCTTACATAAACATTTTTTTTTTTGACGGTGGGACATCAATCAACTCCTTTTACGTCTTCTATATCACTATTGGGAGGAAGAGAATGTGTATAATCTATTTTACCGACCACTAAGTGGCGACAGTTCTCTCCCAAGACAGAGAGAAGCCACAGCCAGCCACAGCCAGAGCAGCCAGCCAGCGCGCTGGAGAAAGCCACAGTGTAATTTTCAAGGAAGCAGCTCGGCGAAAACTCCCTCGATCCCACACACACACACACACACACACACACACACACACATGCGCGCGCGCACACACACACACTCGAGCACCCCCGCGCATAAATAAGACCAGAATCGCAAAAGCTTACTCAAACCTCAAGAAACTGTTTTACAGTCCAGACGGCCGCGGAGAATCCTTCCCCCGCAGCACAGACGGAGGGAGGAGCCCGGAGACACACACACACTCTCTCCCTCTCTCTCCCCCTCCCCCCAGTCCCGAGAGAGAGAGATAGAGAGGAGAGAGAGAGAGAGAGAGAGAGAGAGAGAGAGCACACACAGAGCGGGAGACAGACACGCCGCAGGGGCAAAGAACGGACAGAGATCCCCTCCCCCCAGAGCCGCGGAGCAACACGCGAACACACACACACACACACACACACACACACACACACACACACACACACAATACAGTATACAGTCTCGCCCAAGGGCACCCACAATCACAGGCAGGTGACTGTTCTGCTGTTTGATTGAATTTCACAAAACTGCGATTATCTCAGCTTGCTGTCTCATACGCTAAAACCATGCTGTACTCAACGGCTAATATCTACATAACTACTAACTCTGCAAACTAACTCTTTTAGACAGAGAAAGCACACATTCTATTAGTTATTTTTAGATGATTGGTGTTCACGAAGTCTTAACAGAAAATAATCCTCGGCTGTTGTAAAATGAGCCAGAATCCTCAAAAAAAAACCTGGCACAACTTACCTACAGGATTGAAAAAATGGCTGGCACTCAATGTGTTAATACATTATTCAAATAAGCCCCTCCCACTTCCTCTGCACATCATTAATACACTATTCAAATAAGCCCCTCCCACTTCCTCAGGACCTCATTAATACAGTATTCAAATAAGCCCCTCCCACTTCATCCGCACCTCATTAATACAGTATTCAAATCAGCCCCTCCCACTTCCTCCGCACCTCATTAATACAGTATTCAAATAAGGCCCTCCCACTTCCTCTGCACCTCATTAATACACTATTCAAATAAGCCCCTCCCACTTCCTCTGCACATCATAAATACACTATTCAAATAAGCCCCTCCCACTTCCTCAGGACCTCATGAATACAGTATTCAAATAAGCCCCTCCCACTTCCTCCGCACCTCATTAATACAGTATTCAAATCAGCCCCTCCCACTTCCTCCGCACCTCATTAATACAGTATTCAAATAAGCCTCTCCCACTTCCTCCGCACCTCATTAACACGTTGAGTGCCAAGGACGAGATATCTCGTCTTACATAATCCAACCGTTGAGTGCCAAAGACGAGATATCTCGTCTTACATAAACATTTTTTTTTTTTGACGGTGGGACATCAATCAACCCCTTTTACGTCTTCTATACCACTATTGGAGGAAGATAATGTGTATAATCTATTTTACCGACCACTAAGTGGCGACAGTTCTCTCCAGACAGAGAGAAAGCCACAGCCACGGGTCCGCTGGAGAAAGCCATTCTAATTTTCAAGGAAATAGCTGGGCGAAAACTCTTTCGATTTCACACACACACACACACACACACACACACACGCGCGCGCGCGCGCGCGCACACACACACACACTCGAGTACCTTTGCGCATAAATAAGACCAGAATCGCAAAAGCTTCTTCAAAGCTCTCAGCCGACACCTCAAGAAACGAACGAGCCCGTTCAGTAAGCCAGACTGCCCGAGAGCCGCCAGCAGCAGCAGCAGCAGCAGAGCGGAGTAGGCTGCCTCAAGATTGGAAGAAGGGGATCGCGAAGGAATTTCTCTCCCGTGTCTAACCCCCCCCCCTCGCCTCTCCTCTCCTCTTCCCCGCTCCTGCGATTCCCTTCTCTTTTTTTGGGATCAAACTCGCCTGTGACAAAACACTGCAAAGCCACACCTACGGAGGGAGGAGTTTGGAGACACACACACACACACACACACACACACACACACACACACAAAACAGTATACAGACTTGCCCAAGGGCACCCATAATCACAGGCACGTGAGGTGGTTCTAAAAATCCATTTATCTCAAAACTGTCTGAAAATCTCTGAAACCATGCTGTACTCAACGGCTAATATCTACATAACTACTAACTCTACAAACGAACTCTTTTAGACAGAGAAAGCACACATTCTATTAGTTCTTTTTAGATGATTGGTGTTCACGAAGTCTTAACAGAAAAGAATCCTCGGCTCTTGTAAAATGAGCCAGAATCCTCAAAAAAAAACCTGGCACAACTTACCTACAGCATTGAAAAAACGGCTGGCACTCAATGTGTTAATACAGTATTCAAATAAGCCCCTCCCACTTCCTACGCACCTCATTAATACAGTATTCAAAAAGCCCCTCCCACTTCCTACGCACCTCATTAATACAGTATTCAAATCAGCCCCTCCCACTTCCTCCGCACCTCATTAATACAGTATTCAAATAAGCCCCTCCCACTTCCTCCGCACCTCATTAATACAGTATTCAAAAAGCCCCTCCCACTTCCTACGCACCTCATTAATACAGTATTCAAATCAGCCCCTCCCACTTCCTCCGCACCTCATTAATACAGTATTCAAATAAGCCCCTCCCACTTCCTCCGCACCTCATTAACTCATTCAGGGCCAGTTTAGGACTGCCAATATTTAGCACAGGCCAAAGATTTTCATAATTGTTGGTCATCTTTCAAGACCCACAGTAAATTATCTATTAGCACCAGAGTGATTTGCAATACCTCAAAATGAAGATGTACGTCTCTGGGTTCACCAGGGAAAAAAAAGTGAGCTTTTAGCATGTTCTGTACTCTACTTATAGCCATTTATATACACCCTGTTTTCCCCCAGAAGGTCTCCTTGAGAAAATAAACAGGAGAAAAGGCAATTTTTGTAAAAGGGCACAATCTCAGGCAGAACTCACTCTCAATTCTTTTATTTTGAACTGTATTGACATCAGACATGTAAATATTATTCGTTAGGACACAAATGACAAAAAAAAAATATATATATATATATATATACACATGAAGTGCTTTTTTTTTTACATTCAACAATACAGTTTACTCGGTGTGAGTGAGTGTGCAGACAGACAGACAGACAGACAGACAGACAGACAGACAGACAGACAGACAGACAGACACACCGACAGACAGACAGACAGACAGACAGACAGACACACACACACACACACACACACACACGATCCCCCTTTTAGATTTCTAACCCCACATAGGATAAGCAATAACCACGCCCTGTGGCGCTGGGATTGGCCAGGAGCAACACTGGAGGGCACGCAGCCCAGCGATTTCATGAACCAACTGAAAGCTCTTGAGAAGGACAGCGGCCTGCTGTGACTGCCTTCTGCCCGCTGCTGCCTAGCTGTTCCTGTGTTTATTTTGATTTGTTCTGGTACACCCGTCCTCGTCCATGTCTCCCTGTCATATCCTCTCTGCTATTTGATCGTTCCCGTTTTCCCCTCGGCTATTCAACACGTCCTCACCGCCCTCGCAAACTGATCGATCATTTCCTCATTCCTCCGATGATCAAACACATCTCTTGATTACTTTCTCCCGGCTGGCACAGAGGAAGGCGACTCCAGCTTGTGCAGCGCGCCGAGGGCGTTTCAATGGCGTTTCTCCTGTCTGCACAAGGAAGCGTTACCCGTTTTCTGCTTTTCCTCTTGCTCAATTTCAAAACAACAGCTGCGGTATGTGTTTGTTCACGTGTTGTCTTAGATGCTAGGGACCTGATACCATGTGACAGGCTGGGGAAGTGTTTTAACTATGCGCTGCACGAATAAAAACAAAAACACGTCAAACACGTCATTGGCCCTCTGGGCTATTCCTGATAACACGTCAAAGACGTCATTGACCCTGAATGAGTTAACACGTTCACTGCCAATGACGTGTTTTTACGTCAAACAAAATCCAACCGTTCACTGCCAATGACGTTTTTTTGACGGTGGGATGTGCATCTAACCCTTTTACATCTCTTATATAAGTATTGGACGTGTACAACATGTACAACCCATTCCACCGACCCACTAAGTGGCGACAGTGCTTTCCTGACTAGAGGAAGGCAAGCAAAAAGCAGTGTGACGAAGCCATTCTCATGAAAATGGATTGGCGAAAACGCTTTCGTTTTCGCGCTGATTGCTGGCGGTGCGCGATTGCAAATTTGCATAATAGATTACGGGTGGAACACACTTTGAAACACGCAGCATAAATATGACCAGAATCGCAAAAGCTTCATCAAAGCTCTCAACCAAAACTCCAAGAAGCGAGCGAGTCCATCCAGACTTCCTCAAAGAGCGGCCGCGCAGACAGGCACAGCAGCAGCAAAGCAGTGAGACTGGTGACAAGCTTGTGACACGGCCGCTGCAGCCAAGAAGAACGCCCACGGAGGGAGGAGTTGGAAGCAGAGGGGGGTTTCCTGCTGTTATGGAGGAAATTACTGTTCAAAACTATTGTTTAGATGTCTGACGTCTTACTGATGCCAAAAATGAATGGTTAAAGTGACTGTTCTATCGAATTTCACAAAAAGCCGTTTATCTCAGAATAATTTTTCTGACGCTGAAACCATGCTGTATTCAACTGCTAATGCTTACATAACTACTAACTCTACAAACTAACTCTTTTAGACAGAGAAAGCACACATTCTATTAGTTCTTTTGAGATATTGTGTGTTCACAAAATCTTAGCAGAAAAGAATCCTCGGGTCTTGAAAGATGAGCCAGAATCCTCAAAAAAAACCTCTGGCAGAACCTACCTACAGTAAAAAAAAAAAATGGCTGGCAGTGAATGTGTTAATACAGTATTCAAATAAGCCCCTCCCACTTCCTCCGCACCTCATTAATACAGTATTCAAAAAAGCCCCTCCCACTTCCTCCGCACCTCATTAATACAGTATTCAAATAAGCCCCTCCCACTGACGCTGCATGCCCTAACTCTCTGCTTCCTTAGGAAATACATCAATACACGGAAGCAAATCACACTATCCAAAATCCTCTTTTCTCTCGCCCCGCCCCTCTTTTCTCTTGTCCCGCCCCTCCAGAATAGATAATTTTGTTGCACTTTGTTATTTATTTAAATTAGTTAATCATTTCCACAAAGGAACAAAGCAGTTTATCTTTGTTATTCATGAAGATAATATGAGTCTATAGTCAATAGACCACAGTCTTGTTCAAGCGCGTCGATTTGGGTGGGGTTGGTGGGGACTTGTCACAACCAATATTTCAGGATGTCCAATTGTCCCTACCAACTTTTAAGCAACCTTATTTGCATTATCTTTGCAGTGCAGTTATATAGGTCATTTAGATTGTCTTCCCATATTTTGCAAGGATAGAATTGACCCGACCATTATTGAGTGAAATTAGTTTGCATACATGTTCAAAGTTACATTTACCCCTGTTTTTCACAACTGAATGGGCCAGTCCAATTTTTTTTTCCGTCCATATTTTTTTAACGTCCATATTAAGTAGCCATGTGCTTGCGCGATGAGAACAGGCATGTCAAATGGTGGCGATTGACATCTGACTGAACTGAAGATCGTGCAACTCTTAGGAGGAAGAAATGTAGGATGTATGATGTGTGGGATTCAGTGGCAATTTTTTCTTTCCAAACCGGCTGTTTGTGAAAGAACATGATTAGATGGCTAAACCTACAGTTTGTGTTTGTTAGTTACAATTATGCTGACAGGAGAGCTGAGCAGGTGGTGACATGAAAGTTATTGAGAAAATACTGAATAATGACATCACAACAGTATAATCCTAATGTTGATTTAAAATGAGATATTCGTCTAAATATGGCTAAAAAAGGTTAAAAAAAACCTAACATTTTTTATTTAAAATGAGATATTCCTCTAAATATGGCTAAAAAAGGTAAAACAAAAACCTCAAACGGCCTCCCCTCATGCCGTCCTCGACCCTACCAACTTTGAGACCAAAACGACGCCCTTGGTCTTGTTGCTGCTGTGCAGAATAAACTTTGTGTAAATCTACTTGTGAGTGCTGCCGTGGTCTATTGACTATAGACTCCTATTATCTTCATGTTCTACTGGGCCGGCACCGTAAGGATTTAAAGACAAAAGTTGAGCGCACCATTTCTTGGACTTGATATCTTTGTTATTCATCCATCTCCCTCCTTCTATCTATCCATCCATCCATCTAGGCATCTTTAAGAACTTTTAAATTACTTCTACTTTTGTTGCTTTTATGCATGTGTTATTGTCCACTTTTTTTTTTTGTGACCAAGTTTTTATTGGTTTTTCTTTTTGTTCACATGAGGCTACATTACAGATCAAATAATACAAATATTATGGGGTAATATAATATACATGAATCATTATACAACATTAGGTGATCAACATAGTGCAAACATTTCAGAGATGTGGTGACAAACACATAGATAATAAACTCACATCAATCTCTGGACATCACCTAAAATGCATAGGACGTTAAGTCAAAGAGAAATACAGTATAATCACATTGAAGTGTTGCTATACCCAACCAAACAAGTAGTTTTTTTTTTTTTTTTTTTTTTTATTTGCTTTGAATTATCTGAAAAGCAATGGCCCTCCTATGAACCTAAATCATATCTTAACTTTTTCTCTTTGTTAAACCCCCCCCCCCCCCCCTCCCAGTAGCCTGAATCGTCAGTTCTGACAAATCCAAAAATATTTAATTAAGAATTATATAGTAAACAATGTCTCTTCTGTTTGGATTATTCTTTTTTTTTCTTTTTTCTTTTTTTTCCTTTTTTTATTATTATTATTATTGGTTTATATTCATTATTTTTTTTATTTTTTATTTTTTATTTTTTTTATCTTTCCCTTTTTTTCCTTTTTTTTTCCTCCATTTCATTTCTTCTCATTTCTTCCCCCCAAAAAAATAAAAATAAAGTAAAATTGGTGTAAATGACAAATAAAATAAATTGCACATACAATCCACATTCACCTGATAATTTATGCAACAAATGTGGCTATAATTGAGAATTTACTCTCTCCATTACTAGAGTAAGAGCTTCAATTATTTCCGTCTTCATACCCCGTATTCTGCTTATTGACACTTCTAAGGACAGAATGTTATAAAACAGGAAAAGCCAATATCGTACATTTAAATCTTGCGGATGTTTCCATCTCATTGTTACTATTTTTTTTAGCTGCTGTTACTGCACAGAACATTGTCTTTTTCTGATGACATGATAAAGTAAGAGAGAGGAATCATCATTCAAAATGAAAATATTTGGAAAACAAGGTATGGTTACATTCATTATAGCTGATATAGCTCTAGCCACTTGTGTCCAAAACATATGGACGCCTGGGCATTCCCAAAACATGTGTACATATGTTCCAATTTCATTTTGTGAACAAAATAAACATAAGGGGCTTGAAGTCAGTTTGAGTTGGCACCGTTTTCTTGGAGTTAAATAAAATCTGTGAATAAACTTATAATTCAGCAACTGATAGTTATAATTACTTGATGTGAAAGAAATTGCTCCAAACTCTCCTCCAATCTATGTTCTGTTCATAGTTTTTGAGGTCTATATTCCACACAGTAACAATACCCAATGAAACACTTGATTTTTGTTGAATTTTTCTATATAGATTTGAGACAAAGCCCCTGTGAAGTTTAAAATTGGTTATAATTTCTACAAGTGGGTGAGTGGGCATTGATTGACTCCATGGAACCCCATATGTTCGCATAGCAGTGCGTAACTGTAAATAAAAAAAGAATGAGGAACCTGGTAAATTAAATATTTCCTTCAAATCCTGGAATGACCTTAGGCCGTCATCTTTAAATATATCTGAAATAGTATAAATACCGCATTTTTGCCACTTTGGGAATCTTACAGGCCGTCCCCCTATTTGTAATATATTATTATTGAATATTGGTGTGTCCTTGTGCCATTTTGTTTCCCATTGACCAAGCTTGATGACGTGTTGCCATGCTTTGATCAGATGGCCTATAATAGGCCCAAAGTGGGTAATGCAATATCCATATGAAAAACCTGAGAACAACAAATCTTTGAAAGTATATGGTAAAATAATGTGTTTTTCTAGCTGAAGCCAGGGTGTCGTTGAATCTTCTTCCAACCATTTTTTCAAGGAACGGACAACAAAGGCTAAATAATACCACTCAAAATTGGGGACATTTAAACCTCCAGATCTGTTATCTCTCTGAAGTGTAGTAGATTTAATTCTTGGGTTTTGTCCTCTCCATATAAATTTTTGGACAAGGGCCTGTAGTCTATTCCAGTAACCACTTGAGGGGGGCATTTGTAACATACTGATATAAAAAATAACTCTAGGAAGTAAGTTCATTTTTACGATAGAAAGTCGAGCAGCAAATGATAGGGAGAACTTTGACCATCTTTCTAGATCGTCTGCAAAGGCTTTTGAGAGTTTTTTATAATTTTTTGAGACTGTTTTATCCACGGAGGAATAAATATTAAGTCCCAAGTATTTAAAGTGTGAAACTACTGGTATACCTAAAAGATGTGTATCAGTAGTCATTACATCATTTAAAGGGAGTAGGGATGACTTCTCTAAATTGATCTTGTACCCAGATATAAATCCATTTCAATCATGAGAGGCCAGTTCGTAGGATTTAACAAACTTTATTTAGCAATCGGCATGCATGGCAAATGCTTTGGCGCATGACTCCATTAGCCAGTGGCACTGCTCTTGAGGCAAGAGGAGGGCATCTGCTTAGGCTAGTAGATCCCCCCCCCCGTGGGGGATCAGGAGTCACGACTCGTTGGTGGCGGACTGGGGAGGTGGGTGGGGCAAAACAACGCTCCGGAGGAGGGCTCAAGGGAGATGGACTGCTGTGAAGCTGCTGCTGTTATGATCGGCCAGAGAGAGAGAGGTGACGTAGAACCCTTGGTATATATATGAGAATTAACTGACGTCATATCTGACGTCATTACGGACGTCATACTAAGACTTTGACTGACCACGTCATACTAGAACTTGATTGACGTCAGGGGTGATCGGATTAGATTATGCACGAATGGCCTTCTGCTTGAACTATGGTCTAGAGACCTCACTTCAATCATGAGAGGCCAGTTCGTAGGATTTAACAAACTTTATTTAGCAATCGGCATGCATGGCAAATGCTTTGGCGCATGACTCCATTAGCCAGTGGCGCTGCTCTTGAGGCAAGAGGAGGGCATCTGCTTAGGCTAGGAGATCCCCCCAAAAGGAAGATCTGATTACCGGAGGTTAATTGAGATCTGCGGGCACCGGTAGTTGATTGTACTTTTCTGGCCTTCGACCTTTTAACGACTTATGGCTACTTGCGGCTGGCGCTTCTCAACTCGGTCGGGCCTTCGATCTTGACCCCCCTACTTGCGTTGCGGCTGGCGCTTCCCAGCTCGGTCGGGCCTTGCGCGCCGCACGACTTGGCCTTCTGACTGACCCTGACTCTCTCTCTCGACTCTCTCTCTCCCCCAAAAATGATCCGGGAGATTTACTGCGCCTACTGGGCGCTGTGCTTTCGGGGAGCCACCACCAACGAGACATTTTGGCACGGAGCCCGGGACACTGTTTGTTGCCATGCTCGCCGATTGAGGAAGGAGGGTTCTTTGGGCCGCGGTATGGCCGCCTGCTCCGGGCGGGTGTAGCTGGAGAGCTGATGAAGACCAGCTGGGGCGTCCTCTTGAGGTGCTGGATGACTTAGGGGTTGGTGACTTAGTGACTTAGGGGTTCCCAACTTGGCCTGGGTGACTTAGAGATTTCCCGACTGGGCGCTGGACTTGGATGACTTAGGGGTTGGTGACCCGACTTGGCCTGGGTGACTTAGTGGCTTCCCAACTTGGCGCTGGGGCCAGTCTGAGGCCTGAGCCTGATGTAGCGAGCCATGGGGAGTAGATTGTTTCCAGGAGTTAGGATGGCTTAGGGGTTGGTGACTTAGTGGCTTAGGGGATGACTTAGGGGTTGGTGACTTAGTGGCTTAGGGGATGACTTAGGGGTTGGTGACTTAGTGGCTTAGGGGGTGATTTAGGGGTTGGTGACTTAGTGGCTTGGGGGATGGCTTAGGGGTTGGTGACTTGGTGGCTTAGGGGCTGGTGACTTGGTGACTTAGGGGTTGGTGACTTAGTGGCTTGGGGGATGACTTAGGGGTTGGTGACTTGGTGGCTTAGGGGTTGGTGACTTAGTGGCTTAGGGGGTGACTTAGGGGTTGGTGACTTAGTGGCTTGGGGGATGGCTTAGGGGTTGGTGACTTGGTGGCTTAGGGGCTGGTGACTTAGTGGCTTAGGGGGTGACTTAGGGGTTGGTGACTTAGTGGCTTGGGGGATGACTTAGGGGTTGGTGACTTGGTGGCTTAGGGGTTGGTGACTTAGTGGCTTAGGGGGTGACTTAGGGGTTGGTGACTTAGTGGCTTGGGGGATGAACTTAGGGGTTGGTGACTTGGTGGCTTAGGGGATGGCTTAGGGGTTGGTGACTTAGTGGCTTAGGGGGGTTGGTGACTTAGTGGCTTAGGGGGTGACTTAGGGGTTGGTGACTTAGTGGCTTGGGGGATGACTTAGGGGTTGGTGACTTGGTGGCTTAGGGGTTGGTGACTTAGTGGCTTAGGGGGTGACTTAGGGGTTGGTGACTTAGTGGCTTGGGGGATGAACTTAGGGGTTGGTGACTTGGTGGCTTAGGGGATGGCTTAGGGGTTGGTGACTTAGTGGCTTAGGGGGGTTGGTGACTTAGTGGCTTAGGGGGTGACTTAGGGGTTGGTGACTTAGTGGCTTGGGGGATGAACTTAGGGGTTGGTGACTTGGTGGCTTAGGGGATGGCTTAGGGGTTGGTGACTTAGTGGCTTAGGGGGGTTGGTGACTTAGTGGCTTAGGGGATGACTTAGGGGTTGGTGACTTAGTGGCTTAGGGGTGACTTAGGGGTTGGTGACTTAGTGGCTTAGGGGATGGCTTAGGGGTTGGTGACTTGGTGGCTTAGGGGCTGGCTTAGGGGTTGGTGACTTAGTGGCTTAGGGGATGGCTTAGGGGTTGGTGACTTAGTGGCTTAGGGGATGACTTAGGGGTTGGTGACTTAGTGGCTTAGGGGATGACTTAGGGGTTGGTGACTTGGTGGCTTAGGGGATGACTTAGGGGTTGGTGACTTAGTGGCTTAGGGGTTCCCGGCTTGGCCCTTTTTTTGTGTTATTACTATTGTTATTAGTGGGCGTTTAAAGATGGGATGATCAGATCGCAGACCGGGTAGATTGTCGATCAACTCGCTTTATTTAATCAAACACGAGGGACACCTACAGTACATGTGGTGTTTTCAAAGCAATGTAAATCAATATTTCTTGTTTGGTGGGGGGCGGGTCCTTTGCGGGCAGCGGGAGCGGGGGTGGGCGCAGGAGTATGCTAACTAAATTGATGTCTCTGCCCTTCAAAATCTGGGATCTCAACCTGGGAGACACATCGGCACAGGGAGAAACAAAAGGCATACCAAATGAGATGGCGGGCGTGGCGGACGCCAGGGTGTTCATCTGGGCGGGTTGGGCGGTGGTGAGGAGCACGTCGGCTTGCTGCGTGGGCGGGGGCGGGATCGGCTGCTGCACTGGCTGGGCTGTGGCGAACGTGGGGGGAAAGGGGGGGGGGGTTTCCAGGGCCCTCAGACGAGCATCCACTGATTTGCTAGCATCTAGCAGGGACAGCAGAATGGCTCTTGACGAATGGTGCCGTTTCCGCTTCCGGGGCGGCGGTCTGGAGGTCAGTGCGGCCAGGAAGGACATGGCGTCTCGCGGTGGCCCCACGGCCTGTATTTCCCCGGCGTCTCCCCGCTCTCGGAGCGGCTGCCTCTGCTGATCTTCGTCCGCGGCCTCTCGCACGTCCACGCCGAGCGGCCTCCCCCTCTGGCACGCTCGCACGCGTTCTTGGGCGACCGGGCGCACGCGGCACTTCGTCATCTGCTTTCCTTCCAAGGGCCGTCGCAGTGGCGCGCCCCGTGCCACGGGAACGCGCGCCGGGCCTTTTCATCGTGGCTGCGTTGGCGGCCTGTGGTCCGGCCGCTTCGCCAACGTCTTCATCAGACGTCTCGGAAAGCAAGAACGCACCGTGGCCGATCTGGAACGGGGTCTCGTTGGCTGAGCTGCTGTCGCTGTCCGTGGACTGCTCTGGCTCGGAGCTCGACATGCCGGGAATGGAGTGGGAAACGTTGAGGAATATGCGGGGAATATCTGCGTTGGATTTCCACGGGTAGAGAAGGCTTGAGGGTGCTGATTCGGTCTCCGGATATGGTGCAAAACAACGCTCCGGAGGAGGGCTCAAGGGAGATGGACTGCTGTGAAGCTGCTGCTGTTATGATCGGCCAGAGAGAGAGAGGTGACGTAGAACCCTTGCTATATATATGAGAATTAACTGACGTCATATCTGACGTCATTACGGACGTCATACTAAGACTTTGACTGACCACGTCATACTAGAACTTGATTGACGTCAGGGGTGATCGGATTAGATTATGCACGAATGGCCTTCTGCTTGAACTATGGTCTAGAGACCTCACATTCTTTGACAATATTTAATACTGCTAAGAGAGAGGTTGGTGTTTGGTTGAGGTATATTAATAAATCGTCAGCATAAAGAGAAGTCTTTTGAATGGTGCCTTTCAAAGGTATCCCCTTCACTTCTTGGGAGTTTCTTATTTGTTGGGCTAATGGTTCTAATGATAAAATAAAAAGCGATCCTGAAGCTGGGCAGCCTTGACGAGAACCTGTTGCAATAGCAAATTGAGGAGAGCATTGGTTCCCTGTAAGGACCATAGCCATAGGATTTGAATAAAGAGTTTTGAACATATTTATAAAATCCATCCCAAACCCCATATGCTGCATTGTATACCATAGATATGACCATTGGAGGTTGTCAAAGGCTTTTTCAGCGTCTACAGACAGTACTGCACATGGTGATGTTAAAGTTTGTCCTAAATGTATGGTGTGGAGTAGACGTCTTATATTGTCCGAAGACAATCTATGCTTGACAAAGCCTGTCTGATCTGGGTGTACCAATTTCGGCAGTACTATCTCGAGACGGCGAGCCAAGACCTTTGCATATAATTTGATATCGGAATTAATAAGAGATAGAGGACGCCAATTTGAACATAATTTAGGATCTTTGCCTTTCTTATGCAAAACTGAAATTAATGCAGTATTTACATCTTTGTGAAATTCTCCTTTTTGTATGGCAGTTTGTATCATCTGCAATAAAAGAGGACCTAATTCATGCCAGAATTTGAGGTAAACCTCAGGGGGGATACCATCTAGTCCTGGGGATTTTCCCTTGTTCATATCTTTCAATGCAGCATATAATTCGTTTAAGGTTATTGGGGAGTCCAAAGATTTAGCTTCTTCATTAGAAAGTGTTGGTATACTCAGCCCTTCAAAAAACATGTCTAGGTGATTTCTCGTGCATTGTTCTTTGGATGAGTATAGATTTGTATAAAACAGCTGAAACTCTCGATTAATTAAACTGGGGTCATACAATAGGACTCCATCACTGGACATAATAGATGAAATGTCAGCCAACCGGTCATTTTCACGTATTTTACTAGCCAATAAATAACTAGGTCTACCATCCAAGTACTCATTTTGTCTTGTTCTATGTACTAGAAATTCAGCCCTTTGTGTAAGTAAGGTGTTTAATTCAGCTTTGACCTTGGATAATTCAATTTCTTTCTCTGGAGTAAAGTAAATCTGTTGTTCTGTAATTATTCTAGTTTGAGTATGCTCTAAATCTATAATCTTTTTGAGATTACGTTTATTAAGGCCAGAAGCAAATGCTATGGTGTTATTTCTAATGAAGCCTTTGGTAGCGTCCCATAAATATCTTACATCACTCACAGAATTAATGTTGATATCAAAAAAGGCATGTAATTCTAATATGAATTGTTCACAATATTTTTCATTCTGTAAGAGTGTTAGATTAAATTTCCATCTTGGGGCACGTTTTTTAGTGTTATTGAATCCCATTGTACATAAAGTTGCGTGGTGGTCAGACATAGACATGTATACAATTTTTGATGTCTGTACCAGATGAGTAATTTTGGATGATATCAAGATGTAATCAATTCTGGAATATGTTCGGTGTCTAGCTGAGAAAAAGGTAAATTGTTTCTTGTCCGGATGATGTACTCTCCAAATATCCACCATGGCATAAATAGATATCATGTTAGATAATGCTCTAGTAGAGGATGAACCACTGTTAGTGATTTTTGATCGATCCATTAGAGGGTCAAGAACAGTGTTCATATCACCTCCAAGAATTAATTGATAATCTGTCATATCATCCAAAATTCTAGATAAGTTGGAGAAATACACAGGGTCATAAGTATTAGGTGCATACACAGACAAAAATGCAATTCTTTCACCACAGAAAATCGTTTTTATGTAGGCTATTCTACCTTCCTCATCATTTCCCTTATCGATAATGTGTAATTTAAGATTATTACGCACCAATATTATCACACCCTTTGTTTTGTTATTGGCAGACGAGGAAGCGACTAACTTATACATATTACTTCGGATGTTTTTCATATCTTGACGCATTATTTTAGTTTCTTGAAGTAATACAATATGTGAGCCCTGTCTGCCAATAACATCAAGACACCCAATGCTCTTGACATGGTTATTAATCCCCTGGACATTCCAAGATAGTACTGTTAACTTATTCATAATGAATATGATAGTTTACTAGTGGGCAGGAAAGGAAATCACAATAGATAACAACCAAACCAAATGAATAAAAAACAGAAAAAACAAAAGCTTCAGTCTCAGGCCACTTTCCCTTCCCATTCCCTCCCACCTTTCCCTTAAACCCACTAGGGGGAGTCATCGATTCACTTTTAAACAAAGCATTCATACTAAATTCTAAAACTCCACCTTTCTTCTTCCCCATACCTTGCTTCTATTTGCAAGGCAGTGACACGACGATAGCTTCATCGGCGTTCCCCCTTCCAAGTGTCTGTTGCATGAAGGCCATGAAATAATATTAACTAGTATCCACCTAAGATAACATAGGCCTCTTTTTTTTTTTTTTTTTTTTATCGAGGACTATACACTCATAGTGAGATCAAAACTTTTCTGTATATTTATATAGGCCTATTCTTTTTTTTTTTTTTTTTTTTTTTTTTTTTTTTTACATTATTAAACCTATCACATGTGCATCCGTTTAAAGAAATAGAGTAGGCATGGTTTTCTACATGTGGATTGTCACTTGGTGCAGCTATGGCAGGCTTTTAGGTCTGTCCATCCATACCTGTATAGACTCGGGCTCAAACGTTAATCGTCCTTCAGTGACGGTTATGTCACTTCAGTGTAGAAGTCGATGGTGCAGCTGGGCTCGGACCTGTATGTAAACGGCATCTCGTAGTCGTCTGGTTCATCGTTTAGTCGTCTTTCAATGTTGGCTGTATTACTTCAGTGTAGAAGTCCGTAGCTTCGGCTGAGCTCCGACGTGTATGTAGATGGCGCCTCAGTCGTCAGGCTCGGACGTTAATGGTCATTCAATGATGGCTGTATCACTTTAGTGTAGAAGTCCATTGCTTCGGCTGGACTCGTGAAGGATCGTGTTTCGTTGTTGAACGTAATCAGCATCTTTGCTGGATAAACCACCCCATACTTCAGATTGGTCTTCCGTAGCAAGTCTCTGATTTCATTGTAGGCAGCATGTTGTTTCCGTTGTTCAACAGACAAATCAGGGTAAACACTTATCTTCTGGCCTTGGTATTGGAGAGCTCCTTGTTTCCCCTTTTCTGCAGCCATTCGGAGGATGATACGTTTGACATCAAGACTGTGTAGTCGTGTAATCATGCACCTCTTCTGGTTGGTGGTCGGTCCTGTACGATGCGCTACACTTATCAACGGCATGGGCCCCAGTACGTCTTTGCCGAATAAATCATATAATAGTGTAGTAGTGAAATGTGTCGGTTTAGATGCCTCTACTGCATTTGGCAGACCAATTATCCTCAAATTAAATTTTCTGCTGTGGTTTTCCAGAGTCTCTGTCTTTTCCTTCAGTTGTTGGACTTCTTTAGCGAGCCTTTTGTTTTCTGCTTCAGTCATGGCTAACCTGGATTCTGCTTCATTAGCAAATCATTCCAAATCGTGGACCTTAGTCCGGCAGGACCCAACATCATCTTTCAGCTCTTTCAAAGTGTCCTTGATCGGTTTTAGCTTTAAATCGAGAGCGCTGGAAAGTTCTTCTCGCATTATTGATCGTATCAGCGCGGCGAGTTCTACGTTGTCCATTTCGAGTCTGGAGAGTGCTCTCGTTTTAATAGACATGGATTTGGGCCGTACTAGGCATTAGTCCGTTCCGGGTTGTTACCTTTTGCACCAAATTAACTGAATTACGATACACAAGATGTCGTCTTGTTTGCCATCTGAAATAATCAGTTAGAGATTATCTCAAACTTGTAAAAAAAGTTAAAAAGAGAGGAAACGCCGAGATGCTGGCAGCGTGGTCAGTGCATGTCACCCGGAAGCGGAAGTCTTTGTGTTATTGTCCACTTTTAAACTAGTTTTGTTCTTACTCATTCAATGTAATGCACTACTCTACTCAGTTACTTAAAGGATGGGTTTTCCGTGGGGAATATGAATATATATTAAATCTCACGCCCCTAAGGTTTTCGAATCCGTTGAAATTTTTGAAATTGGATATTCACTGCCAGAGATATCAAGCATCTCTCACATATTTTTTGGGCCAGCCGACGCGTTTCGCGTCATCTGGCCTAAGTCCGCCTTGCGGAAGTCGTGCACCTATGAACTACAACTGTTGTTGGCCATGGTCCCGCCTCTAGAGGTCCTCCACGCCCCTTCAGAGGCCTTGACCAAAACAAAAACGCAGCCATCTTGTCAACCGCCTAGCCTGCTGTAGCTAATATTAGCTTCCCATAGTTCCTTGCAAAGAGACCATTATCTCGGGAACGGAAGCACTAATCGACACGGGACTGGCGGCATTGGAAAGCTCGTCAAATTTTACATCTAGTAGTAGGTGGGTTGAAGTAACGAAATCAACGCTGAGCAATGTACCCGTTTTTACACATTTTTACAGAAAATAGTTACAACATCAGATGCGCGTAACTCCTACGAAAATGCCTTAAAATGCATGAAAAAATTTTTATGAAGACATCTCCCGACATATATACTACCGTTTACATTTGGTGCAATTTGGAGGCAATTTTATTTTCGATTTATTTCTTGTTCTTTGTATATTTCATTGTCGAAGCCTTCTTCTTCTTCTTCTTTGAGTTTTATGGCGGTTGGCAAACATATATGTGCATTACCGCCACCTACTGGAGTTTGATATCAGCCAAATGCCTGAGGGGTGGGCATAAAAACGAAGGCCACGCGAGCCCAGTGCATTGTGGGAAATGTAGTATTTCGAGTCCCCGCACCCGCACCTCCCCCCCACCACCCCCCCCCCACACACAGAGTGGATTTCGGTTGATATCTCTGTGAGTAAACCTCCAATTTCAAAAATTTCAACGGATTCGAAAACCTTAGGGGCGTGAGATTTAATATATATTCATATTCCCCACGGAAAACCCATCCTTTAATGTAATGCACTTCTCTACTTAATGTAATGCACTTCTCTACTCAAGGCGGGCTGGGGTCGCAGGAAACACTGGAGGCGAGCCGTGCCGTTGTTGCTCACCACAATGTAGGGCTGCATCACCTTCACGGCTGACAGAGAGGAGGGGAAGAGTTTAGGTATTCACCTTATTCCTAGACCTACGTTTCCCATGATTCTCAGCGGTTGCCGGTTGTCGACTTCCTGTTTACATTTTTTTCACTAGCAAGGACGTGCGCGCCCCTGTCAAAAAGTGGGAACGTTTGGCTTATTTGATCCGAAATGGCTAAAAATAGTAATGTTGTGTGGTTGCGTAGCGGCGATATTTTACAAAAAGGAGGTGAATGTCAATTCACTCGTACTGTACGGGCTTATTTGAGCCGAAATGGCTAAAAATAGCATGTGGTTGCATAGCGGCCGCTTTTGTTTTGAAGGCTCAGGTCCCTATCGTTGCATCGGCGCTGTTTCTAGGCCGAGCGGCTGGCGCAGCTCAAATCAGTGGCCGTGGACCAGCGCACTTGATATCGTCGTGCTGGCGCTAGACGCAGCCTCAACCATTACAACCACGCCTTTTAAGCGTAAAATTATGCACCGTCATGCTCATTGGATAACTGCAATAAACGAATCGCACGCTTGCCTTTTTAGCTCCAATTCCAGTGATCCCGCAAAACCAGACGAAAGCCAAACGCTCTGCCCCCCCCCCCCCCTCCCTTCATCCAGTCTGTGTGTCTGCATTATAGGCTATTATTCCATATTATTATGCTTCTCAAACCAATCTAACTGCAGTTTCAATACTGCAAGCATGTAAATACGCTACACTATAGCAAGATCAAAGTGAAAATAATGTACTAAACGCATCAGCTAGAAAAATATAGCCTATTAGATTGGTGAAAGTTTGTCCAGAAAGATATCGTTTTCTCTCCCCTGCTGCAGGTAGAATGATGCACATAAATATACCCTACATTATGTAAAGTCATTGCATAAATGTGTTTTTATTGTAAAACTAAATGTCAAGTAGGGCCAAGTTATTGGAGAGGACATCACAGTATAGCACATCACAGAAGCGCGTTCCGCTGTCACTTATCTAAATCACGTTAAACCCACAAGGGGTATATATAGGCTCAAGAGGACATATATGTTTCACATAGGGTGGTGTTTCATTTCGATGTTTTATTTGGTCCAATATTGAAATGTTCTACAATTGCAGGTTGTCTTACCATTACACATTATTTTAGATCTACCTTTTATATCTATTTCGGCTCATTTGGTTGCTATTTAGTAGCGAAATGGAGGACCCAATTGCATGCTGGGAGTGGACATTCACAGGCAGTAAACTTACAACTGCTATTTCCTATGGGAAGCTGGGTGCTGCTATGTGTTGTGTCTGTTTGAGCGAGGGAGTCAGAGAGAGAGAGAGAAGGGTGACTCAGAGGCAGAAGAGCACTGGCGCACTGAATAGGCCTGGTTTCAGAGAGAGACAGAGAAGGGTGACAGGGGAGAGGCACAAGTGCACTGGCGCACTGAATAGGCCTGGTTTTCAAAGGCGCAAAGCGCTAAATTTACGGCAGGTGCGAAGATAGCAGTACGCCGGGATTTAAGGCCGACACGCCCACTTTGGCCCATTCTGGGACTGCGCCATTCGGCCTAAAGCGCATTTGGCAGCGTAAAGCCATATTGATATCGTCCCAAAACAGGCGCAAGGCACGTTTTTTTGCGTTTAAGGCCCGTTTTAGCGCCGAAGGCTTGTGGGAGAATAGGGCCCCTAAATGTCCAAACTGAAACTCTTATTATTTGGTCATTGAACGTAGCTTTAGCGGTCTCTCTCTTTCAAGATTCAAGATATTGTCACTCCGTTGTACAATTATGCACGTGTGAAATTATTATGCTGGGGCTCCATTACAAGACATAGGTAGGTACAAAGTCACAACAATTATTACGATTATTTTCAGTCTCTTTCGCTATGAACGGCCCTGGGCGGAAACAGGCAACCGGCAGCTGGAAACAGGGAGAGGGGGTGTCATGGAAGCGCCCACTGTCTCACCAGGAAACTCGTGAATACAGTAGAACCATGCAGTGCCTATCAATATGATCTACTTCCAGTAGATCATTTTGAATAAATACAGATTGCTCTATTCATCTTCAATTGAACCTCTTTCATGACTGTCTGCAGTCATTTCATTTCAAGTCAAGTCAAGTTTATTTATATAAAGTATTGCAAGATACGTCTACATCAGAGCTATTCTTACATCTTTGCTGCGTTCTTCACTTCTTTCTTTGTTTTGTTTTTTTGGTCCAAATCTGACAACATAGTATGGTCACATTATTATGAAGGTGTTTTATTTATTTATTTATTTATTTATTTATTTATTTATTTATTTATTTATTTATTTATTTATTTATTTATGTTTTTCAGATTGTCCCCCATTTTCTCCCCAATTATACTTGGCCAATTTATCCCCACGCTGCCCTATTGGCTGCCCCGGTCGCTCCTCCACCCTCTGCCGATCTGGGGAGAGCCGAGACTAGCACCATGCTTCCTCCGACACATGCGCAGTTGCCAGCCGCTTCCGTTCACCTGACAGTGCGGAGCTTCACCGGCAGGACGTAGCATGTGGGAGGATCACGCTATTCCCACCAGTCCCCTTCCACCCCGACCAGGTGCCGGGACCGACCAGAGGAGGCGCTAGTGCAGCGACCAGGACTATGAAGGTGTTTTATAATAAATTTATTTGTTAGACAGTGGACATTAGATTATCAAAAGCACACCATCAGTATGAGCCTCTAAACAAAACCGTACATATTGAAGTGTAGCATGCAGTGATACAGTTACACTGTGTAACTGTATCACTGTATCAGTATCAGAATCAGAATCAGAATCACTTTTATTGCCACAGTATGCAAGTTACATACGAGGAATTTGTCTTAGTGTCTGTATACATGTAGCAGCGTAGCGGTCACATCAATATACAGAGATAAGAAGTAGGAAGATAACTAAAGACAATCGCAAAGTTGCAAGTGCAATCAAATCGAGTCAATATATATAATATGTACATGTGTACATAAGTGTTCTGTGGATGATAAATATGAATTTACGTTGGATTTACATGAGATTTACAGACTCAGTGATACAGTATCAGTATCTGTGATACAGTTACACTGTGTAACTGTATCACAGCCAGTTACACACAGTGTAACTGTGTAACTGACTGTCATTTTTATAATGTGCAAAAATGCGTCAGTGAAATATAAGCTGGATCTTTAATGTCCACACTAATGACCATTACTTAGGGCTAAATAATTGGAAGTCAATGGACTAAGAAAACTCGTGAACTCAGCCAATAAGTTAATGGAAGGCAATTATGCTCTGTCCAGCCGAGCCGGTCTCGCTCCAGATAAAAAGCAGTTTGTTACGATGCCTGCTGCTAGCGTACACATTAGCATCGCGCTGCCCCAGGCTGCTTAGCTGCCATGCATACTGTATCTACTGGCTTAGCCTGACTGGTCGACCTGTCTCATTAAATGTAGTGCTATTGACTCTCCTCTGGCTGGCCCTGCTGCACGGCTCTGTGGCCCTGAGGCTAGCTAGCTCTGACCTTTCATCACATCACCTCACATCACCTCACTGATTAAGCTGCGAAAATCATGAAGGACTGCACCCACCCTGCCAATGGACTGTTTGCCCCTCTCCCCTCTGGTAGGAGGCTACGCAGTATCAAAGCCAGAACCACCAGGCTCAAGAACAGCTTCTTCCCGGTGGCTGTGAGAATTATGAACAATGCATAATCACTCCAACGATATATTCTTTAGTTTTCTCGTATCTAATTATATACATATATATTAATATCTTTTATAGTACATAGCATGTATTATATCTATATATGTATATATCAAAATGCTGCTTTAGTTGCTTTAGTTTTCTCGTATCTAATTATATACATATATATTAATATCTTTTATAGTACATAGCATGTATTATATCTATATATGTATATATCAAAATGCTGCTTTAGTTGCTTTAGTTTTCTCGTATCTAATTATATACATATATATTAATATCTTTTATAGTACATAGCATGTATTATATCTATATATGTATATATCAAAATGCTGCTCGTGCAATATACTGCTGCTATTTCTCATAACGTTTACCTTATTATTACTTTTCCTACGTATCTAATTATATACATATATATTATTTCTTATATATATAGTACATAGTATGTATTATATCTATATATGTATATATTTAAAATCTGCTGCTCCTGTAGTGAATGCTGCCACACTCCTCGCACTTTAATGCCGCCAGCTGTGAGCGAAACAAAATGGACTTTGAGTGGCTCCGTGTTGAGCGAAACATGCACTTTAAACTGTTTTCTCTGCTCTTACACCAGGTATTATGTTGTTTTTATGATGTTTCTAATTTATGTTTTTATATTGTTTTTCTTTCTTAGTATTCAGTTGTTTTTATGGTATCTTATGATTTATGATATCCTAGTTAATCTAGTTGATTTATCCACCAGGACCTTGAGTTCATATTTCGTTCTCTCTCATGTTTCATGTTTTGGAATGACAATAAATATCCTTGAACCTTGAACCTTGAAATCCCCAAGCCAGCAACGGGCAAGAAGATCTATAAGATGCTATGCTCTCTCTCTCTCTCTCTCTCTCTCTCTCTCTAAATCTATAAGATGCTATGCTCTCTCTCTCTCTCTCTCTCTCTCTCTCTGTGTGGCCGACATCAATCTGTGTCACGTTCAATTACAAAGTGCCAATGTGCTTTCTTAGAGAGAGAGAGAGAGAGAGAGAGAGAGAGAGAGAGAGAGAGAGAGAGAGAGAGAGAGAGTTGATTTGAATTCTGATAGATTAGTGTGAACCTCAGGAATGCAACAGCTCCGTCTGCAAGGCCAGATTAGCAATAACCCTGAGAATGGATGTACATTGCTAGGCCACGATAGACTCCGTATTCCATGGAATTCCAGTTGACTGATTATGCTTTCAAAGGAGTGGAGGCAGGGAAAATGGCCTCGATGAAATTCTTTGACCCATGATGGAGGAGAAAATGATTTGACCCATGATGGAGGAGAAAATGGAGAAGAACGATATAATTAGTTTGTGCTTGCAAAACTAACCCCTGAATTAGGGCTGCAAGTAATGATGATTTTCATTGTCGATGAATCTGTCGATGATTTTTTCTCGCGTAATCGATTCGTCGTTGGGTCTATTCACCTTATGTGGCCACGCCCATTTGAGCCGGTTGTGTGGTCGTGTGACGACTTCCGGCTAAAAAAGAAAGAAAAAGAAAATGGCTGGCTGCTCCAATATCATCTAACTCTGAATTAACTAATAATTTAGCCAATTGTATGTAACATACCAAATATAAGCAAACGGCAATGTCTACGAATGCAACGCCATGTAACTGGCTCGTTAAGTCTCGCATTCCAGGGAATTACGTTAATGTCTGCGGGTCTTATAGACGTAAGTGGCTCGAGCTGCGCTCGGAGAAGAGAAAACTATCTGAAGCTTTCTTTGTTGGAGTCCAGGTATGTTTTACAAGAAAGTGCTCGTCATTGTCGACGACAACGTTATCTGACCTGGCTAACAGTGGATACTCGCTTGCTTGCTGTGTACCGAGCTCAAAGTAGTAGGCTACGTTCTTTATTTTACCCCCTGCACTGTCCGCTACAAAAACAACTCTCTTCTTCATGACGTTCTTTCATATTTGGCGCCGTGACCGCCGGAAGTGTTAACACGACTCGGAAGAATTTGGCCCACCACCGCGTCTGAACATAAGGTGAATAAAATGCCACAAATTGGATCACACGTTTTTCTCCACAAAGCCCAAGATATCCTCAAATATCCTCTTTTGTCCTGAGAGTCCACAACCTCAAAATCATCAGTTTACTGTCCTGACCAAGAGTCAACAACCTCAAGATCATCAGTTTACTGTCCTGACCAAGAGTCAACAAGTCAATCCCGCCAACTATGAATGCAGTAGCAGGTCTATAGTGAGACTGAGGACCATTCTCTCCTTTCCCGGAACACAGAAAACTGCAGCTATTTCAAACAATGACATTTCAGCCCGTTCATCAGCATTATCGGATCGCAGTCTGGAAGCCAGCCAGCCGTCTCCATGCAGTATTCCCATCAGACCTAAGGCATTTCCAGTCATGGTAGGTGCACCTGCACCTGCCCATTGGAACCCAGTGGTTCTCTAAATGGGGGACTGAGGACTCCAAGAGGGTTCTGGAGAGACACCAGCAGGGGGTCGGCAAGGGAATTCAGGAATAGCTAAATTTCAGTATTATACTAGAAGGTACTGCAGGGATCACATACTGTTTTGTAGGCTTACCCAGAGGTCCCTGCACTTCCTGGTTCCAACCTGTAAAAGTCAATGGGATCTTTGTATGGGAATTTTGGTTAAACGCATGAACTAAGGTCTATGGATTATGAAACAGCAAACTTTGTGTTCAGCAGGATAATCTTCACAAATGAGGACCACTTTTGTGACTTCTGAAGCCGTTTTCGGAAAATCATGTTAAAAAAAAGCCTTTACGCTTCGAAAATGATCAAAGTGGTCTCCGTTTTTTAAGATAATCTTGCTGGACATAAAGTTTGCTGTATCATAAACTGTTGTTATAACCCCAGTCCTTATTTCATGCATTTGACCAAAATCTAGATACAAAAATTGACTTTCACCCGGAGGTCCTACCATCCAGGTGTTCCGGACTCATTCAAATAAATACAATTATTTAGTAATAAAAATTAACTATTTATAACAGTGTAGTTTCTTTCTTATCTCCCCAGTTTCAGTATATTTTCTATAAATCAAACCAAACAAGAGGATCTCCTCAGATGGGGTTCTCTGGTACAAAATCTTATAGCTGTTTAGGGCACCAAAACCAACCCCTGCTCTGGCCCTCCATGTCAGTTGTTCTCAAACCTTTTCACATTAAGGGCCCCTAAAATGACAGGAATTAGACCACGGACCACCATTTAATAAGGTTTTGTCCCAGGGTCCCCCATCTGATAAGATTTTTGCTTTCACAGGTGTTTTATTACAGAAAGTGTATGAAACATGATCAAAATAGTCATTGTGTTACTTATGAATGGAATTATAGCGAAAATAATGCATTCACGTTTTTGCTGGGGACCCAGTGGAACCCCCTCAAGGACCCCCGGGGGTCCCCGGACCCCACTTTGAGAACCACTGCTCCATGTGACTGTAAGGGCCTTTCTTCACACTGAGGACAGACAGCTGCAGGCTGCTAGACATTTCCCAACGGTGAAGTGAGCTCGAAAGGCAGGCAGGCAGGCAGGCAGGCAGGCACACACACACACACACACACACACACACACACACACACACACACACACACACACACACACACACACACACACACACACACACACACACACACACACACACACACACACACAGAACAGGCAGGCAGGCAGGCAGGCAGGCAGACAGACAGACAGACAGACAGACAGACAGACACAGAAAGACAGACACAGAAAGACAGACACAGACAGACAGACAGACAGACAGACAGACAGACAGACAGACAAATAGACCGACAGACAGACAGACAGACAGACAGACAGACAGACAGACAGACAGACAGACAGACAGCCAGGCAGGCAGGCAGGCAGGCAGACAGACAGACAGACACAGAAAGACAGACACAGAAACACAGACACAGAAAGACAGACACAGACAGACAGACAGACAAATAGACAGACCGACAGACAGACAGACAGACAGACAGGCAGGCAGGCAGACAGACAGACAGACAGACAGACAGACAGCCAGGCAGGCAGGCAGGCAGGCAGACAGACAGACAGACACAGAAAGACAGACACAGAAACACAGACACAGAAAGACAGACACAGACAGACAGACAGACAGAGACAGACAGACATACAGACAGAGACAGACAGACAGGCAGGCAGGCAGACAGAGACAGACAGACAGACAGAGACAGACAGACAGACAGACAGACAGACAGACAGACAGAGACAGACAGACAGACAGAGACAGACAGACAGACAGACAGACAGACACACAGCTGTTTCCACACCCTGCCATGCCTGTTCTTGCTCAGGTAATGACATTAAGTTCTGTAGTGGCTAATATAGAAGGTGCTGCCACAGCCCTGCTGCAGCCTGGGCTTTGCCATAAATGACAAACACCAAAATACTGAAGACTACTGCACACATCTCCAGCTCTACTGAAGAGTAAGACCACTGCACACATCTCCAGCTCCACTGAAGAGTAAGACCACTGCACACATCTCCAGCTCTACTGAAGAGTAAGACCACTGCACACATCTCCAGCTCCACTGAAGAGTAAGACCACTGCACACATCTCCTGCTCCACTGAAGAGTAAGACCACTGCACACATCTCCAGCTCCTCTGAAGAGTAAGACCACTGCACACATCTCCAGCTCCACTGAAGAATAAGACCACTGCACACATCTCCAGCTCCACTGAAGAGTAAGACCACTCCTCACATCTCCAGCTCCTCTGAAGAGTAAGACCACTGCACACATCTCCAGCTCCACTGAAGAGTAAGACCACTGCACACATCTCCAGCTCCTCTGAAGAGTAAGACCACTGCACACATCTCCTGCTCCACTGAAGAATAAGACCACTGCACACATCTCCAGCTCCACTGAAGAGTAAGACCACTGCACACATCTCCAGCTCCTCTGAAGAGTAAGACCACTGCATACATCTCCAGCTCCTCTGAAGAGTAAGACCACTGCACACATCTCCAGCTCCACTGAAGAGTAAGACCACTGCACACATCTCCAGCTCCACTGAAGAGTAAGACCACTGCATACATCTCCAGCTCCTCGTGAAAGCCAGCAGTCTGCTTGATCACATCAGAAGCAAACATACCCTTATAGGAAAAATAACTAATCCTATAAGAAATAGTAGAAGCTATACTAGTACCGATGATTGATTGATTGATTGATTGATTCCTTTGTCATGCTAACAATGAAGCCCAGCCTGGACTTATAATACATGTAACAATGATCAATAGTGGCAACCAAAATAGAAACAATGTATTAATAATACAAGACGCACCAAACCTCATAATTAGACCTGTGACCTCACACACATTTGATCAGGAGAGCATCTTACTTACAAAGCTGACATCACCTTCTATTGCAGGCCTTAGAAATAAAAGTGGCAGTCTTAAATACTTTACCCTTAAATAACCACTCCAACTTCTAAAGCCACCATCTGCCCAGAATAGTTCCGGTTTTTGCTTTTGCATTATTTTCATCAAACAAGGGGATCCTGAAATCGTAGTATACAACAAAACATGAAATTAAATTCATTTTTGACATCTTTTAGAGATCACAGACATTGCATATTCTCTTCTGCATAGCCGTGAACTTACTTCAATAGCAAGGGGTAGGAAACCAAGTGTCAACTGAGCACATTATGATGATCTCTGGCTTAGTCAGAAAGGAAGTCACAGAAATGAATAGGAATATTTAGGAATAGTGATTCCCAATAAGAGCTGTGATACACTCGCGAATCACAGGTACACCATACATCCCTATGAATAAATTATAATATTCCTCTGTTCGCTATTATAGCCTAATTCTATTATAACATAATGAAGAAAATACTATCAGCATGTTAAGGTGTAGCCTCTATACACCTATTACCAGGGTTGGGGAGTAACGGATTACATGTAACGCCGTTACGTAATCTGATTACAAAAAAACGGTAACTGTAATCTGTCACAGTACATTTTAAGATGTGTAATCTAGATTACAGTAACGGGGGTATAGTAACGGCGTTACAGGCGGGATTACATTTGCCCTTGCCTCTTCATTAATTTTACAAAATAACAACAAAAAACGGTGTAGCCAACTGGCGAAATTATCTTGTGATAATAAGAGCGGTATGTCAGCTTCATGTGTGGGCGTGCCGATTTCCCCCTCTCCCCTCTCTGCTGCCTGCTCGCTCTCTGGCCAGTCCTTCAGTCCTCCTCCTTCAGTCAGCAGCCCGACAGGGACACAGACAGCTCTGAGAGTCTTGCAAGCCGCCCAACGCTTGTTGGGAAAGCAAATGCACGAAGCAAATGTGGAAGTATTTTGCTTACGTTGCCGACAGCGAAGGCAAGCCCAGACACATCAAACGAAGCCAGTCTGTAAAAAGTGCTTCAACGCGACGCAGGTGAACGGATAAACATCGAACCAGCCAGGCTATTTCTCTCAGACAGGGATCCCAACTTCTTCAAATATTTCAGTTCAAAGACTGGTTAGCGAATGTGAATGATACAACATACATGCCGTCTTAAGTCAAACGAGTGTGATTTATTGTGTGACAAGCAAACTTATTTCAGCATCGGAGTTTTGCCGACCCCCAAAATAAGGAGGATTCCCCATCCAAGTGCACACGTCACTCCCCACCCGCTCTGCAGTGCCGCCCCGCCCCCCAACATACAGGATATTTGACACTATATTCACACATGGAGCGCTCAGGTGTGAAGGGAAATTCCGGGAAATGGCCGATATTGATTTACAGGTAATTTTCCTGTACGCATGTGTGAAAACGGCTTTAGTGTTTCACGTCGTGTTTCAAGATTAAAGCAACAAGCTGCGTCTTCCACTCCACATCATGAAAAATACCCATAACGTAAATTAAAGTGGTCTTAAAAATAACTCTTGTTGTATTCTCCTCAACTTCATGTTGGTATAAACATTCTTATCTGGTTATCAATGGTAAAACATGCTTCATCTAGTTAAATAAGGGTTTTAGCCAGGACTCTTGACCAGGACTACCTGGAAGAAGAGATCTTGTATCCCAATGGGACATTCCTGGATTAAAAAAAAAAGTAATCCAAAAGTAACTGAAAGTAATCATTACTTTACTTTTAAATAGTGGTAATCGGATTACGTTACTAAGTACAATTTTTAACAAGTAACAAGTAACTTTAAGGGATTCCTATTTAAAAGTAACCTACCCAACCCTGCCTATTACAGTACAAGTCAATCAGAGCCTATTAGAGTGAGTGGTGAAGCAAAAACGTTGAATAAATAATGTCTGTGTTTCTTATTAAAAAAAATCATATAGCATCATGTATTATTACTAGTTACTTTCATTTGAAAGTAATAAGTTACTTTACAATATTACTGTCTGTGTAGAGTAACTCGTTACTTATTACACTACTTTTCCATTACTTTCACCAAAACAACAGCAGCAGCAGAATGACATCCCCGCCCCGGAACAATCCTGAAAAATCATTTCAACTGACGTGAAGTCAGTGTAAACAATGCAAAATTCTAAATGTCATTCTTTTCCTTTGTTATTGTCATCTATAGTGGTTATATGCATAAAAACACACAGTTTGATTAGGAAACGATTGTATCTTAATTTAAATATGTGCTTTGATTATGTTTTTTAACTCAATTTGTAGCTTGAGTTACTTGACAAAGTAACTGGTATAATATTACTGAAATCCTATAAGTAATAAGTTATATTACTTAGTTACTTCTAAAAGTAATATATTACATGTAATATGTTACTTTTGTAATGAGGTCCAGACATGGCAAGGGGAGGCGGATTCGGCGGCGCCCGAATTTTTGTTTTTGTTTTTTGTTTCCCCTTTTTTAGCCATATTTAGAGTACCGTAAATTCCGGACTATAAGACGCACCGGTGTATAAGCCGCGGGACCAAAATTGACTATTTTTTTCTTCTATAAGCCGCACCGGACTATAAGCCGCGGGTGTTTTGATGTTTAATTACCATATGAAAGGGTTCGTGCACAGAGAGGAATGTCGGGAAAGCGATGGCTGTTTGGGGAAGCTCCCATTTATTAACATTTCAACAAAACAAAACAAAAGTCAGGTCACTAATCCCCAGACAAAATCACACAACAATAGGCTATATGTGCAGCAAACCTGTAACCAGAGAAGTCAAGTCACTAATCCTCGTCTTCCTCTTCTTCCTGCGTACTGAAACCACCAAAGTCCTCATCTTCAGTGTCGGAAACGAACAGGTTCAGGGTGGCTTCGTCAACCACTCTCCTCTCTCCTTCAGGTGCCATGGCACGAGTCCGATACCTCACGAGTCCGAAAAAAGAGGCTAACTTCCCCCAGACCCTAACCCAAAACCTAACCTCTCCCACCCCCACGCCTAAACCTAACATCCCCCAGACCCTAACCCAAAACCTAACCTCTCCCACCCCCACGCCTAAACCTAACCTCCCCCAGACCCTAACCCAAAACCATGAGGTGTCGGACTCGTGAGGTATCGGACTCATGAGGTATCGGACTAGGGGGCAGTCCCCGTGGCGGTGATCCTCTTCATCCCGCAGCAGTCCAGCGTTTTGGAACCCGTTGGTAATTGTGGATGTTTTCACACTCCTATAATATTCCGTGATCTTCCTTTGTGTGAATTCGCCGAAGTTTGTGATTTTCTCCTGGTAGTCGGGAGGGAGTTGTTCAGTAGTTCTCCCCCGGACGGACAGTCCCTTTTGCCCAGGTTACGCGCGGCTGCTCTGTTTGATCGGCGGCTGCTCTCTTTTAATGCGAGATTGACTGCTTTCAACTTGAAAGCTGCCTCGTGTTTCTGCGTACCTTCCCCATGGTAAGTGAGAGTGTTGCTTCTACTGCTCGTCTTGTTGTGAATATTCCTTGATCTTCCTTTGTGTGAATTCGCCGAAGTTTGTGATTTTCTCCTGGTAGTCGGGGGAGGGAGTTGTTGCCCGAGTGGCCGTTTGCTTACCGTAATTACCATATGTAAGTGGTCACGCACAGAGGGGATTGTCGGGAAGAGATGGCTGTTTGAGGAAGCTCCCATTTACCGTATTACAACATTTCAACAAAACAACATAACACAACACCACCGTTGTTTATTTTTACAGTGCACACAGTGTCCGCGGTGTGGTGAAAAGAGGGCAAGAGAGGAAATTAAAACAGAAGTGGATTTATAGTTAGAAAGAGTGCTAAAAAAGAGAGATTTTTTTTTTTTTTTTTTTTTTTCTGAAAAAATCCATAGATAAGACGCACCGTTATATAAGCCGCAGGGGCCAAAAAACGGGAAAAAAGCCGCGGCTTATAGTCCGGAATTTACGGTAATATATCATTTTAAATAAATAAAAATGATTTTTTTTAACCTTTTTTAGCCATATTTAGAGGAATATATCATTCTAAATCAACATTAGGATTATACTGTTGTGATGTCATTATTCAGTATATTCTCTTTCATGTCACCACCTGCTCAGCTCTCCTGTCAACATAATTGTAACTAACAAACACAAACTGTTTTAGCCAAATTCATATCAAAATGAAATGTTCTATAATTTTTTATCAGTTATCAAACATATATTACTATAATTATACTATATATACAGTGTATATATACAGTTTAGTATATTCCATATGAAAAATAACATTAATTTATTCCTGATAGGAACGATTGAAAAATAAAATAAAATATATTATGTTGTTTTTAACTTTACACCACCTCTTTTTGTTACTTATTGGGTCATGAAACTGAAACCATGCATGAAACAGCCACCTGCATACCTGACTTCGGGAGCTTGGCATCATGCATGATTAGCCAGTAGCTTCCCAACGTGTCACACAGGTAACGTTACTTAAGAGACAGACTAGACACTTACTTTCTTGGTTGTTGCTAAAAAATCTGTCAGTGTCACTCACTCACCTCGTCTGTCGTTCACTCGCTCACTGTCTCGCAGCTCGCTCACTTTCAATTATCTCGCCAGGCAGACAGTCATCACCATGCTGCTGCTCTCTCCTACCTCCTGGCTCCTGGCTTGTCAAGTGAAATCAAGTTACCGCGGACGCGGCGTCAGATGACTTCCTGCCTGACATGCCTTTCTTTTGATCCCGTGTTTTCCATGCTTTTCCATGGAGCTTTTTTTCTTTTTTTCTCTGAAATTATTACCGAGGTCCGGACCTCGGTGTCCTCATAGCTAGATACGGGCCTGGATCTATTCACTATAGCAGCGTATCGCTCGCTCTTTGCGCATTCAGATCCTCTCTCTCTCTTCCCCACATGCTGCTTTCTGTGGGAGGAGCCTCTCTCTCGCTTCTTTGCGGATTTCTCCTTGGGAACTGTGCTGCCTTCAGGTGCTCCTCGTAAACTCGTGAAAAGTGCTGTAGCATACATTATTTTTAGTGGCTGTAGTTTTATTTTAGGGAATGCCAAATTAGATGATAATAAAATTGACTGAGACCTATCACACATCTCTGCAACGCAGGTACAGTATGAGGGAAAAATCTGTTTAGTATTTACCCATGAGCGAATTAGGCTATATATTTGTGTTCATGGGCTGCTCCAATTGTAATTCCAATATTCCCCGCAGTACCTGAATGCAGCAGTAGCCACCATAGTAGCCACTGCACAACCCCCCCCCCCCCCCCCCCACTCGCCCCAACTCAAAAGGCAAAGAATAGCCTGGAGCAGGACTCAGGTAGCCAAATAGGCTATATAGCCTATAGTGATAGATTGGATAATATGACACCATAGATGGGGTGACCAGATGTGGGACCGCACAGCATTTACATGCCTTTTCCCATGTCCCACATATTGAGATGATGTCCAACATTTTGATTGGCTCTAGTTTTCAAAAGCCAAACCACTGAGAGAGACAGAGACAGAGACAGACAGAGACACAGAGACAGAGACAGAGACACACAGACAGACAGACAGACAGAGAGACAGACAGACAGACAGACAGACAGACAGACAGACAGACAGACAGACAGACAGACAGACAGACAGACAGAGAGATAGACAGACAGACAGTTCTACTTATTATTTTTTTTTTTTTTTATATTTTTTTCACAATTTTTTATCCAATTTTTTATCCCCCTTAGTGCTAATTTTACTTTTATTTATCCTGGTTGCTACTCCACCCTCTGCCGATCTGGGGAGAGCCGAAACTGGCTCGATGCTTCCTCCGAGACATGGGCAGTTAGCCAGTCGCTTCTTTTCACCTGACAGGGGAAGCTTCACTGGTAGGACATAGCACGTGGGAGGTTCACGCTATTCCAACCGGTTCCCCTCCCTCTGAACAGGCGCCCTTAACGACCAGAGGAGGAACGTCATTAGCAACCAGGATATTGCATGTTTTTTGGTGAAGGGGGTTCCTATATGAAGGAAACCCCCAGGAGGCACGGGGAGAACATGCAAACTCCACACAGAAAGGCCCTTTTGACGACACCACAAGTAGACAGTTCTACTTAGACTATGTCATAGTTCTTATTGTGGTCCCTTTGTTCTTTGGATGTCTATCTATTAATGGGCATGAGACGCCCCTACACACACACACACACACACGCACACACACACACACACACACACACACACGCACACACACACACACACACACACACACACACACACGCACGCACGCACACACACACACACACACACACACACACACACACACACGCACACACGCACGCACGCACGCAAGCAAGGAAGCACACGCACACACACACACACACACACACACACGCATGCAAGCAAGCACACACACACACACACACACACACAACCAGGTTGACACATATTGACAATGGTGATTGGTTGCAGTTTTCGAACTCTAATGTTACAATATGTTTTATTGTTTGTATGTTTCAAACTGTATTTTTTCATGTTTGTAGTACTTGTTGCTTTTGCAACACTGTAATTCACTATGGTCATGCCAATAAAGCCTTTTTGAATTGAATTGAATTGATCTGACACATTTTTAAGAAAAAAAGTGTTCTCTTGTTCCGGCTTTCGGGTGTGTCTTCTATGACAGACTTTGGGTTGTGGACTGTTGGTCAAGACAAAAGAAGACATTTGAGGATGTCATCTTGGACTTTGGGGGGAAAATGATCACCATTTTGCACCATTTGGTGACATTTTATAGACCAAATGATGAATCGATTGGTCTAAATTAATCAACAGATCAATTGATAATGAAAATAAACATTAGTTGCAGGCTGCAAACGGCAACTGCAACTTACAGCCCTATCAGCATGAATATGTCTCATACAAATGTACTCTTTGTCCCCCATTTGGTTTGCTGGGATCTGGTCGTACCCTGCTGTCAAGATGCTGATGGGCTGGATACATATGGGGTGAAGAGGTATACTTTCTGTAGCCTGTTACAAGGGCAGACATTGCATTTCACTGAAAAAGGGGTACCCTAGCTCTTTAAAGGGGTACCCTAGCTCTTTAAAAGGGGTAGCCTAGCTCTTTAAAGGGCTACCCTAGCTCTTTAAAGGGCTACCCTAGCTCTTTAAAGGGCTACCCTAGCTCTTTAAAAGGGGTAGCCTAGCTCTTTAAAGGGCTACCCTAGCTCTTTTAAAGGGGTACCCATAGCTCTTTTAAAGGGGTACCCTATCTATTTTAAAGGGGTACTCTAGCTCTTTTAAAGGGGTACCCTAGCTATTTAAAGGGGTAGCCTAGCTCTTTTAAAGGGGTACCCTAGCTCTTTAAAGGGGTACCCTAGCCCTTTAAAGGGCTACCCTAGCTCTTTTAAAGGGCTACCCTAGCTCTTTAAAAGGGGTACCCTAGCTCTTTTAAAGGGGTACCCTAGCTCTTTAAAGGGGTACCCTAGCTATTTTAAAGGGGTACCCTAGCTCTTTAAAGGGGTACCCTAGCTCTTTAAAGGGGTATCCTAGCTCTTTTAAAGGGGCACCCTAGCTCTTTAAAGGGCTACCCTAGCTCTTTTAAAGGGGTACCCTAGCTCTTTTAAAGGGGTACCCTATCTCTTTAAAGGGGTACCCTACCTCTTTAAAGGGGTACCCTAGCTCTTTTAAAGGGGTACCCTAGCTCTTTAAAGGGCTACCCTAGCTCTTTTAAAGGGGTACCCTAGCTCTTTAAAGGGCTACCCTAGCTCTTTTAAAGGGGTACCCTAGCTCTTGTACCCTTGCTATTGGCTTACAACATGGGGGACCCTCCATTGCGGTTCACCGCAGCATGTCCACTGCTAAGCAACTATGCACTTGTGCATAGTTGCTTGGCAACAGTCAACTTTACCTCCCACGGTTCAAGGGCAACCCCCATAGTAAGTGATACCACCACCAGAGGGCAGTCACTGTTTACCTGCAGCCATGGAGACAGAGGCAGAGCACTGTCTGTTCAGATCTCCAGTCCTTTCCTGATCGCACGTCCAACGAGCAGCCCCTCTATTGAACTGCAATTCCAACTAGAAAAACCTCAATGGTTCAAGTGTTCATTATTGCACCCAAAATGGCTCAAGTCAAGAATGAATGCATGACTAGGGTTAGCTACAGGGTTAGCTGCTGGTAGCATTAATATGTGGGGTGCCTCCCTAAAGCCATTTCTCTCTGTATAAACTGGGCTTTATGCAGAAAGAACATTGCAGCTAATGAACTTGACTGTGATTCTCACCCTATAAACTCAGGGTCACACAGCAGACTGTCTCCATAACTGCCTTTCAGCTCACCTCTTTCCTCTCTCTACTTCAGCGTTTCTCAACTGGTGGGTCGCGACCCAAAGGTGGGTCGCGGGGCCGTTTTGATTGGGTCGCGGACATTGGCCCAAAAAAAAAATATATATATATATATATATATATATATTTAATTTTAGTTAAATTCAGATTATTGAAACTGGATTAGCCTGACCAGTTTTACTTGTTTAACAAGCTGAAGCATATGCTCTGCCTGTAATTCAAGATAAGTCTGCCTTTTCATTTCATATTTAATTTTAGTTCAATTCAGATGATTGAAACTGGATTAGCATGGCCCCAGTTTAATTAAAAGTTATGACCAGTTTAACTAAAAAGCATATAGCCTCCCTGTGATTCAAGAAAAGTCTGCCTTTTTATTTCATATTAGTTAAATTCAGACTATTGAAACTGGATTAGCATGATCAGGTTAACTTGTTTTATTATTATTATTATTATTATTATTATTATTATATTATATTATTATTATTACCTTTATTATTATTATTATTATTATTATTATTATTATTATTATTATTATTAACTTGTTTAAAACATAGGCATGTAATTCAAGATAAGTCTGCCTTTTATTTCATATTTCATACAGTTCAAACAATACTTTCTGAGCATGACCAGTTTGACTTAAATTTAATAGGCCTGTAATTCAAGTCTGCCTTATTTCAATTGGTTTTTAGCCCTAGTTGCACTTCTGTTGCACTTTTTTGTTCATTTGAGGTTTATAACAGTGCATGAAGGCATTGTGTATTAAATGAATGCGCTATTTTTTGTGCAATAAATTTGAGTGGTTTAAAAAAAAATCTGAAATTTGGGTCGTGACTTCATGACAAGGAAAATAGTGGGTCCTGAGGCTACACCAGTTGAGAACCACTGGTCTACTTCATTCACATGACAGATTATTCTCTTCATCTGCCAGCTATGATCTCTCTGTCATCACAGTGGCTTGTGTGCTTTCTTTGCAGCCTGGTCGCTAGAGTAAAATAGCAGCAGAAATATGTTGCATATCAACTATCTGTAGATACATGCATATCTTATCAACCTTATAGAGTCTGCTATTGATAGCATTGGCCAATAAGGGCACTGTGGTCGGGGTGGATGGAGCTTGTGTGCATTGTTTAACCTTTTTAATTTAAGCCTCAACCAACCCACCTTAACAAAGTTGTTTTACCTGTCTAAACATCACCAAAGATGTTTTATTTGCCTGAACATAACCAAATATGTTTTATTTGCCTAAACATAACAAATATGTTTTACTTGCCTAAACATAAGCTGTTAATTTCTGTCTAGACGACATAACATAATGTAGGCCAATCACAACATAGTTTGTTGTTAGCTAGTGTTTAGCTGTGCCTCAGTGCAGACAATATCGCCATCTCCTGGATAAAACGGGTAACTGTCCACACTGAGGGCCTGACTGACTGTCATGTGTTTTTACAGACTCACCACATTTGTTTCACCTTTCCTGACACAGATCAAACCAGCATCCACTGACACAAGTGAAGGAGAGCTTGAAATGGAGAGCAAGTCATCGTAACTTTACCCAATTTAGAGGTTAGTCACATTCACATAGCACTCCCAAATCTCACTCCACAAGACTCTTTCTGTTTGTTTGGCTCTTAATACATGTTTTATTGAGAATTCAAAAGACTGTTTTACTCAATGTTCTTATGAACACACTCAGTGAGTAGCCCTTTGAAGCTATTTACTGGCTTACCATGTTCTTAAAATCTAGGCCCTAGCCCGGCCCGGGCCCGAGACAATCCAATACCCGGCACCGGCTCTCGGGACCCGTCGGGTAGCAGACCTCTGAGGGAGCGTGTCTCTTGCTCTGTACAGCCTGACAATGACACAGAGCTGTTGTGATGATGAAAATGTACGTTTGGAAAAACATTTCTTAAAAAAAAAAAAAAAAAAAAAAAAAAAAAACTCTTCAGCGAGCATAACGAGCCCTACCCGACCCGAGCCATAATTGTTTATTTAAAAACCAGGCCCTACCCGAAGTCTGAACAATCCTTACAGTATCTTGATGGTTTAATGTCTGCAGTCTGTGATGATGAATCAAATCCATTACAGCCGATCATGTGGTACGTGGCACACAACAACTTCTGCAGTCAGGTGTGGCAGAGGTCAGCAACCTATGGCCGGGTGCCACCTCTGGCTCGCGAAGGGGTAACTTGTGGCACAGCAGTGCACAGTAGCAATGGTATGGTATGGTATGGTGTTTATTCTTAATCCCCGAGGGGAAACATGGTTTGCCACCAGAGCGAGTACAGATACAAACAAGAAACAGTAACATACAGCACAATAACAATAACACAGTAGAGAGAGAGAGAGAGACTCACAATACAGAGCTAGCAGTGTTCATTAAATAATTTTATAGAAGCAGGAACAAAAGACCTTCTAAATGGCTCAGTAGAGCACCGAGGCATCAAAAGCCTATTACTAAACGAACTGCGCAGGGCATTAAATACATTAAACAAAGGATGGCCTTCAAAAGAAAGAATAGAGTTCAGTTTTCTCCTTGTTCTCTTGGCTATAATCATCTCCAAGGAATCAGGGGGAAGGCCAATCACTGAGCCAGCCTTTTTAATCATTTTGTTTATCATATTTCTGTCCATGACAGTGAGGCTGCCCCCCAGCAGAGCACAGCATACAAAATCACACTAGCTAGGATACCTTGGTAGAACACATGAAGAAGTGACCTGCTGATGTCGAACGATCTAAGCTTCCTCAAGTGGAAAAGTCGAGACTGGGCCTTCTTGAACACAGAATCTGTGTTCTTCTTCCAGTCCAGCTTACTGTCCAGGTGGACACCGAGATACTTATAAGACTGGACTATTTCTACCTCCAGCCCTTTAATTATGACAGGGGAGACTTCTGCCTTCTTCCTCCCAAAATCAATAACTAGCTCTTTGGTCTTTTCAACGTTGAGCAGTAAAAATTGTCATCACACCAGGAAACAAATAAATCAATCTCCTTTTTATAGGCCAATCAGTGCCCAACTGAATTTTTTGGTAGTGCCCTGCCAAATTACCATTTCACAGTCATTTGCCGTTGCGCGGCATGTTATTTAGGATATTTATAGTTTTGACCCACTCCTGGCTCTGATTAGTTGTCTTCCAAGGAGCGTGCTATGTATCTGGTATAATGCTCTCATTTAAATGGCCTGATTTTGGATGGAATAATATTACACATCTGTTGGAGATTTACATTGTGATGTGCGAGTCATTAATCTTTGTGTGGCACACTGATTGACAAGCAAATTTGAAAATGGCACTTCATCTCAAAAAGGTTGCCGACCCCTTTTTTTTAACTACCAAAGAGGATTTGGGCCATATGTGAAAAATGTATTTGAGTTCTGAGTTTAAAGTCCCTGGAAACCAGAAATATTTCTTTATTATTTAGCATTTTGAGTTCATCACATCACAGGACCCTATGTTAATAAGCCACCAGCCAAATTTGAACGATGATGAACGTCGCAAAGTATATAAATTTAGGTTTGACAGTCTGGCAAAACTCATGAGAAAATCATTCTTTTTTAGAGTGTATTTCTCCCGCGGAATGTGTGGGCGTGTCCCATCTGCAGCAGGTTTTCCGAGAGAGAGAGCGCCAGACAGAGGCAACATCATCTAATTGCAGCCCAGCAGAGCCAGCTGGCTACGCCTCTTGACACGGTCTGGCTACGCCTCTTGACACGGTCTGGCTACGCCTCTTGACACGGTCTGGTATACACATCACCCTTCAAAATAAAATACTCGTTATTTTTCTCTTGATTTAAAGAATTACAAGAACAATTATGCTTTCTATCTTCCACACTGAGCGTAGTTAGGCTCGTTTTCAACTCACCCAACACATTTTGTTTTTCATACTGTATATTTTATGGATTTGGAAAATGTTTCTAAATCATTTTTAAAGGTTGTAGACAGAGTAGAGTTTTGCTATACAGTATTTACATTTCTGTATAAAATATTTGGTCAAAATAATTACATTGTTCATTAAAAATTAAATTTTTTTACCTTCAATGAATATTCAAAATTTGACAGTTTCAAGTATAAATGGTGGTAGTGCATCAATGCTATATTTAATCCATAAATAAAAATAAATAATATAAAAATAAATAAATAAATACATACATAAATACAAAATAAATGAATAAATAAAAATAAATAAATAATAGGCTACAAAAAATAAAAAATAAAAATACATAGCTGAAAAAAAAATCAATAAGGTCTCTGCCTTTATACACTGTTCTCAAACTTTTTCATGTCAAGGTCCCCTAAACTAAAACAAATTAGACCACATGGACCCTCATTCGATCATATTTGATCAGGGTCCCCCATCTGATATTAGATGTTTTATTAGGAGATAGTGTGTGGCACCCATGGCCAACATTCTGTCATTGTCAACACAAAAACAGCCCTATATTGCAGCAGACAGACAGACAGACAGACAGACAGACAGACAGACAGACGGGGATCACAGACAAAGCTGTCTGTAGCAGGGCTGAGCAAGTGGACCTGGCTGAAATATCAGTTCTGGAATGAAGGTGAGTAACGTTATTTCGGTATGTTTTATGTTTGTCATTTTTATGTTGTCCTCTCCATGTGGCCATGCTTGCAAACTTATATCAGCTATAACAGATGTGTATGTTACATTAATGTGCTTTCAACAGGTAGACAGACAGTCAATATCCTACTTTCCGACTTTCTGTCTGTCTGCTCGACTGTCTCACTGTCTGCCTGTCTACCTGACTGACTGTTGTCAGACTGACTGCCTGTCTACCTGTCTGTCTGTCTGCCTGACTGTCTCACTGTCTGCCTGTCTACCTGACTGTCAGTGTCTGAACTGCCTGTGTGTTTCACTGTCTGTCTACCTGACTGACTGATGTCTGTCTGTCACTGACTGACTGACTGTCTGTCAGACTGTCTACCTGACTGACTGACTGACCGACCGTCTGTCTGTCTAATTGTCTGCCTGACTGTCTCACTGTCTGCCTGTCTATCAGACTGACTGCCTGTCTACCTGACTGTCTGTCTACCTGACTGACCGTCTGTCTGTCTCACTGTCTGCCTGACTATCTCACTGTCTGCCTGTCTACCTGACTGACTGTCTCACTGTCTGCCTGACTGTCTGCCTGTCCCACTGTCTGTCAGTGTCTGAACTGACTGTGTGTTTCACTGTCTGCCTGTCTACCTGACTGACTGATGTCTGTCTGCCACTGACTGACTGACTGACTGACTGTCACACTGGATGTTATGTAATTTAGTGTATAGCTTTGTTGCTTTGAATTTGACATTAGGCCAGGCATGACAATCAAGGCCTCTTTTAGGGCTGTGACGTCTGACCCCTTTTGTTTTTGCCCATCCTTAGTCGCCAGCTTTCTGCACCGCCCAGCCACCGTCATGGTCTTCGTCACCAGTGTCCGGGCCGGCCTCCTGAAAGGTTCCGCCTGTGTCGTTGGTGTCCGGGCCATCGTCCAGGGTTGCTCCACCCTTCGGCCCTGCCTCCCGGACGCCCTCTACACCTGTTGTACGCCCTCTACACCAACGACACAGGCGGAACAGACGTCACAGCCCTAAAAGAGGCCTTGATTGATTGATTTTACAACTAATCTATGAGACCCAATAGAATTAACATAGTAACACTAAGAGGAACATCTAGTTTAATTGACAATAGACTATATATATATTTATATATATATATATATATTTCTTGAAATTCTTTCAACACAAAGACCGGAAGGCTAAATTTGGACACATGTAAATTAAACATAAAAAGTTAAATGGCTTTAAGGTAGATTCCTAGGATACTTCTTTATTGAATGGGAAAGCATGTGAGGTCGAGGAACCATCTTTGGTGGCAAATGTGGAATTTAGGCATGCAGCAGAGGCCATTCTTCAGAATGCTGAATTGTCATCGTCAGTGGATGAGTGTCTGGCTGGATATCTAATACTGTTGGATAGTCTCACCACTGCCATGGAAGAAAGGGATATTGCAAGACCATCTACATTTGCAGAGGCCAATGATATATACATTCAGCTGGCTGACATAGGGCGCTAGCAGGCCAAGCACCAAGGTGTATAGGCTCATTTCCAACGCCAGTATCGGGCCGGGTCTACTCGCTTTCCTCCCCCCCCACCCCCACTGGGCAGTAAACATGACGATCTGGGTTGAATCTATACTTTTGACAACTGATTGGTCAGAGAGATTCGGGTTGAAAGGACATCACACACATCTTTGCTGCACAGACTTCTAAATGAATGGACTGCACTTTCAAGTAAATATGTCACTCCGCCTCTCTCATGGTCCTGATAACAGCCAGCTACTCTGCCTCTCTCTGATTGTCCTGATAACAGCCAGCCACTCTGCATCTTTTAACGTTTTGAAATTACATAAAGCCTTCACGTGATGAAAATGAGTATCAAGTATTTTGAGATTTTGACTTATTTGGTTACTTTAATCTCTGTTCATGAAACACAGGGGAAAGTATTTATTTTTATGGTCTTGTTGGAATGTCACTGTACAAAATACGTTGTGGAATGTTATGCCATTTGTTCTCACATTTTACTTTTAGACGCATAACAGATTAAAATACTCTATATACTATCTCAGTCATTCGAAAAGTTATGGGAGAGTTGATATGCATATTGGACAAAGTCAAATTCCACTGTGTTATGATTACTCACTGTATTAAAATGAACCTTTAATCTGGACACTTGGGCCTTGAACTGTAGCCTAGCCTATTCATGGCATTCCATGATGTCACATGCATTTCCTACCAATATGGTGCTTCACAATACACAGCTCATTGGCTGCTTTTGTCATTTGAGTGTAATCACCTGCCAATGGATTATAATCACCTGTTATTGACCTACAAAGGACAACTGTTATACTGAATTTTGGTGAATTATCTGTCTTAACCTCTGACAAAAACAAGAATTGAAAATAAAAATGGAAAAGATACATTGTCTTTTTAAATAAATAAATTGTAATAGGAGAGCACTCAAACTACTGCACCGTCAAACTGTTTACTTATTTGGATAGAAAATAATGTTTTGATGGAACTGGGGGTTTTAACTGTTTCTTCCTAACTGCAGCTGACGTCATCACTCATACACATGACTTGTGTATCTAAATTTTGCAAATAACTTCACAAGACCAAAACCTTCCATTTTGCTTAATGTGTATCACCTCTACTTGCTATTCTTTGGATGTCTTCCAAGAGGCCATAACCAAGGCTATTGGAGAAGTCAAATGTTTTCTGCACACACCCTACATTGTTTGGATATCTTATGCCTGATGGAACAACAGTTTACCATTAAATAATTAAATAAGCTTTCCCATTCAATAAAGAAGTATCCTAGGAATCTACCTTAAAGCCATTTAACTTTTTATGTTTAATTTACATGTGTCCAAATTTAGCCTTCCGGTCTTTGTGTTGAAAGAATTTCAAGAAATATAAATATATATATATAAATATATATATAGTCTATTGTCAATTAAACTAGATGTTCCTCTTAGTGTTACTATGTTAATTCTATTGGGTCTCATAGATTACTACTTTAATCTATTGTAAATAGAAAAAAAACACGTGCTTTTATTTTGAAAGGCAGAAAGCATTCAACCGGAAGTGAAGTTGGAAACAATTGTTGCTAACTTCACAGGCATTCTTTCCCCACACGGAAGAACAACCAAAAACAACGAATGACAGCGTTTTCATGTGATGCCTGACACCTAGTTTGAGTGATGCTTGACAACTAGTCTGCAGGACGATCGACAACGTTTTTGTGTGAGACGTGAGGCGTGATGCCTGACAGCTAGTTTGAGTGATGCAACTAGTCTGCAGGACGATCGACAACGTTTTTGTGTGAGACGTGAGGCGTGATGCCTGACACCTAGTTTGAGTGATGTCTGACAACTAGTCTGCAGGACGATCGACAACGTTTTTGTGTGAGACGTGAGGAGTGATGCCTGACAGCTAGCTTGAGTGATGTCTGACAACTAGTCTGCAGGACGATCGACAACGTTTTTGTGTGAGGCGTGATGCCTGACAGCTAGTTTGAGTGATGTCTGACAACTAGTCTGCAGGAGGATCGACAACGTTTTTGTGTGAGACGTGAGGAGTGATGCCTGACAGCTAGTTTGAGTGATGTCTGACAACTAGTCTGCAGGAGGATCGACAACGTTTTTAGTGAGGCAGGAGGAATGACAGCGTTTTCGTGTGAGGACTGAAGGTGTTTCAGAGCACACTCGACGGTTTACTATAGGAGACATGACAACTGACAACGCTTTAGACTGAGGAACGATAGCCTATACTCTGACTGACGAGGATGCCCTAAAATGGTTGCCGTACACCAGCCTGTGTGTCTCTCGCTCTCTCTCTCACTAGTCCCGAGAGAGAGAGAGAGAGAGAGAGAGAGAGAGAGAGAGAGAGAGAGAGAGAGCAGCAGCATAGTGCTCGGCACAGAGTGGGAGGGAGACGGACAGCGAGGGAGCGCTGTCACTGGGGGCAAAGAACGGACAAAAGGAGGGTGGGTGCGGATTGCGCGCGTGTACAAAGGTTATATAGAGCTTATGACGTCATAAGCTCCTGCGTTTTAGCACCTCGCGCACTGCTGTCTTCAATGAGGAAGTACTTTGTAGAATCTTGTAGAAAAGTGGCGATTTTAAGGCTTTGGGTTGAAAGTAATGTATAATAATTTCGGAGGCACAAAATTACTAACATAAGACCCTAAATAACATAGTTAGAACGTTTTTGTGGATTTTGGTTTCCAGGGACTTTAAGTCTTCTGAGAAGATTCTGAGAATGAAGTCAGAATTCTGAAAATAAGGTTAGAATTCTCAGATTAAACTCAGAATTCTGAGGGGAAAATGTCAGCATTCTGATTTTAATCAGCATCAAAGGGTTGGAATTGGGGGGTTAGATCACCATATGATCCCCGAGCGCGGCACTGCTGCCGCTCACCGCTCCCCCCAGGGGATGGGTCAAATGCAGAGAACAAATTTTGCACACTCAGGTGTGTGACAATCAGTGGGACTTTACCTTTACCTAATGTCACAATTCTGAGAAAAAAGTTAGAATTCTGAGAAGTCAGCATACTGTTACATGTGACATCATTGATGATGTCACTGATGATATTACCGATGTACCGAAACTTGAATGTCCTAGTTTTTATTTTCTGACTTCAAAGTTGGGTCACATCATGTCAAAAAAGGTTGGGAACCCCTGGTGTAAGGAGTAGGCCTAATGGAACCCCTGGTGTAAGGAGTAGGCCTAATGGAACCCCTGGTGTAAGGAGTAGGCCTAATGGGCTCTTAACTCATTCATGGCCAGTTTAGGACTGCCAATATTTAGCACAGGCCAAAGATTTTCATAGTTGTTGGTCATCTTTCAAGACCCACAGTAAATTATCTATTAGCACCAAAGTGATTTGCAATACCTCAAAATGAAGATGTACGTCTCTGGGTTCACCAGGAAAAAAAAAGTGAGCTTTTAGCATGTTCTGTACTCTACTTATAGCCATTTATATACACCCTGTTTTCACCAAAAAGGTCTCTTTGAGAAGAGAAACAGCAGAAAAGGCCATTTTTGTAAAGGACACAATCTCAGGCAGAACTCACTCTCAATTCTTTTATTTTGAACTGTATTGACATCAGACATGTAAATATTATTCGTTATGACACAAATGACAAAAAATATATATATATATATATATATATATATATATATATATACATGAAGTGCTTTTTTTACATTCAACAATACAGTTTACTCAGTGTGAGTGAGTGTGCAGACAGACATACACAGACAGACAGACAGACAGACAGACAGACAGACACACACACACACACACACACACACACACACACACACACACACACACACACACAGAGAGAGAGAGTTCTGTCCACAGCTGCTGCTGGATCGCACCTCCTTCCCAGGGAACACTGTTGATCGCCCCGCAAATTAGCATAGGAGGGGATTCAGGGGAACACCAAACTGGTCTGAGATCAGCGTCTAGCCTCCTCTGCCGCTGCATCGTTTTCCTCCTCTCATTCAGGCTGGGACGAATGCTGCGACACAGGAACGGGGTCGGCTTGGCTTTGGGACCAGGCGCTGGAACCGGATCGATGATGTTGGTTTGACTACTGCGAACAACTCAATCCAGGTTCGCCCTGCAGCAAGGCGACCAGCGCAGCGCGCCGAGGGGCGTTTCAATGGCGTTTCTCCTCTCTGCAGGCAGCGTTTCTCCGTTTTCTCCTCCTGCTCATTTCAAAACAACAGCTGCGGTATGTGTTTGTTCACGTGTTGTCGGCTTGACTTTGAGGGCAGGGACCTGATACAATGTCACAGGCTGGGGAAGTCTTTGAACTACGCGCTGTACTAATAAAAACAAAAACACGTCAAACACGTCATTGGCGGGGAGGGCTATTCCTGATAACACGTCAAAGACGTCTTTGGCGGTGAATGAGTTAAAGTGGGATCGTGTTTACCGTGAATATGACAGAAGTCCACTTGAACGGCCCCCTCATGTGGTGTTTTCACGACATGGACATTTTCTGAAAGCTTTGCGATCACGACTCGTGACGTGTCTTGTGTGACGTTTTCACAAAATGGCGGACGCCATGGAGGTGTATGGAAAGGAAATATATTGTCATTTTAGCCATATAGAGCTTTTCATAGTCATTTTATAACATGTCTGAGGAACATTGATATTCTCAACAGTCTCATCTTTTTCCCTCTGTCATTATGCCTTTGCATTTCCTGCATTAATGTAGTTAGCTGCTGGCTAGAGTGGGAATTCTCTGGGCCGTGATGCCCTGAGATCCCTAAGGCCACATGTGCCCTGCTACCAGCCTGCCTACTGTCAGTTGCTTTATAAGCATCAGTGGTCTCAGTTTAATATACCCTGCCCTATGCAAAGGATGTGTGATTGAATCATTTTAACACACATTTCAGAAAAATCGCTCTTCACGATGTCAGAGCAATTGTCACATGCCAGGGCACAAGGCCACATGCCAATGTTGCGCTGTCGAAGGGCAGATAGTTCACTCATGTTTTTGCCAAGTACATTAATAACATGCCAGACAATCAACAGTGTTGTTAAGATAGGAAATAATGATCTTTAACTGTGATTGTTTATGAACTTGTAGAAATAAAATATGCTTGGATAAGAGTCATTGATTGGTCTGTCATGCTACATAGGTGCAACTAAGGTATTTCCCAACATTTGATCAAATTGCCCTGGAAAAGATCCAAAAATGCCCCCGAAATATATTTCACAGGGGCAAAAATAGCCCTTGTTTAAAAAAAGTTAAATAAAAGATTTGGTGACCCAAATAAAATCTTGTGCGACACACCTGTGGGTTCTGACCCACCTTTTGGGAAACACTGTAACCTATGATGCCCCCCCTCCTGAATGAAAAGTATGCTGCGTATCAGGTTTGGTTGACACAGCAATTAAGGCACATCAGCACATCAGTGTAAGTACTGTAAGTTATTTCAATTAATCTTCTGCCAAGTACTTAGCTGAGCTTGTCTAAACTTTTCATCACTCATTGTATTGAACTATGCTGGCTGGCAAACACTGATCTGGCACTCCATAGTAGGTTAAAAACCAGTGCAAGTTCAGTTCAGGTCAACTTTATTATGATCCAAGAGCACAATTTGTTTGACCCAAAGCGGCACAGCACTAAACAGCACAAAGAACAACACAAAAACAATACAAAAGTTACAATAATGCAGTGCGTTGTAGTCTAGGGGAAAGTACAGTGCATTACAGTAAAGCATTACTACAGCAAAGTGTGAGCGTGTATCTATTTAACAACAAAGGAGTGTTTCCCTATGTGTTAATCCTCAGTGTCTTCAACAGGAACCTGAGGGAGAGTCTAGAACTCTGAATGTATGGGGTTGTCACATCAAGAAGGATGGCATAGGCTTTCTGCAGGGCTTTCAGTCTAGAACTCTGAATGTATAGGGTGGGCATTGGGCAACATCAAGCTTTCTGCAGGGCTTTCAAGATTTCAACATGTTTATTGTCAGTCCAGTTACACTCTTGTGAAATTCTCAGGCCATCTGTCTGTCTGTCTGTCTGTCTGTCTGCCTGCCTGCCTGCCTGCCTGCCTGTCTGTCTGTCTGTCTGTCTGTCTGTCTGTCTGTCTGTCTGTCTGTCTGTCTGCCTGCCTGCCTTCCTGTCTGTCTGTCTGTCTGCCTTCCTGTCTGTCTGTCTGTCTGTCTGTCTGTCTGTCTGCCTGCCTGCCTTCCTGTCTGTCTGTCTGTCTGCCTTCCTGTCTGTCTGTCTGTCTGTCTGTCTGTCTGTCTGCCTGTCTGCCTGCCTGCCTGTCTGTCTGTCTGTCTGTCTGTCTGCCTGTCTGTCTGTCTGTCTACTGACATGTATCAGGGTCTGTGAGGGCTGAGCCATTTCACAGGGACACATTTCAACCACTTTAACTCTGTTTTGAGGAGAAGCTGTGTGTGTCTGTGTGTGTGTGTGTGTGTGTGTGTGTGTGTGTGTGTGTGTGTGTGTGTGTGTGTGTGTGTGTGTGTGTGTGTGTGTGAGAATGTGTGTGTGTGTGTGTGTGTGTGTGTGTGTGTGTGTGTGTGTGTGTGTGTGTGTGTGTGTGTGTGTGTGTGTGTGTCTGTATGTGTTGGTTGCCAGCTTGTTGACTCAACCTCTCTCTCATGAGAACCAACTAGGTCGCCTTGCCACAAACACACCTGAAACCACACACGCTCGTACACACACACACCTGAAATGACACACACACAAACACACCTGAAACCACACGCGTACACACACACCTGAAATGACGCACGCGTGCACGCGCATACAGTACACACACGCAGCTGAAACCACGTGCACTCACTCACACACACACACACACACACACACACACACAGCTAAAACCATGTGCACACACACACACACACCTGAAACCATGCGCGAACACACACACACCTGAAACCATGCGCGAACACACACACCTGAAACCATGCGCACACACACACACACCTGAAACCACGCACACACACACACCTGAAACCACGTGCACACACACACACCTGAAACCACCACACACACAGATACACCTGAAACACACCTGTACTTGTATTTTTGTCCCGACGTGTCATGTGCTTTTGCCTTCTTGGCCAGATCACCCTTGAAAAAGAGACCGGTCTCAATGGGTTTTTATTTTCTGGTAAATAAAGGTTTGACTATCTGTCTAGCTGGATAAAGTGTCAGCATCCTTAACTTTGTAGTGTTAACTCTGTCTAGCTGTATAAAGTTTCAGCAGCCTTAACTTCGTAGTGTAGCTATCTGTCTAGCTGTATAAAGTTTCAGCATCCTTAACTTTGTAGTGTAGCTATCTGTCTAGCTGTATAACGTTTCACAAATATTTTATAAATGAGACCAAATAAATGCATTTAGATTTCTCATCAGTGAAACAATATCCACAATTTAAATAAAAGACTGTGGAAGAAATTCTGCACATTTATTTGGTGACCCAAATAAAATCTCGTGCGACACACCTGTGGGTTCTGACCCACCTTTTGGGAAACACTGTAACCTATGATGCCCCCCCCCCCCCTGAATGAAAAGTATGCTGCGTATCAGGTTTGGTTGACACAGCAATTAAGGCACATCAGCACATCAGTGTAAGTACTGTAAGTTATTTCAATTAATCTTCTGCCAAGTACTTAGCTGAGCTTGTCTAAACTTTTCATCACTCATTGTATTGAACTATGCTGGCTGGCAAACACTGATCTGGCACTCCATAGCAGGTTACAAACCATTGGAAGTTCAGTTCAGGTCAACTTTATTATGATCCAAGAGCACAATTTGTTTGACCCAAAGCGGCACAGCAATAAACAGCATAAAGAACAACACAAAAACAATACAAAAGTTAAAGTAATGCAGTGCGTTGTAGTCTAGGGGAAAGTACAGTGCATTACAGTAAAGCATTACTACAGCAAAGTGTGAGCGTGTATCTATTTAACAACAAAGGAGTGTTTCTCTCTGTGTTAATCCTCAGTGTCTTCAACAGGACCCTGAGGGAGAGTCTAGAACTCTGAATGTATGTATACATTTGAAAAGAGACAACAATAAGCAATAATCTTGGTTAAAATGGGCTAAGTGGGTGGCTGTCTGTCTGTGGTTGGTGGTCTGGTTCAGTCACGATTGTGATGTCATCAGTGATGCCACTCGATCAATTGTGATGTCATCAGTCACATCAGTGGTGTTAGAGCCATTAAGGCTTAATGGCTCTAACACCACTGATGATTAAGCCATTCTGTTTTTTGTTTTGTTTGTTTGGATGACACCTAGTGTCAGACCTAGTGCAGGTCAGGCTAATCAAGCCTAAATAGGTGACAGGTGCAGGGCTGGCTAGTGTGGAATGCCAGTAGGATATTGTTTTTCAACCGTATAGAACTATTTTGCTTTAGAACTACTCACACACAGTTAAAGGCCTTTATGTTTGTTTTTGATTTAAATATGGAAAAGGTCTATTTATGTTTCATTTGATTAGCCTCCATTTAGCCTACAATTACATAAGAGAGAGAGAGAGAGAGATAGCAGAGCAAATGTTTGTTACTTTATTCATCACAAACCCACATCTCCTCATCTCCATCCTCTACGCTGAAACGACGAAGCTGACTGTGAGTAAACTGATACGCGTTGGAACTCGCTCCTATTCTGACATTAAAGTGGCTCAGGAAAAAGACTTTTAGAAACAGCCACTACAATAGTTGAAAAACATCCTGATACAGGACGAGTATCAATGGAGCGGATTGCTGTTGTTGGATTGGAAAGGTGCAAGTGTGCTTCATTGGCAAAACTGTCATTGTTGGATTGCATCTGGCATTGTTTTGGAAGTTGTGATAAACTGTGGATTAAGGAAGGATTGATTGCTGTGGATATCGCAACTAAATGCTGGCCGGATGCATTGAAACTGTTTTGCTATGATGACTACACACATGACTGAAGCCTGACTGAAGCCAACAGCACTGTGAGTTGAGCTGTTCAATCTGGAGTGCTTTTATTATGAATGGAGCATTTCCCACAGTCATGCTTGGGACTGGTTTTGTTTGATGCTGTGTTTTTGGATAGTTGAAACTCAGTTATTTTTTCCTCTTTCCTGTTTTTGCCTTTTTGAGAAGTTGTGAAAATGTCAAGAAAGGGAAGTTTGGTGGACGGTGGAGGGACCACCGATGAAGATATTTTTCATAAATGGATTGGCTCTCGTAGAGGGAAGCTAAGCGTTTTAACCAGACGAATGAATGACATTAAGGCTCTGGTTGATAATGCTGGCAACAATTGAAAAATAATTTGTTGGCATTTGAAGAATTAATGAAAGACTTTGCTAAGCTACATGAAAATGTTCAATCACTGCTGTTGGATGACAATGAGAAGCGGAGTGATAATTTGGACTGGTATCAACCAAAAGTTGAACATTTCAAGACATTCATGGCTAATATGAGAGCTCAGATTGAAGCAATCTCTGAGCTCCCTGATGTCAGACCTCAGGATAGTATCAGCAACACGGGCAGCAATAAAAGCAAAGGATCAAAGACATCAAGTAAAGGATCAAGCAGAGCTTCTGCCTCATGTATGGAGATTGAAGCTGATCGTGCAGCCCTGATGGTAAAAGTAGCAGCAATTGATGAGAGACGCAAATTGGATGAGGAAAAACATAAACTGCAGACATTAGCCATGCAGGAAAAACGACTGCTGGAGGAGGAACAACAAAGGCTGGAATTAAAGCATGCAAGGGAAATTGCACAGATAGATGAAAAAAAAGAACTATTGGAAATTGAGACTGGGATAGCTATGTCTAATGCCAAACTGCAGCTATTAGGAGGACCTTCACCTCAACCCTCATTCGTAGGGACTCCCACAGATGGCATGCAGGAATACTACGATAGACAAGGCGGCATGACTCACAGAACACTTAACAAATTCAATCCTGATTCTTTCAACACTACCTCTCTGATTAATCAACAGAGGGACCACCAAAGAGCATCTACCTCAGGCCATCATCTTAGCTCTGGTCAGGTGGGGGCAGCAGTTACTAGCTCTGGCCAGGCGGGGGTAGCATTGATCAATTTCGACCAAAGTGGCAACAATAATACACCAGCAATGTTGCTACCAGTGAACAGCACCAATCAAGATGACATAACTGATCAGAGCGCTCTAGCTAGTGTCATGACAAGGCAAAATGAGATAACGGAGCTTCTTGTGAAGCAGCAGAAACTGTCTTTATTACCCCCCAGAGAAATCCCAGTGTTTGGAGGTGATCCACTTCAGTATCAATCGTTCATGGCCGCCTTTGAGCACAACATTGAAACGAACACAGGCAGTAGTAGGGACAGACTGTATTACTTGGAACAGTTTACTACTGGGCAACCAAGAGATCTGATTCGTAGTTGCCAGCACCTTGAACCAGACACAGGATTCAATGAAGCCAAGAGGTTATTAAAAAGACATTTTGGTGATGAATTCAAAATCACAAATTCCTACATGGAGAAAGCCCTAGGCTGGGCAGTTATCAGGCCCGAAGATGGGGTTGCATTGCAGGCCTACTCAGTGTTTCTCGAAAGCTGTTGTAATGTGATGCATGCTCTTCAGTACATGCAAGAACTCGACAACCCTTCCAATATGAAGATGGCGATATCTAAGCTGAAGCTACGTGATAAATGGAGGTCGGTTGCATGCGAACATCTTGAACGCCATGGCCAGAGAGCAAAGTTCAAAGATGTAGTGCATTTTATTGAGCGTCAAACCAGAGTAATTCTGGATCCAGTCTTTGGAAATATCCAGGACCCACCTACATTCAATACGAACAAGGTGAGCAGAAGCCGAGGGATTGACTCCAAGCCTCAATTTAGATCTGGAGGCAAAGGCAGTTTTGCTACTACAGTCACACCTGTAGCAGCCGAACGTGCAACAAGAGGAAAAGAGGGTGAGCAGGCAGTCAGTGCGAATTCTAGCGCTGCTTTCCAAAAACCATGTTTTTTTTGCACTGGAGACCATACATTGGAATGCTGTCACAAGATGGTGCTGAAACCTCACAAGGAGAAGATTGAGTTCCTGAAGGGAAAAGGATTTTGTTTATCATGTTTAACTAAAGGACACATGAGCAAAGTGTGTAAGAGGCGTGTTACTTGTCAAACCTGTCAAAAGAAGCATCCCACTATTCTGCATATTAACACATCTCACCTCCCAGAACAGAACGACTCCAAGGCTGCAGAGGCCGTAACCAATACCATCGTTTCCTCCCAAACCTGTGCCTACACTGGGGCCGGTACCATGGACTGCAAACTTGCCATTGTACCTGTAAAGATCAAGGTAGCCAAGGGTAATAGAATAATCCAGACTTATGCCTTCCTAGACCCAGGAAGCACGGCAACCTTCTGTACAGAAAGCCTAACAAGGCGGCTGGATGCCAGGGGCAGGATAACCGAGGTTTTGCTCAAAACTATGGGACAGATGAAACCTATAGGCACGTACAGAGTGGATCGATTGGAGGTGAGCGGTCTTGACAGCAATAACTTCATTGCACTGCCAGAGGTGTTCACCCAGAGCTCAATACCAGTCAGCAAGGAGAACATAACTACACAAGAGGACCTGAGGCAGTGGCCTTACCTGAAGGATGTTCATCTGACTTCTATCAGAGCGGATATTGAGTTGTTGATTGGGGTGAATGTGCCCAAGGCATTAGAGCCATGGGAGATTATTAACAGCCAAGCAAACGGGCCTTATGCTGTCAAAACATGTCTTGGATGGGTGGCCAATGGTCCATTAAGTACTAGCTTGCCCACAGATGAACAGGGTCGACCTTGCGTGACATCTAACAGAATATCTGTTACTCAGCTGAAAGAGCTTCTCATAAAACAGTATAACCAAGATTTCTCGGAGCATGGTTACGATGAGAAACTGGAACACTCTGCAGAAGACAAACAGTTTCTCAAAAGTGCAGTAGATTCTGTAATAAGGAAGGATGGTCACTTTCAACTTCGACTGCCTTTTCGCAAAGAGGACGTGAATCTGCCAAACAACCGAAAGATGGCAGAGCAGCGAGCCGTGAACCTCATCAAAAGATTTCGGAGGGACGAGGCATTCTTTGCTGATTACAAGGGCTTTATGAGTGACATCTTGGAACAGGGATATGCCCGAGAAGGTTCCAGAGGAGCAGCTGTACAGAAATGATGGGAAGGTGTGGTACATTCCCCACCACGGTGTATACCACAGAACTAAGAGAAAGATCCGGGTCGTATTTGACTGTGGTGCCTCATTTCACGGCACTTCACTCAATGCCGAACTACTACAAGGTCGCGATCTTACTAATACGCTGCTTGGTGTCCTACTTCGATTCCGTCAAGAACCTGTGGCATTGATGGCGGATATTGAAGGCATGTTCCACCACGTTAGGGTTTCAAAACAGGATGTGGACTATCTGCGCTTCCTGTGGTGGCCCAACGGTGACACCAGTCAACCACTGGCAGAATTTCGGATGGTGGTGCATCTATTCGGTGCAGTCTCCTCACCCAACTGTGCGAACTACGCCCTCAGGAAAACGGCTGATGACAATGAGGGCAAGGTCAGCGAGGAGGCTCTGAGCACAATTCGTAGGAACTTTTATGTAGATGACTGCCTCAAATCTGTGGCCAATGAGGAAGCGGCAGTCAGCCTGACTGGGGAACTTAGAGCTGTGTGCGCGACTGGTGGTTTCAACCTCACCAAGTGGATCAGTAATAGTCGCTGTGTTCTAGCATCAATCCCTGACGAAGAAAAGGCAAAGGAGGTGAAGGAGCTGGATCTTGACAGAGAATCTCTTCCAGTGGAAAGAGCCCTCGGGATCCGGTGGAATGTTGAAGCTGACACATTCTCCTTCAAGATGGTTACAAAACCACAACCACTAACTAGGAGAGGCATCCTGTCTGTAACAAACTCCATCTACGACCCTTTGGGTTTTCTAGCCCCATTGACTTTCGCAAGTTGGATCCTGTTCTCATCAATGATGTCTTGAGGGTCGGAGGAAGACTTAATAAGATTGCCATGCCAGTTGAGTCTAGAAATCCAGCTATCCTTCCTAGAGACTGCCATCTAGCCAAGCTACTTCTGAATCATATCCATCAGATAGTTGGTCATTGTGGGAGGAACCAGATGCTCTCCAAGCTCCGACAGAAGTATTGGATCATTCGAGCTAACTCTGCAGCTCGGAAGATAATTAGCGACTGTCTCCTTTGTAGACGCTGGCATGCATCAGTAAGCGAACAAAAGAGGGCAGACTTACCTTTGAGTCGTATCACTCCTGATCTGCCACCATTCACACATGTGGGGGCAGATTATTTTGGACCTATAGAGGTCAAGAGAGGCCAGAATCTAGTGAAGAGGTATGGGGTTCTGTTCACCTGCCTGGTGAGCCGTGCTGTCCACTTGGAAATGGCCTGTTCATTAGACACTGACTCCTGCATTGCAGCACTAAGAAGGTTCATATGCAGAAGGGGCCAAGTCTCAGAGATTGTATCGGACAACGGCACAAACTTTGTGGGAGCCGAGAGGGAACTACGTCGATCACTTGTCGATCTAGACCACAGCACGATCCAGCATACACTACTAAACGAGGGGATCAAGTGGACTTTTAACCCTCCCACAGGCTCACACCATGGAGGCGCATGGGAGAGACTTATTCGAACCATCAAAAAGGTGCTCTACTCTGTAATAAGACTACAGACCCTGACAGACGAAAGTCTACAGACTGCTCTCTGTGAAGTGGAGGCTATCCTTAATGATCGACCCATCACTCCTGTATCAGATGATACCAACGACTTGGAGGCCCTAACGCCGAATCATCTGCTACAGCTAAAAGGGAAGCCCATTTTGCCGCCGGGACTGTTTAAGAAGGAAGACTCCTACACTAGAAGGAGATGGAGACAGGTCCAGTATCTGACTGATCTTTTTTGGAAGCGATGGGCTAAAGAATATCTCCCACTGATGCAGGAAAGACAGAAGTGGAACCAAGTCAGGAGGAACCTTGCACCAGGAGACCTAGTTCTCATTGTAGATGACACAGCTCCACGGAGCTCCTGGCTCCTGGGAAGGGTTGAAGAGACTCTGCCTGATAGCAGGGGCCATGTACGCCGCGTCAGAGTTAAGACAAAGAACAACATCTTGGAAAGGCCCATCAGCAAACTATGCTTGCTGCAAGAGGCATCCTAGTGACCTTCCAACTCTGACAAACTCCCTAGCTTTTAAACTTTATTAGAGCCATCAGTATTATTTTGAAATACTTAATTCTTTAAGATGGCATAGCTTTCTAGTTTGGAATAGATTGGAATGGTTTTCCTTTTTTCGCCTGGCTCTGTTTTGTTTTGTTTGTTTGTTAGTATTGTCAGTATCTGCCAATAGGGGCCGGTATGTTAGAGCCATTAAGCCATTCTGTTTTTTGTTTTGTTTGTTTGGATGACACCTAGTGTCAGACCTAGTGCAGGTCAGGCTAATCAAGCCTAAATAGGTGACAGGTGCAGGGCTGGCTAGTGTGGAATGCCAGTAGGATATTGTTTTTCAACCGTATAGAACTATTTTGCTTTAGAACTACTCACACACAGTTAAAGGCCTTTATGTTTGTTTTTGATTTAAATATGGAAAAGGTATATTTATGTTTAATTTGATTAGCCTCCATTTAGCCTACAATTACATAAGAGAGAGAGAGAGAGAGAGATAGCAGAGCAAATGTTTGTTACTTTATTCATCACAAGCCCACATCTCCTCATCTCCATCCTCTACGCTGAAACGACGAAGCTGACTGTGAGTAAACTGATACGCGTTGGAACTCGCCCCTATTCTGGCATTAAAGTGGCTCAGGAAAAAGACTTTTAGAAACAGCCACTACAAGTGGGACAACAGTGGGAGTATAAGTAGGGAGAAGACGACAGGTGGCGCATCATCTCCAGAGTCTCCACCCTAGGAATCGAGGGTCATAGGTTGTATTAGTAAGAAGCATTTTGTCAATTTGCGATGTATGGTGTTTACCTCTGGACAATTATTTGGGTTAACAAGTATAGGCTACAACCCACCCCCCCACCCCATCCTGAATTAACAGCACACTACCTATCAGGTTTGGGTGACAGCAATTACTAAGGAATTGTTTAACCCATCATGTGCAGATATATATATATATATGTGCAGATATATATATATATATATATATATATATATATATATATGTATGTTATTGGAGTGCTGTCCTGGAGTAATTCCTTTCTGTGACATTTTTTGAGGATTCAGCACAGAAACTATTGAGGGTTGAGTGCATTTTTCCGGTATTTCGATTTGTCTTTGGTGAAAATATTGATAGATGCATATATGTTTCTCATAGGATGATTGCGGGATTGAATGATATCTGGAGGGGAAAAAGCAAAAAAAAAAAGCAAGCGCAATTATTTTAAAAAATGTGGATAAATAAACTTCAGTCCCCCATATACGTGACTAAATATGAGACTAGAACAACTGAAACTGAATCATATATCTCTATAATATCATTTTATTCTTATCATCATCAGCATCATCGTTGTTTATTTTGTGATGTGATCTTTGTTGTTTATTTTGTGTACTGGTGTGGACTACTTAGCTATTTGTTCTGGCATGTCTTATATAGGGCCTTTTGAGCTTCACATCGAAATGTGTACCAAGCTATCCCAGCAAGCAAAATTACGTCATGATAAAGTTCATTTAGCAACTTAATACATAAAATATGTCCAGATTAACAATTATGCAACATTAAAAAAAACTACCCCATCCAGGATTTGAACCCAGGTGTCCCTTGAGGAAGCACAATATTTTACCACTGTGCTAATCCTCCTCAAAATAAAATTCTTTGGCACTACATCTAACCATAGCACTTCCGTATTCCTCTGCACAGATGACAGCTATCAGGTTTGGATGACAGTGACACAGCAATTATGAAGGAATTGTTTGTGTTTGAGTTGAGTGGCTTTTATCACATCATCTATCAGTTTCAAGGAAGTTATTTTAATTAAAGGCTATTGAACTTCTGTAAAGTACTTTCCTGTCATTATCTAAACTTTTCATCACTCATTCACCTATGCTGGCAAACTCCATCCATCTGGCTCTCCCAGCAGGTTCAAACCAGTTCAGTTGAAATTCATTTCAGTTCAACTTTATTATGATCCCAGATCCCAGCCAAAAGAGGCACAGCAGAGCTCAACAGCAGGGTATTTGCCGGCTCTTGAAAAGTATTAAACGTTGATACATCAATTTAGGGAAAATTAAGGCCCTTAAAACGTCTTAAAAATTCTTAATCGCCATTTGAGAGGTATTGCATTTTGTAGCTATTGTGCTGATGGTGTTAAATGGGCATATGATATCGTTCCATATCGATCACAGACCGCTGAATTGAATCAATATCGTATTGTGGCAGACTTTGTGATATCAGCTAATATTGTATCGTTGTCCAAAGAATCGATATAATATTGTATCGTGATGAAACTCGTGATTTACACTCCTATCGCCCATGTGACAAAAGAGTGGTCTTGAAAAAGTCTTAAAAAAGGGTTAGACTAATTTCATGAAGACTACTTCTGCAGCCAATAGAGAGCCGCAGGAACGAGTCTGGAAATCATCGATGCTAACACTCCTGGTCCTTCACTGTTTTCGCCTATGGGATTTTTGAATGGGTTTTTGGCGCGATGCTTCTAATAAGGTCTCTGGGCAACGCAAGCTTAATCAAACGCGAACCAGTGTTTAGTAATATCATCTTCACACATGAGGACCACTTTTGTGAGTTTTTAAGCTTTTACGTGCCGTTAAACGGGCGGCTAGCTAGCAAACGGCTAAATGAGACTACACTGTTGAGTCGACGGGGATATTATACTGTACGTCAATAACGTCATCACTTCAAAGGACGAACACGGAAATTATCTTTCCCTCACCTGGTTCAGCCCGTTCAGCCCGGGGTAATCAGTGCACAGCAGCGCACACATCAACAACAGTCCATGTTGAGTGCTGACGTGACGGGGAAGCCTATACGACACTGTGTGTAGTTCTGGATTAGCTTAGCACGAGCACGAGCACTTTTTACTTCTAGGGCTCGCATTTACGCTTCAAAACTCATGAAAGTGGTCCTCATGTGTGAAGATTATCCGGGTGAACTCTGGTTCGCGTTTGATTAAGCTTGCGTTGCCCACAGACCTCATATCCGAACTCATCCTGGACAATAACATTGATCTTCTCCTCCTCACTGAAACATGGCAACAGCCCCTGGACTTCTACTCACTCAATCAGCCCCCCCCCCCCCCCCCCCCCCCAACTACAGTTACATCGCCAAGCCCCGCCTCTCTGGGCGTGTGGGGGGGTCTCGTCGTTTTTTCTTCTTTTTTTTCCGTTTATTTGTCAGGGACAATGCAAGAGAACATTGTAACAAGTTACAGGAACATGAAACATATGCGATGCATATAGGATATCTAGCCAAGGCTAATTTGCAATCCCTGTCCCTGGGTAGGCTGTTCTCCATAAACAATCTCTAGTCATCAATGAACTCAACCTCAACCTCCCATCCCTGTCCTCCTTTGAACACCTTGCCTTCTCTCTTCCCAACTCCATCACTGCTCTTCTTCTTTACCGTCCCCCCAAGCCCCACCCCTCTTTTCTGTCTGAACTCTCTGAACTCCTCACCATCGCTTCTTCTCTTTCCTCCCGCCTCCTTCTCACCGGTGACCTGAACATCCACGTTGACCAACCCGACTCCCCTCTGACATCTGACTTCCTCTCTCTCCTCGACTGTTTTCACCTCACCCAGCACATCAACTTCCCCACCCACACCAAAGGCCACATTCTCGATCTAGTCTGCTCTTCCTCTCTACCCATCTCCAACCCTCACCCTCTCTTTTTCCCTCTCTCTGACCACCACTGCATCCTCTTCTCTGCTCCCCTGCCCCTACCCCGCTGCCCCAACAAACGCACCATCTCCTTCCGTAACATCAAATCCATTGACCCACCCACTCTCTCCCAGACTATATCCTCTGCCCTCCCCCCTGATCCGCCCCCTCCTCCCCTGACGACTATGCCACCCTCCTCAATTCTGCACTCACTGACTCCCTTGACTCCCTGCCCCCCCTGAAAACCTCCACAGTCTCATTCACCTCCTCCTCTCCCTGGTTCACTCCCCAACTCTGCACGATAAAACAGCCTGGCCGGCAACTGGAAAGACTTTTCAAGAAAACCCACCTCACTGTCCACGCCGAACTCTTCAAACAGCACCTCTCCTCCTACCGTGATGCACTCCAAGCCGCCAAATCTGCCCACTTCTCCACCCTCATCAACAGCACCAACAGGAACCCGCGCACTCTCTTCTCCACTGTTAAAAAGCTCCTCCAACCCCCGGACAATAACACACTCTCCTCCCCTGAACTCTGCAACTCATTTCTCCACGCCTTCAACAGCAAAATCTGCAAAATCCAGTCCTCCCTGACTGCCTCCATTGCCAACCCCTCCGCCCCCAGGCACATCATCTTCCCTCCCCCTGACCTCCCCCCTCCCTCACTGCCTTCTCCCCTGTTGACTCCTCCCTCATCACCGTCATTATCACCGCCTCCAAGTCTTCCACCTGCTCCCTCGACCTTCCTCCCCACCCCCCTGACCAAGGCCTGCCTCCCCGCCCTCATCCCCCACCTCACTGCCCTCTTCAATCAGTCACTCTCCCAAGGTCACGTCCCCTCTGTCTACAAACTCCCTCCAGAACCCACCCCTCACCCACATCGAAAACTGCATATCCGCAATAAAAACCTGGCTAACCCACAACTTCCTCCAACTCAACAGCGACAAAACTGAACTCCTCCTCATTGGCACCAAATCCACCCTCAATAAAACCGGACCCATCACCCTCACCATTGACGACTGCACCATCACCCCCTCCCCCCTGGCTCGCAACCTTGGTTTCATCCTGGACCCCACCCTCTCCTTCGATCCCCACGTCAGCTCTGTTGTTACAACCTCATATTTTCATCTCCGCAATATCGCCAAAGTCAGACACTGCCTCCCCCCCTCCTGCTGCTCAATCCCTTATCCATGCCTTCATCTCCTCCCGCCTCAACTATTGCAACTCCCTCCTCACCGGCATCAACTCCCGTTCCCTCCATAGACTCCAGATGGTTCAAAACTCAGCCACCCGCCTGCTCACTCACACCCGGTCCCGCGATCACATCACCCCTGTCCTCCACTCTCTCCGGCTCTCTATTCCCAATTCACGTTATATCACCCCATGCATTGCTTTGCACGCCCCCTTTCATTCATGCCTCTCTCCCCGTCCATTCAGTCTCCTATGCTTCCCCTCTCTGACAATAGCCAATCAGCTCACACTATTCCTTTCTCTCGCCTTTCCAATATCCAATCAAGCCATTCCTTTCCCTCGCTTTTTTGCTGAGCCAATCACCTAGTATATTAGTGTCCATGTTTTTACTATGTCGTTACTCACTTATGTGCTGTCACCCTCAGTTGCTGATCATCATTGCTGAAGCAGTTGTTTCGCCACACCTCCTCCCCTGACCACCACCAACGTCATGACTCCTGAAGATTTACTGATGCCCTCGTCTAACATCTCATGAGGAGGAAAGGGATGATCAAAAGCTGCTCTGGTTAGATGGGGCTACAACACTGGCCCAACCACCTGTGAATGTGGAGAAGCAGACCACACTATGGAACATTGCCTTTTCTGCCCTCTACTACCCAACCCTTGCAGCTCAAAATTGCTTGCAGAGTTCAATAAAAATGCAAAGAACTGTCTAAAGAAAAGGGAAACTATCATGACCATCATGCTTCGAAGAAACGAAAAGAAGAAGAATCTCAATCTCAGGAGGAGCGTCATTATATCATGGAGTCATACACCAAATTGAATTTGTTTATTCTATCCTTAATGTTTATTGAACCTTCCTACTAGTCTCTCAAAATCAGTTATGATGATCATCGGCTTATAGCAGAGATGCTCGCGTCATTTTTCGCAAGTCCAACTCAAGTCTCAAGTCTTTAAGGGGCAAGCCCAAGGCAAGTCTCAAGTCTCTTCTGGATGAGCGTTCTATCACCTGGTGGATGATCAAGTTACCAGACCATTTTTATATAAGTTAACTTTGATATTACCTAGTGACAGACCTATCCGGGCGCATCTTCAGGTGCCTGATCACATTTTATGTGGTCGGTCCAGCATCCTTTATTTTGATACCGCAGACGTTGCATTTAGCTATTATTTTGTTTGGGCCTTGTGTGAAGTTAATATAGCCAAAGTCATGACAAGTGGCACAGCAGCTGCAGGTGCTGCCATGGTGTATTGCTGCAGCTTACAGTCACCTGTGGCTGCGCGTACCAGATGCATAAGGTTACGCATGATAATCCAGTTCGTCCGACATTTCCTTAATGTTAATGCACCAAAAAATGGAAAAAATAAAAAATAAAAATTGTTCACAAGTCCCAAATCTCATGTCCAAGTCAAGTATAAAGTCTTTGAGGACAAGTCTCAAGTAAAGTCACTTGAGTGTGCAACTTAAATGGATAGTTCAGTTTTTTTTTTTGAGTCGAGCCCTATTTGCTACTTACCAATGATGATGTTGATTGATTGAGTTCTTTTTTGGTACATTTTAAAGTAAAAATGAACCAATCTGGTGCACTTTGAGAGCAAAATGCAGAGGCTAGAGAATAAGAAACGCATGTGACTACTTTAAAATAATAAAGTGCATTAGTTAAAATTTCCCCAAAACACCACCTCATGACCTTGGGGGGTAAAAACGTGATGCTGTGTAACAACTTTTGAGAATTTGAGATTTGTGCAATTTTGACAGTGTTGACAATTGGATGACGAGCACTATTTTCTGAAAATAGCTCAGAAAAACACACTTCAATGCACCTAGACATCCCATACAATCTTATGTATCTATACATTCTGGGTCTAGACTAGAGAGTTTAACAAGGCTGTGATTATCCTAGAGCTCAGCTCACAATAGGGCATTTTATACAGTATAAGGTCAAAGAAAAGAAAATGTATTATCACATTTTGAAATGGTTACTATGAGGCCATATCATCACACATGAATGTGATTGGGCTGTTTGGATTCACAAGAGCTTTGTAGCCATAGAGACACTGCGTAACGCGTCATCATTCAGAAGCCACGCCCAAGACGGGGGAAAACGGAATCCCCCCCTCCAATTCTGGCGTTCTCCTATGTCACGTGCATGGTTGCATGTTGCACAAAAAGGATTGTATATACGGAAGATGAACACTCCAACTTACTTCCTTGACAGCTAGATCCACATTTTTCTTCTCGCCAATTCTCAATGGCTTCCTTGTTTTGCTCAGGAGAACAAAAAAACTTTAACTGGCGATTTTGTACATGTGTACACAACAGCTTTTAGCTATGTTTAATTCAAGGAAAATGACGCTGGTGTGTGGAAATGAACGGAGCTTTTCCCCCGTGATGGGCGTGGCCTATTTCATGCAGTGTCTCTATACCAAATGTATACAATGCGACTGTTTTGTTTTCGGTACCACAGTGTGCAGAAATAGGGAAACAAATCAAATATAATGAGTTAGTCTAAATGGTCGCCACTAGGTACCCAATCGCGGGCCACATCTGGCCCCTGGGCCACGAGTTGAGTATCACTGGGTTAGACAATTCAGACAATACACACACACACACACACACACACACACACACCCATACACAGTACACACACACACACACACACACACACACACACACACACACACACACACACACACACAAAGGAAAAGGTTTATATTACATGCAGCATACCGTCAGTGATGTTACTTATCCTTATGGAATGAATGAATGGATATCATCTCCCCCGTTTCTCGTTTTAACATGATCATATTCAAGTAGCCTAGCATTGTCAAAACATGTTGTACAAGATTTAAAATCTAAGTAGCCTATAGGCTATTAGCCTAATTCATTCCAGGTAATGGCCACGGGTCAGGCTGGCCAATGAAAGAAGAGGCGGGGAGTGGACAGGGATTGAGTTTAACCACTGTGTGGTAGCCTATAGCCTACAGAAGATGTTGGGTGATGTAGAGAAGAAAAAACAAAACAATAAAAAGCTCATATTCATAGATTAGCTATTATTATAGATAGCTATTATCTTAAATCAAATAAGCATATAATGCAGGTCATCAAACAACTCAGATTTCATAATTGTAGGCTACATATAGGCAATATTTATAGTTCACATTTCATACTTCATAGGCCTACTTAATAACTATTGTGAGCATCATCATAAATTAAACTGCTCCTATTATTGTTTATTGTTTATTTATCCCCATTAGGTGCGGTCGAAACGACCGCTATTAGAATGGTAAATATAAACAATATTCAGAGCATATATTTAAATCCAAGCCATTTGCATAACATCTCGCGCATTTTATACCTAAATGGTGAATGGAAATATCGATTGCCTTGTTCGGGTGCACTTGTCGCACTGTGTTGCAACAATATTGGATTGGCTCTCCTGCGCCTGGCTGATAGCCTACAACTTCATTCATAACGTTCCACTTCAACTGAATTGTACTGGACTAACGTTTTATCCTTGAAATGGAGTTTGATGAGCAGCGAGATCGGGATATATGGCAGCAGGCATGCAGGCTTGTTTGGTCAGACTGATCGCCTAATCAGCAGACAGGACATGACTGAAATCCTCCTCTCCTCTCCATGCGCAGCGCACAGGACGCACGGAGGCACATTAAACATGGATCTGGGTATCCTGAAACGATTTACCAAATATTTTTCTGCCATCAAAATTGTGGTGGGATTTTCACTGCACTCGCATGCGAGAGAGAGGGAGAGAGAGAGAGAGAGAGACGCAGCACAGCGTGACTGCTGCTGCTGCTCCAGAGGACATGTGGTCAGTCAGTCAGTGTTAATTGGCGTGAGAATTGTTTGGGCAGAGTGAGCGCGTGAGATTCAAGGGCGTCGTTTTGGTGTCAAAGTTGGTAGGGTCGAGGACGGCATGAGGGGAGGGTGTTCCGGTGGCGCCCGCAAGGGCGCCGCCGAAAAAAATTTGAGGTTTTTGTTTTACCTTTTTTAGTGGGTCATCCCTATGTTCCCCGGGTCCTATGTTCCCCGCTTTTCCCAAATAGGGTCCTATGTTCCCCGCTATGTTCCCTGGGAGAGGTTAGGTTTTGGGTTAGGGTCTGGGGGAGGTTAGGTTTAGGCGTGGGGGGTGGGAGAGGTTAGGTTTTGGGTTAGGGTCTGGGGGAGGTTAGGTTTAGGGTTAGTGAAAAACGGGGAATATAGAACCCGGGGAACATAGAACCCGGGGAACATAGACATGATCCCTTTTTTAGCCATATTTAGACGAATATCTCATTTTAAATCAACATTAGGATTATACTGTTGTGATGTCATTATTCAGTATCTTCTCCTTTTCTCAATAACTTTCATGTCACCACCTGCTCAGCTCTCCTGTCAGCATAATTGTAACTAACAAACACAAACTGTAGGTTTAGCCATCTAATCATGTTCTTTCACAAACAGCCAGTTTGGAAAGAAAAAATTGCCACTGAATCCCACACATCATACATCCTACATTTCTTCCTCCTAAGAGTTGCACGATCTTCAGTCAGATGTCAATTGCCACCATTTGACATCACCAATACACTGTTGTCATCGCGCAAGCACATGGCTACTTAATATGGACGTTAACCTCCATATTATAGCCATGTGCTTCAGCTGCGCGCTGTACTTTGCTAAATTAGCATCGATGCTAGCGGGACTTACCTGCTTGCTGCTGCTTGCACTACTGCACTGCTGCGCCACTGCTGCTTGCTGGTAATGTTAATCCCATGTCAGAAAAAGTCTCCAGATTTGTCGCTAACAGGAGGGTCTGTCTGCTGCGCGTGATTTCTATAACCGGAAAACTGTGTGTGGGTGGGCGTTTGTTTGGTCATCAGCCAAATGAGCCAATCAAACGGGAGTTGGGCCAGTCCTGAATGGACTGGCCCATTCAGTTGTGAAAAACAGGGGTAAATGTAACTTTGAACATATTGCAAACTAATTTCACTCAATAATGGTCGGGTCAATTCTATCCTTGCAAAATATGGGAAGACAATCTAAATGACCTATATAACTGCACTCCAAAGATAATGCAAATAAGGTTGCTTAAAAGTTGGTAGGGACAATTGGACACCCTGAAATGTTGGTAGGGTCCGGACCCCACCAACCCTACCCAAATCGACGCGCTTGGTGAGATTGAAGGTGAAAGAGTGTGTCACGCCAGAAACGTGTGAGTTGGCAACCCTGTGTAAAGGCCCGCAAAATAATAATAATAATTGAGCAAAGGAACTTGTGTAGCCGAGCGTTATAGGCTGCGCCTATAGACGGTTTTAACTTGACAACAAAAACATTCTAAATTGAACCCCCGCTCACTTCCTGTTGCAGTGTTTGCTATGGACATAAAAGAAAAAAAAACATTCAAGTGCAGGACTGACCATTCCGTGAAAACCGTCTATACAGCTGAGCAGCGAAAACAAAAGTGTCGAGTGAATATTTCTGCAGTTTGCAGTGCTGTGGGGTTGCGCTCTGGTGAAAACCGTCTATACTTGGATATAAAAACCAATAAACGGAGCAAGCAAACAATAACTATTCTCATCATGAGACGCCAGCTTTATTGTTCTTCCGGTTCTCCTATAACCTAGAGTCAAGCCCCCCACAACTACAACCAAACACTTCCGTTTCCTGCCTTCAACATAAAAGCCTACAGTGCTGTCTAGAACGTAAACATCAATGATATAGCATAGCACCTTCATAAAAATAGCTTACACTTGCATTGATCAGAAGTGACAACTAATCAATCCATTGCAACACCAGTGCACAGCAATACTGCCATTTTGGCCTGGAGGAGACACCTCTGATTGGCTGCCATGGTTCGTGTGCTGTTGTGATTGGCCAACAGCGGCGCTGTCAAAAGTAAATGTGTCAACTCTTACCTCTTACCTTCAACACTCTTTCAGCCGCCCTAGCCTCCCTCCACCTCCCACAAAGTGTTTAGTGTGTGTCAATGTGTAAACAGTAGCTACAAGTCAAGTCTGCTGACTGACTGACTGACTGACTGAAAGATGAAGTGGATTTATCTCTCTGGCAATAAAAGAAGAAGAAGAAAACGTGAAAGTGAACTGACACAAACAGCGGTCAGGTAGGCGAAACGTGTTCACTTCACTCAGTCACCATTGTTGCACTGTCGGTTTGTTGTTGTCACTTCTGCAATGTCTAACGCAGCTATGCATATCTCCCTAGTCTGTCTGTCAGTGTTTGCTTTTGCTAACCTAGCTACATTAGCTGCACATGTTTAGACTGCTATAGCCTACCACGTCAAAATGACAAAATGACACTAGCATTTAGCAACTTATGAAGACCAGGCAGAAAAAAACGAGACTGGATCATTGCACGCCTGATGGATGGATGGATAGACAGACAGACAGACAGGCAACAGATAGATAGACAGATAATAGATAGATAGATACATAGATACATAGTCTATGTATCTATTACCTGTCTATCTATCTGTCTGTCTGTGTATGATAGACAGACAGACAGATAGATAGACAGATAATAGACAGACAGATAGATAGCCTACATAGACAGACAGACAGACAGACAGACAGACAGATGATAGATAGATAGATAGATAGATAGATAGATAGATAGATAGATAGATAGATAGATAGATATTCTCAGAGAGGAAATTAGGCTATATTCACATTTGGTGGTGGTGCACAAAAAAAGATGCAATAACAGGAAAACACAAACAATAACAAGGCCCAAAAATGCATTGACAATAATAAACAAGACAACATTTAGTCTATCAGACTCAGTCAAGGTTTAGTTAAAAGTCTGGACTACTGCATGATGGAAAGCAATGGAGTGACATTGACTAAATAGCTATTGATTAAATATTAAATTAAACATGCTGACCATACTGGGCAATATGGATGCACATTGCTCATTAAATAATGACCATCAAGTATTGCAGCCAAGTCATATAAACCGTATTGGTAACCCTTTATTTTACAGGTACCCTAGTTACATAATATGAACTATTTGTAATTACACATGAACACCAAATGTATAAATGAAGTTCATATGTAGTTACATTGTAACAGACCTGTAAAATGGAGTGAGTCTGTTCAACTGTTAGTTCATATGTAGTTACATTGTAACAGACCTGTAAAATGGAGTGAGTCTGTTCAACTGTTAGTTCATATGTAGTTACATGGTACCGGACCTGTAAAGTGGAGTGAGTCTATTCAACTGTAGTTCATATGTAGTTACATGGTACCGGACCTGTAAAGTGGAGTGTCTATTTAACTGTAGTTCATATGTAGTTACATGGTACCGGACCTGTAAAGTTGGAGTGAGTCTGTTCAACTGTAGTTCATATGTAGTTACATGGTACCGGACCTGTAAAGAAGCTCTGGCCTGGGACAGAGATTGCTAAAACCCAGTGGTGGATTCGAACCACTGAACTTTAGATTGCAAAGCAGGCGTCTTTAACGACTCAGCCACGAGGGCTTTCCAACTTTCTTAGTGGAGTTTGAGAGGATAACTGTATGTCAGTCACATGTAGTTGCCACTTCATAGCACTGGGTTTTTCACCTAGATCCCTGAAATTACTGACCAGCCTGAAGTGCACTATGGTGTTGAACGCTGAGCTGTAGTCCATGAACAGCATTCTCACCTATGCCCCTCCCCTCCAGGTGGGAGAGGGCGGTGTGTAGCCCCTCCCCTCCAGATGGGAGAGGGCGGTGTGTAGCCCCTCCCCTCCAGGTGGGAGAGGGCGGTGTGTAGCCCCTCCCCTCCAGATGGGAGAGGGCGGTGTGTAGCCCCTCCCCTCCAGGTGGGAGAGGGCGGTGTGTAGCCCCTCCCCTCCAGGTGGGAGAGGGCGGTGTGTAGCCCCTCCCCTCCAGGTGGGAGAGGGCGCTGTGTAGCTCCTCCCCTCCAGGTGGGAGAGGGCGGTGTGTAGCTCCTCCCCTCCAGGTGGGAGAGGGAGGTGTGCAGGATGTGGTCGATGGCGTCTGCTGTGCTCCTGTTGGGACTTTATGCAAATTGTAGGGGGTTGAGGGTGGGGGGGGGGATCATGGGGCAGGTGAGGGATTTAACCAGCCTCTCAAAACACTTGCTGGCTATGGGAGTGAGGGTTATGTGGCCCCAGTCATAGATCATCAATCATTTCCAGCTCAGCTTGAGAGACAATAGAACGGAGTTTAGAAATATTTCTAAGATGAAAAAAGGAAGTACGGCTCACACTCTTAATATGTTTATCTAAGCTCATATTTTGGTCAAAAAACAACTCCAAGGTTCCTGAGATTGGTTCGCACTGAAGAGGAAAGAGACCCCATACATTGCGCCACCTTAGGAATGATACTGCGTCCGGGGCAACAATAAGGACCTCGGTCTTGTCGGGATTCAACTGGAGAAAGTTGGCTGACAGACAGTTGAACAGGACAGATAGATTGTCCATTTTATCTGCCTCGAAAGAGCCTTGTGTCTTGTAAGCCCAGACGGGCTGGGCACCATGAATATGGTGCATGACACAGAAATAAAATCTATCTATCTATCTATCTATCTATCTATCTATCTATCTATCTATCTATCTATCTATCTCCAATGTTGACAGCTGTATAAGGGGTCTCTACCCCATTCAGTTCGGGCATGTCATTTCCGGCAGGTGAGCTGAAAAATAGGCTTAGGGATGACCAGGTTAAGTACATTGAGAGCAACATATACCAGAGTCAAATTCCTTGTGCTTGGCCAATAAAGCAGATTCTGATTCTGATAGTTTGAGACGGATGGCGTTAACATGACACAATCCACAGTTTGAACCCCCCCCCCCCCACACACACACACACACCCTGAATGAATGGCACGCTACAGAGAAACAATACACACTCAGGTTTGAGTGAAACAACAATTACTAAGGAATTGTTTGTGTTAGTTTGAGATGAGTGACTCCATCAGAACATCAGTGCCAGTGAAGTTATTTTAATTAAAGACCATTGATCTTCTGCCAAGTATGTGATCGGCATCATCTAACAGTATGTTGCCTATCAGGTTCAGATGAAACAGCAATTATGATGAAATAGTTTGTGACGGGTGGCGTTTTCCACATCAGGACAATTGGTTCCTATTTTTATTATCGTCATTATTATTATTATTATTATTATTATTATTATTATTATTATTATTATTATTATTAGTAGCACTAGTAGTAGTTTAGTATTATTATTTAAGATTTATTTCCCCAGGGAGGGCCATTACCACTATAATCCAAACTATTTCAGCACTTTACCTTACCGGCAAACCATCATGTGAGTGAAAATCCTGCGGTGACCTCAAGTCAACAGTGTTTATCATGGAGGGGGCAGATCAATGTTCAGATGCACAAGACCATGGCTGACCAATTCAATTTGGGGCCCGCGGGCCAAGTATAGCCCTCGCTCTGTTACACACACACACACACACACACACACACGCACACGCACACGCACGAGATTGTGGAACCGTCTATCTAATATGTCAGAGAGTAGAGTTGCAAAACAAGTGTTTAACTGGGATAAAGCACATAACTATCCATGGTGTAATGATATGAATGCTGTGTTCAGGGAAGCTGACCATTTATTTTCAGAAACAGTTTACGTTGTAGTGTTCGCTATATTAAACATAGGCTATTTCTTGACTATAAAGAAAAATGGGCCAATGACATCTGGCTCAAACCAAAACTCAGAACATTATGTTCAAATTAAAAATATGTTTAGTCCAGAACCCTATGTTACTTTACCCTTGGATAGATCCAGAAGATATTTATGTGCCCAGTTGAGAATGGGTACCCTCCCTTTGGCTATTGAGGTTGGCAGGTTCAATTCTATTGCTGAGGAGGACAGACTTTGTACTGTATGTGAA
>NC_139627.1:60949732-60984732 GCF_964638095.1 Poromitra crassiceps
TCACAAGTCATTTTTTGCAAGTCAAAGTCAAGTTTCAAGTCTTTGGTCACAAGTCCAAGTCAAGTCTCAGGTCTTTGGTCACAAGGCCAAGTCAAGTCTCAAGTAGAGAAGAAAGTATCTTATGGATGAGCGTTCTATCATCTGCTGCATGCCATCTGGTCTGCTTAGAACACTGCATAGCTAAAACTAAGGAATTCAAAGCATGTACTGTATTATCCTCCTTTATCTATTAGCATACATTATCAGCATTGATTGGATGACATCAGTATAGATTTCCTTAATGTTAATGCACCAAAAAAATTAAGATTGTTCACAAGTAAAAAGTAAAAAAATTACAAACGACAGGACACGACAGGAAGTGCCTTGCTATCCAGGTCGGTTTCGTATGACATTCTTAACTAAACCACCAGTCCTACTTAACTAAAAGTTAAGTAAAAAAAATATCAAAAGAACTTTGACTTCAAAAGCTCAAAAACGTTTGCGGCATTGCCAAACCCCCCCGGAGCAGGGCGGGGTCTTGAATGCTGGTTTTTTCAGGCTGGCTAGCGAGGCCTCCCAGCCTGTAGACATGCAGGTGAGGGCATGTGATGTCTTGTGCTTCATCAGAACAGAATTCTCTGATCTTCTCAAAAAGATACTTCTGCCTGGCCATGTCCAGTCCAGGCGGAGTCTGTACAGGAAGAGGCTTTAATGGCGGACGGTCATCTACGTTGCGTAGCAGCTGAAACTCCACTGGTTCTGCTTCACAGTGTTTTCTTGCGACAACCACACCAGGTCTCTGCGCATCAAAGCTGTAAAAGAAAGAAATGGCACATTTAAAATCTTAATAAAATAAAATAAAATAAAATAAAATAAAATAAAATAAAATAAAATAAAATGGGAATGATAATTACCTGAAGTGCTGGTAACTCTTTATCTGTGGCAGTTTTCTGAAGTATTGTGTCAGGTGTTCTTGCCAGTCGTAGGTTTTAAAACACTGCCGTTCTCATGTCCGACAAGCTGGGGGATGTTTACATGTGCCATAGGAGAGCTGTCATCCACAACCTTTTCGATGTCGGCCAAAGTGCACACTTTGCGCTTCCTGAAACACTGCTTGACCAGTCCAAAACACCAGTCGGGGCCAAACTTGGTGTGACCTACAATCAGGAAGTGAATGCTCAGCTTTAAGTGGAGTTTGTGCATCGTTCTCCACGCAGCGTAAAAAAGAACAAAGTTATTTTTGTTCTGCCCGCTGCAGTTGTCACAGTGAAGGTCCACGTCTTCTTCTCCAACTCCATAGTTCTCGAAAAAATGATGCAGGTAATTGATGACTGCATTGCTTCCCTTGCCTGATGCCATGCCCTCATCAATCAGGTAATTCACTTGCTTAGGCATGCCTTCACAGTGGACACCAAAAAGGCCACACTTGCGTGGAGTCAAAAAATAGACAGGCCCAGGCTGTTGCGGGTCAGACGGATAGTGCACCTGAGAGACGGAGAGATAGGAAAAAGATGAAATACAAACTGTAATCTGTGTGTGTGTGTGTGTGTGTGTGTGTGTGTGTGAGAGAGAGAGAGAGGTGTGATAAGATAAAAATGTATTCTCACCTGTTGTGCAAAATCAAAACTGTAGTGCATGGTGATCGGCCTGGTTGCAGGTGTGTTCTCCCCAAATGACAGCTGCAACTCGTCACAGGTCTTTCTACAGGCGGCAGTCATCTCTTGATAAAGTTTTCGCTCCCTTGCAACAGAGTCGAGATGCACTTGCTGCTTCTTGACACTGTCAGATTTCAACTCATCTGGTTTGTTGATGCTCTGGATGATTCGGTCGTTGTTTTGTTGGCACTGCCAGCACAGATCCATTTTAGGCTTGGTGCTTGCAATGTGAGGGACCAGTGACTTCCACAGCCTTGTGAAGCTGCACTCGCCAACCGCACGCTGCCCTGCAAAGACAATGTTTTTATGAGCATCACTGTACTTTACTTATCAAAAATAGATCACATAGAATAGCCTAATGGTTAAAGACACACACACACACACACACACACACACACACACACACACACACACATGTCGCATGTTTTATTGGGTCAGAGGTTTGGAATGGAGAAGGCTGCGGAATGTTTGCATAACTATGACAATAGAAGTGTGTGTGTGTGTGTGTGTGTGTGTGTGAGAGAGAGACTAATACAAACTTACCAAGCTGTTCCATAGCATCTTTGTACAGGCGCCAGACTGAAGCTTTAGAGGCAGAAGTTGGCAGAAGCTTAGCACTAAAGTCTCTATGCGCGGCATGACGACCAGGCAAAGGAATAGCGTGGTCCTCTGCATAGTTTGCTATGAATGTAACGACTCTTTTGATGTCATCATAGCCGAGGAAATTCTTGTTTGTGCGTGGTTGTGTCTTCCTCTGCCGTGGGACCAATCCATTCTCTTTGTAGGATTTGATAAGGGCTTTCAGAAGCTTTGTGCTGATGCTGGAATAAACAAAATAAAACATTAATAATCAATCAGATTTATATTTTTTGAAACAGTCTTTATTATCCTGACATTTATAGCCTAAGCTAGTTTGCAATGTTTGTCCCTTGCTTAGGCTATAAATGTCAGGATATATAACAAAGACTGTTTCAAAACTTTCAATCTGTTTCAATAAACTCTTTCAATAAACTAAATCTTGTTTGCTTGCAAGGTTAGGATAACACTAGCGACTATCAGCTTACAAAGAGTATTTAATGCAAGAGTCGAAATTTCAGTCCTGAAAAACAATAGCGCAAACGCCATTTTGGCGCGCAACAAAGACGACCCAACATGGCGGGTCTGCACGTTTGCACACATAGGTTGCCGCCATTTTGACAATGACCAACAATGCCATGAAGATGGCAGTTCTACACGCTTCTCTTGCAACATACTATCTTTGTACTGTAAACATGGGCACGCTCTCACACTATCTCACACACACAGACAGACAGACACACACACACACACACACACAAGTTAAGATAGATATGAAACTCACCCAAACACAAAACAGAAGGTCTCACGGCAAACAACAGTCGCCTTAACCATGTATTGCGTTCGGTTCCTTTGTCGCTTTTTATTCACTTGCTTTGTGGCTTGAGTCATGTCAGAATCATTCGTCAAAGCGTGATACACAGCCAAAAAAGCGATATCTCTACATTCTGGCGACATAGCAGAGTAATCCAGCCTCGTGTTGTAAATGACGTTGTCACAAAGTTTCTTACTGCAGGAGATTGGCTGGTGAATAGAGTTCTCTTTACGCCTGGCCTGGCATTTGCAGTCAAAGTTTCGTATTTTCTCGATTTCCTGATCATAATCTGTGTCCACGGTTATGGGATCCACTGATGTTAAAATCTCTTGCACGCTTTCAATGACTGCGCTGTCGGGCATGATCTCCGCCTCGTTGTCTGGGTCTGAATCTGCCACCACGTCTTCAGGAAAATATTCTTCATCGTCTTCATCGTCGCTTTCACCAGCGCCCTGTGTGCCGGTCATGTAATCCAGGACATACGAATTCATCAATTCTTCACTGTCCATTCCACCTGCAATGGTGAATTTGTTCAGGAGAGCAGCAACGGCATAATCATTTTTCCTCATTTTCGCCTGGTGCTTGTCCATCTTGTCTCAGTCTCAGTCAGCTGTTCTGTTGAATGTTGATGTTGTGTGCAGCTCCGGTGGCTACTGAATATTTATGCTGGTGCGCGTCCTATCGCGCGCCGTGATTGGCGGATAGAAACAAAGGCCGGCCGACACCCAATCGATACTACTTATGCAAATCCAAGACACAGCTCTCTCGCCTGGCTCTCTATCCCGTCTCCTTGACAAAACAGGGACTTTTATTTGACCAAATTAACGCATTTAATGACCCCAAAACGTCTTCATTTTATATGGAATGGATAGTTCAAATAATATATTTTGTACTATTGGAAAAAAAAAAAAAAAAAAAAATTCAAGAAAATACTTTTGACGCTCTGTTGTGAAGAACGGCCACGGCCGAATTACGGTCCCTCTCGCTGTATGTTGTCACATATGGCCACACGTACACACATGTACAGGGTCCCTACACATTCCACAGTCAGTGTCCGTATCTCTGTAGTGTGTCTAGTTTTGTCTGTAGTGTCAGTATCTCTGTAGTGTGTCTAGTCTTGTCTGTAGTGTCAGTATCTCTGTAGTGTGTCTAGTCTTGTCTGTAGTGTCAGTATCTCTGTAGTGTGTCTAGTTTTGTCTGTAGTGTCAGTGGCCCCGACCTTAAAACAGCGCTTAGCGCCAGGCGCAGTGCAGATTAGTGGGCGTGGACCGGCGCACTCGATATTTTGGTGTCGGCGCTACACGCGGCCTTAAGCATTATAACCACGTCTTTTAAGCGTATAATTATGCACAACCTGCTAATTGGAGAACTGCAGTTACTCAATGACATTCTTCCTTTCGAAGCTCCGATCCACTCCATCCATGTCCGGGTTTTGGTTGCATGCTGTCATCTCTTCATGCCCAATTTGGATATCTCAGCACATCACAGATCATAGCCTGAATAAAACAATTCAACCTACAGCCAGGCAAATACAGATCTGTTGAGCAGGGCTGATGCGGTCTCCCTGTAGCCTACAATATAGAACGTTAACTATCGGTGACATTCCTGATAGCATCCAATTCCATGATCTTTATGTTGTAAACACATAACTTTCACAATAGTGAACAAGCACCCCCACTCGGCTCATTCAGGGCAGGTAGTTTTATAACTTGTAGACTACCTGCTGCACAGGTAGTCTACATCGGCAAGGCACAGGCAAGGCGTGTGTACACGCAGGGTTCATGCTCAGGCGCCCGGTGTACACACCCTCGTTGACTAAAACGGACCCCTATTTAAAAGCGTGGGTAAAGGCAAGGCGTAGGCAAGGCTTGGGTGCCCGGTGTGAACCCAGCCTTATGCTGGCACTGCGAGACTAGCTGTTATGAAGAGTCACATAAACAGATGGAATTAAAATGTGTCAGACGATGGTTTTGTACATGGGAGACAAGCTACAGTTGCAGCAGACAGTGCTAGCTAGCGTTAGCTGGCTGGCATGAATGAGATAGCTAGTTAGCATTTTACTGTCGATGGCTAGCGGTAGCGATGTTAGCATTAGCAACGGCAACGTTACAGTGACAACACAGTCGTGAAAGCGGCTAGCCACTCGCAATCTTCAAAAAGACTGTTGACTATCTGGCTATCGTTATGCATGCTGTCTGGTAGACCATTTATAAGTTAGCAGCTATCTGAATATGCGGCTATGGTTTCAACAATCTTTGCTTCATTTATCAAACTAATAGCAGCTAACGTTAGCTGGATATACTCAACACCCAGTGTGTCTAACATTTAGTAGTCTTTGGTCAGTGGTTTTCACTGGATGCATGCAGGGCACTTTTGTCTAACCTGATGCAGGTGTTTATTCAGAACACTGTCAGTGTCTGCCCACTGTCATCAGCCTGCCTTATGATGTTACACTGTGGGATATGTCCACCACATCAGCATTATGATCATATAAAATAAACTATTTGTATAGCACCTTTCTTAACAAGGTTACAAAGTGTTTGTACACCAGAATAACACACCAAAGACCAAATGTATAATAAGGGAAACCAATTAGCACAGAAGAATTAAAACGGAAAGGTAAAATCACACATGAGAGATGAGAGAACTCCTTTATCTTCCTTCACCTCTCCTGGCTCTCCTGGCTCTCCTCCTAATGTCTTCCCCCCAAAGTCTATAAATCCCCCCCAAAGTCTACAGATCCTCCCCAAAGTATATAAATCCCTTTTATCTGAAGAACATAAGGGGGGAATTCCCCTCTAGTTTGCAAAATGAATTTAGGCCCTGACTGTAATAGTAGTTCGGCATTAATAAATGTGTAATTTTTTGTCTTAGATTTACCTTTGTGTGTTATCGCAATATAAAACTAGATAATTGAGAATCATTTCTAGATTCTGGAATCGAGAATCGTTGGAATCGAGAATCAATTCTGGAATCGGATCGTGACCCCAGGAATCGGATGGGATCGTGGCTTAGCTTAGATCGGAGCACCCCTATATAATGTATATTATTATTATATTATGTACAGTATACTCGCTCTGTGCCTCCATATGTTCACAGAAGAGCTTGATTTGCACGAAGCATTAGTCGTCGGTTTCAGAAGTTAAAATAGTAAAAACTGGTTAAAATTAGTAAAGTAAAGCTCACTAAAATGATAAAAACAATTAAAACTCAGAGACAGAACAAACTAATGATGGAGGCACATGCATCATTATCTGGGTCAACAGGTACACAAACATTTCGCCCCTTGTGTGAAAAAGCAATTACTTAAGGAATTGTTTGTTGGTTTGAGATGGATTGACAGCATCAGGAAATCAGTGGCAGGCAAATTATTTCAATTGATCGTTTGCCAATATACTTTGGTAGAATGTTGAAACTTGGCTTCAGTTGGACGTCATGACAGGACACATGACAGGACACATGATGTGTTCTCAAGGTCGGAGCTAGGAGGGGGAGAGGGGCGGAGCCAGGAGGGAGGGAGGGAGCCAGGTGGGTATTTAAGGAGGTGCAACTGATTCTCAAGAGAATGACGGTTATGAAGATGACGAGTGTGGTGTCTCTGCTGCTGCTGCTGCTGTTGTGCTGTGGGTTCGGGCCGGCGGCTCGGGCCGGGCCACTGGGCGGGGAGGTCGATGTCAAAACCACCACCGAGCCCGATGTCTGGATGGAGCTAAAGGTGCTGAGAGAGAACTTGCATCTGATGGGAGCCAAGGTGGAGAGTATGGAGAAGCAGAACACAGGTATGGGGGAGGGGGTGGGGGGTTGGCGTTTGACACTGTTTCCTCACAGCCCCGCACATTTTTGGGGCTCATGCAGGGTTAGTGTGAGGTTAAAGCAAGATTCCACATACAGTAGTTTTAACATGGGGGTTATTTGGCTTGTGACCGAAATGAAAACCATAATATATTTGATTGATTGATTTTATTTTATTAACGTGTCATGCATTAATTCCATGGAGCCCAACCCTCATGGGTTTCCAAGACACATACAAAGACGATTCAATCTGCGTTATCAGCGTCTTATCACTCATCACTTATCAGCCATAGGTTTACGTTTCACGTGTAAATCGTATTTTAACGCTTTTTGTTGCTTAATTCTAACCCTAACCCTAAGTTGTTTTATTTGCCTAAATATAAAGTTGTTTGATAACAGCCATTCCGACCTACTAGCAGGTTTATCAGCCATAGGAATGGGGCTGATGACGCACCTACTGAGTCTATGGGTGGCAACAATCAGATCGGGTGCAACGATACAAAATACAACAGTAACCAGCGATACATTCAAGTGAAGACAGGTCGCAATTCAGCATACTGCTCAGACAAGACAAATCATTGCATCACATTCTAAACAAAATGTTCTGTCTTTGCTCCCATGCCCGACAAATACAATTTGCTGTGGGGAAGGTGTCTTTTTTTAACACAACTCCAGTTTCTCATAGTCATCCAAATAAAAAAAAATACTCTTCCCTTGAATCATTATGCGGTGCAGAACAAAAAATTAGTCTCGTTTTCAATTTCACGTAAATCACATAGTAAACAGAGTCTACATTCTTCAGGGGTATAGCATTAAACCTACCAGTATCTATTGCTAAGGGAAGAGTTCCAGAGCATACCTGGGCACACAGACCTTTTCCGTCTGTCCAAGTCAAACTTCACATAATGTTCTACACCGTAACTGTCTTTTAGGTGATGATAGGTTCTTAATTTGGTTTATACCATAGCCCAACAGATTATTTATCTTTATACAAAATACACAGAGTACTCATAGTCTCTCACTTATCACATACTAACCTGTTAAATGAAAAGTAAAAAATAAATGAAAAGTAATTCGAATAAAATTGGGATTTCAAATAATTTGCCCAGGGATGACTACTGTATGGGCGATGTCCCAATTAAATATCTTAGTGAGTCTTTGGTCAGACCTTACAAGTCTATTCCATAGTCGAAGCATTTGAACTCTGTGTCTGATGCTTGGGGATTCCCAACCCATATCTCCACTAATGGCCAGAACTGCGATGAATTTATGAACTCCTAGAAAGTAACGGATGGCTCTTTGATGCATAGTGTTACAGCTTGAATGATCACAGACACACCAGAAGTATATAGACACAGGACAGACACATGAGTTATGCAGTTGTGTGTAAAAAGCCCAGATTACCACAGTGTTTAACTTGATTCAGTACAGAACCGCTCTGCCCGCTCCTCTCCCTTGATGTGGGTCTAAAGTGTACTATTTGTGTTTTGTCTTGATTTAAATCTCCATTTCCTGCACCATTTTTTGCCGATGTTCAACATGGTCTGTAGGTAATTTTCATGGTCAGCAAGTAAGACTACAGGATGTCATCTGCATACAATAATATGCCCACAGTCTGGTGGTCAATTTTGATTCCCTTGTTGGATGCCTTAATTTGAAGAGCTAAATCAGTAACAAAAATGGAAAATCGGGTTGGGGACATAACATTCACACCGAATTGTTGGGGGAACCATCCGGTAGAATATTCGTTAACCTGGACACCAGCAACAGGTGCTTGATAGAGAGACTTGATGGCATAATAGAATTTTCCATTGACCCCAGAGTTTAACAACCTGAAGAAGATCCATATTTATCCAATCAAATGCCTTCTGGAAATCAATAAAACAAACAAAAATAGATTGTTTTCCCTTAATTCTTGCACGTACACTAGAGGTGACTGCATAAATATGATCAATACAACTCTTTCTTTTCTAAATCCATTTTGCTCATCCACAAGCCACCCGATCTGCATTGTCCATAAGTCTACAATTTAATAGTGAGGAGTACAATTTATGCACACAACTAAGGAGACTTATACCCCTATAGCTAAGAGGCAACTTGGGATCATTTTTTGAACATTTCTGAATGGGGAGAATCACACTTTTGTGCCACTGTGGTGCCATTATCGAAACAAAACTGAAATAACTCAGATAGAACTTTAAGCAGCTTTGGCAACTTTAACACCTCATTAGTGCTTTCATCAATTCCAGTAGCTTTCTTCAATTTGCATTTAACTTTTTCATTTTTTTTTTATCTCATCTATAGAAAAGTTTGCATTTAAGTGCTTATTACATCTGTTTAAATCAGCATTCATATTATTTTCAATTACTTCTTTCCTATTAATTATTTCCACCAAAAAGGCTTCATCAAAAGAATACTTCGAACCAGAAAACTAATCGGCAAAATTCTTTTTCCATTTTTGTAACACTCCTAGGACAAAGCTACACTCGCCATTCTCTAATTTGATCTCCATATACAGTATATTCCTAGGTTTTCTGATGCCCAGTTTGTTAATTTCATTCCATAACTGTTGGGGGTTATGTGTTTATAAATGGTCAACTTGCTTTTCACGGTGCGTAACGGATAACCTTTTGTCAAATTTGGTTTGTTTTCCCATAAAATATATTCTCAGTCCCTTCCTCAAACTTTTGTCTTTACACCTTAGAAACTGTTTTTCAGCTGTTCTCACAGTAACCCACAGGGATTGCAGTTCAGGATTCCAGTAAGGCTTGTAAGATTTTTTGAAACCTTTATGACTGTTAAGTCACATTTATTCAATGGTGGGTGAATACAGTCACACAGCTTATCATACCAGGCATCCAGAAGTCCTTGGTTACCCTGCAGCAACATAAAATAGCACACCTATATTCATATCCATGCAACATACTGTAGTCAATGCTCTTTATTGACTTAAGCATATTTACTTAACAAAATAATTCAAGAATTAATTTGAAATCAAACAGCATCATACCATTTAATCAATCCAATTAATTGTTTATGCAGAATATCAGAGCAATTTACATTCTGTTATTAAAGCTGTTAGTTTCTTATCTGACCTAATTCTCCCCACCTTTCCATCCAGCTGTTATAGTCCATGCCCAAGACCCCAAACCCAAGACCCCAAAAATCACAAACAGGCCACAGCTGGGTGTAATTTCTAGTTGTGTTTTTTACTTGGAATACATCTAGTTCATAGTTTGTCTTAGTTTAATGATTCAAAACGTCTACATAATGGTGTTGTGTATTGATGGAGACCACACTAGGAACTTAAATTAATAAAGATATAGCTCTATTTTCCCACAGGCCTTAGGCACAGAAACTGGCCTTAAACGCAAAAAAACACGCCTGCCTCGGGAAGATAGCAACATGGTTTTACGCCACGAAATGCGCTGTACGCCAAACAGGCGTGGCGCAGTGCCAGAATAGGCCAGAATGGGCGTTTTGGCCTTAAATACTGGCCTAATGAGACCGATAACCCGCCTGGTCCCCTGTACTCTTCAGTACTTCCTCCGCCGGCCGTGCCTACCAGCCCGGGAGCACCATTCAACTTATGGAGCAGCGCCCAGTTTCCACCGCTGTCCAGACCTTCGTCTCCTTCGTCTCCACCGATGTCCGTCGGCTGGTCTGCAGTACCTGCTCGTCCTGCTCGGACCCGGTTCGGCACCCGGCTCCGGCTTCTGAAGGAGGCCGTTTCCAATCACCCTGAGCAGTCCAACAGGAGTATTCCAGCTGGGCCCCTCTCTTCTCCCGCTGTGGGTCCTGGTGCTGGTTCTCTCTCTCCGCCCGGCCCTGGTTCCTCCGGTCATTCGGGGGTGTCACCGAACCCGCCATGTTCGAGGGAAGTAGCCACTAACGTTAGTCTGGTCACTAACGTTAGTTTGGTTGCTAATTCCTTGAAGCCCAATCAGTCTACAAGTCCCGACCACCGTGAAAATCTTCGTTATATTAACGCCATCACGTTTTGCTTCTCCGGGGCCACGACAGTTGAAATCATAGATAAACTCCCCGTCATCCTCGCCTCACTCCCATCATCTGTCAAAAAACTAATTCTTCATGTGGGCTGCAATGACACTGGCCGTCAGCATTCCGAACAAACAAAACAAAACTTCATCCGCCTTTTCGATTTGCTCACAGCTAGTGGAAAATCCACATATCTGTCTGGCCCAATCCCAACTCTCCGTCATGGTGACGTGCGATTTAGTCGTCTGTTAGCGCTCCATTACTGGCTCCAATCGTCCTGCATCTCCCACGGCATCACTTTCATTCATAATTTCAATCTATTTTGGGAACGCTCCTTCCTGTACGCTGCAGATGGCCTCCACCCGAGCTCTCTAGGCGTCCAAATGCTCAGTGCAAATCTCCGTCACGCTGTTGCTGTCCACTCGGCCATGCCTGCTTGACTGTCTGCCCCTGCTGCCCACGTTCACCTCTTCCCTCCCTCTTCCTCCCCCTCCCCTCCCCACCTGGACACTGGTCAACAGCCCACACACTCCTCCGATGCAAATCCTCTCACCAGCTCCCCCTGGCGGAGAGGAGGACGTATCACCTCCACACCATCCTCTGAAATTCCTAGCCCCCCCCCCCCTCCAACTAGAAATAGTAATCTAATTTCCATCCCCCTCATTAGTGAGTCATCTCACGATCCTGGCGTAAGCAGTATCAAAGCCGCTCTTCTCAATGTTAGATCCCTATCCAATAAATCTCTTCTGATCAATGACCTAATCATCAACCACAAACTGGACCTAATGTTCCTCACTGAAACCTGGCTGGATTCGAATAGTCGTATGGCTGTTTTGACTGAGACTGCTCCCGTGGGGGCTACAGCTTTGTTGACACTCCCAGGGCTGGAAAGAGGGGAGGGGGTGTCGCAATCATTTTCTCTGATTTGTTTCAATGTAAGCAGGTGACATTTGGAGACTTCCCCTCATTTGAATACCTTGCTGCTAATTTGAAATGTTCTACTACCATCTTGCTGTTGAATATCTATTGGCCCCCTAAATACTCTGCTAGCTTTCTCTGAATTTGCTGATCTGCTCTCGCTCATCTTCATTGATTATGACTGTATAGCTATTGCCTGGGACTTCAATGTCCATATTGATAACCCCAATAACAATTTTGCCTACGATCTGAACTGTTTACTTGACACCTTTGATTTGTGCCAACTTGTTTCTGGGCCCACTCACAGCAAGGGTCACACCTTGGATTTGGTCATTACTAAGGGCTTCAAGTCCTCCTCTGTGTCGATCGTTGATGTTGCACTGTCTGATCACTTCTGCATCTTTTTCGAAATGGAGATCTCCCCTGAGATCATAAATAGGTCACGTACCGTTAGAAAGCGACACATCAACGCAGGCACCATCACACTGTTTATGGAAAAACTTTCCTTATCCCCCCCCACATCAGCCTCTGTCAATGACATCCTTAATAACTTCAACTCAGCTATCCTGTCTGCCATTGATAGCATGGCACCTGGCACCATGGCACCAAGGTTAAGCACGCTGTCTGGCAAGGCTAAAGCACCCTGGCGAAACTCTCCATCTGTTAGATGTAAAAAACAGATCTGTAGGAAAGCGGAACGTATGTGGCGGAAAACTGGTCTTCATATTCACATTGAAATCTATAAAGAAAGCCTCCAATCCTACAACCTCGAACTGAAAAGCTCGAGGCAATCGTTCTTTTCTAACATCATTAGCAAAAATGTGAACAGTGCACGTGCTTTATTTTCCACTGTTGACAGACTGACCAACCCGCCCCTCAGTGTACCACCTGAGCTTCTCTCCACTGTCAAGTGTAATGAGTTCGCCGCCTTTTTTACGGACAAAATTGCTAATATCAGGCTGGCTATTACCAGTGGCTCCACGCTACCAAATGCTGGGGCTTCATCCTTCCCACCGATCCCTAGCCTGTTAAAATTGTCCCAGTTTACTATTGACCCCAAGCTTTTGGAAGAAACCGTGCGAGGCCTTAAATCATCGTCATGCTGTCTCGACATCCTTCCAACGAGCTTTTTTAAGAACGTTTATAACTGCCTTTCGTCGGACCTACTGCACATAGTTAATACTTCTCTCCTGACCGGCACCTTTCCTGAGTCACTGAAAACTGCAGTTGTCAAACCCCTATTAAAAAAGCGTAGCCTAGATGCTTCCATTCTCAATAACTACAGACCAGTTTCTAATCTTCCCTTTATAGGTAAAATAATTGAAAAGGTTGTCTATCAGCAACTCAACAAATTCCTAACCTCAAACGCACTTCTAGATAAGCACCAATCAGGCTTCCGCCAGCATCACAGCACAGAAACCGCGCTCACCAAAATCATAAACGACATCAGAATGAACACAGACACAGGCCAAAGTACAGTTCTGGTACTACTGGATCTGAGTGCGGCATTCGACACCATCGATCACGCAATCCTACTTGATAGGCTAGAGAACTGGGTTGGGCTCTCGGGTGCGGTCCTAACCTGGTTCAGGTCCTACCTCCGCGACAGAAAATACTTTGTGTCCTTGGGCAACAACAAATCGGCCATAACTAGTATGACCTGTGGGGTGCCGCAGGGATCTATAATGGGGCCTGTTCTCTTCAACCTCTTCATGCTCCCTCTCAGCCTAATTATGCAGAAAAACAATGTGGCCTATCACAGCTATGCTGACGACACGCAATTGTATATTGCTCTCTCTTCAGCTGACTACTCTCCAATAGACTCACTCTGCCGGTGCATTGACCAAATAAATGTCTGGATGAATCAAAACTTCCTGCAGTTGAATGGAGATAAAACGGAGGTGATCGTTTTCGGACCAGAAAAGCAGAGGCTCAGAATTGCCGCGCTCCTCGAGTCGCGATCCTTGAAGCCCAAGGACCAAGTCAGGAATCTTGGTGTTATTATCGATTCCGACCTGACCTTTAACTCCCACATTAAGTCTATTAGGAAATCAGCCTTCTATCATTTAAAAAAATATAGCAAGAATTAGGGGCTACATGTCCAGACAAGATTTAGAGAAATTAATCCATGCCTTTATCTCTAGTAGGTTGGACTATTGCAATAGCATTTTCTCCGGCCTCACTAAAAAAGAACTTGGACAACTCCAGTTCATCCAAAATGCTGCGGCTAGAGTTTTAACCAGGACTAGGAAAGCTGATCACATCACTCCAGCTCTTAGGTCCTTACACTGGCTTCCAGTATCCTATAGAATAGATTTTAAAATATTGTTGTTGGTATATAAATCGCTAAATGGCCTTGGTCCAAGTTAGATCGCCGACTTGCTCCCACGCTACGAGCCGTCTAGACCTCTCAGGTCTGCAGGGTTCGGCCTATTGGATATTCCTAGGATCAACTCCAAACACGGAAGAGCCGCGTTTGGCCACTATGCCCCCACTAGCTGGAATAAACTTCCTAGAGACCTCAGGTATGCCCCAACATTACTTGCCTTCAAGAATAGACTTAAGACCCTGTTGTTCTCAGTCGCCTTTGACTGTTAATCAGCTCTTCCACTGCCACTTTTAACCTATTTTTATTTATCCTATCCTATTTATCCTATCCTATTGTATTTTTTGATTTTAAATAAGGCGTGTGTGCCTTTAGTTTTTTCCTCCTGTAAAGCACTTTGGGTTGCTTCCTGTATGAAAGGTGCTATATAAATTATTAAACTTGAAACTTGAAACTTAACGACAGGGGCCGACTGGGATTCTAATTCAGGCCGGGCATTAGATACCAAGCAGGCCAGGCTGATATGGGCCGACGCGCGTGCGAAAAATGTGGGCCGTTTGAAGCCCAATTTGGGCCGTTTGAAGCCAGATTTGGGCCGTTTGAAGCCCAATTTGGGCCGTTTAAAGCCAGATTTGGGCTGTTTGAAGCCCAATTTGGGCCGTTTGAAGCCAGATTTGGGCCGTTTGAAGCCCAATTTGGGCCGAGTCCAATTTTACAATGAGATGCACCCACTTTAACCCTGAATAAAGTAATAAAACCACTAGTAAACCAGTAGGCGGAGCCTGGCCTGCTGTTCAGTGAGTGGCCTGACTGGGGGCACACAATTTTTTTTTTTTTTTTTTTTTTTGCAGGCCAGGCCAGGCCAGGCCACCGGGCATTTGCCCGACATGCCCGATTATGCAGTCCGCGCCTGCCTAACGATATCTTCCCCCCTGGCGTTAATTTAGCGCTTATTCAGGCCTTATTCAGTGCGCCGCGGATATTCCACGCACAGCTTCTGCTCTGCTGATCTCAGTTTGTCCCCCTCTCACTCTCTCTCCCTCGCTCAGACAGGCACAAGTCCGATAGAAAAACAAAGTTGTTATACCGTACGTAGTATAACAACATTACAGTTTTTTATAACATGACAGTTTTGAGCCTGTGACATTCAGAGGCTGTTGCATCATCCTCCCTGTGCAGTGGGGGAGAAGAAAAGGCGAGCGAAAACGAGATCATTCTGGCCAAACAAATGTTCACTGCCTGGCTTTCACAAATGTGAAATCTCCCAGCATGCATTGGGCTAATACATTTCGATAATAAATAGCAACCAAATGAGGCGAAATAGATAGAAAGGTATAATGTGTAATGTAAACACAACCTGCGATTGTAGAACATTTCAATATTGGACCAAATAAAACATCGAAATCAAAACACAACCCTATGTGAAACATACGTATATCTCATCTTGGGGCTATATATATCCCTTGCAGATTTAACGTGATTTAGATGAGTGACAGTGTAACGCGGTTCTACTGTCATGTCCTACTGTGATGTCCGCTCCAATAAATTGGCCCTACTTCACATTTAGTTTTACAATAAAAACACATTTATGCAATGACTTTACATAATGTAGGCTATATTTATGTGCATCATCCTACCTGTGCAGCAGGGGAGAAGAAAAGGTAGCAAAACGATATCATTCTGGACAAACTTTCACCAGTCTAATCTCATCGTGACATAGGGATGGCTATATTTTTCTAGCTGATGCATTTAGAACATTCTTTTCACTTTGATCTTGCTATAGTGTAGCGTATTTACATGCTTGCAAAAAATAAATAAAAAAAATTGCAGGCCAGGCACTCACTGAACAGCAGGCCAGTATGTATATGGGCCCTATCGTTGCAATCGGCGTAGAAACTGCGTTTAAGGCCTAGCGCTAGGCCGCCTAGCGCAGTTAGTGGGTGTGGACCAGCGCACTCGCTATCTTGGTATCGGCGCTACACGCAGCCTCAACCATTATAACCACGGCTTTTAAGCATAAACTTATGCATAGTCCGCTCATTGGAGAATTGCAGTAAAGAGTCACACGCTTGCCTTTTAAGCTCCAATTCCTGGACAAATCCGGTAAAACCAGACAAAGCCAAGCGCTCTGCCCCCCCCCCCCCCCCTCCCTTCATCCAGTCTGTCTGTCTCCATATATAGGCTATTATTCCATATTATTATGCTTCTCAAACCAATCTAACTGCAGTTTAAATACTGCAAGCATGTAAATACCCTACACTATAGCAAGATCAAAGTGAAAAGAATGTTCTAAATGCATCAGCTAGAAAAATATAGCCTATTAGATTGGTGAAAGTTTGTCCAGAAAGATATCATTTTCTCTCACCTGCTGCAGGAAGGATGATGCACATAAATATACCCTACATTATGTAAAGTCATTGCATAAATGTGTTTTTATTGTAAAACTAAATGTGAAGTAGGGCCAAGTTATTGGAGCGGACATCACAGTATAGCAGATGACAGTAGAAGCGCGTTCCGCTGTCACTTATCTAAATCACGTTAAATCGACAAGGGATATATATAGGCCCAGGAGGACATATATGTTTCACATAGGGTGGTGTTTTCATTTCGATGTTTTATTTGGTCCAATATTGAAATGTTCTACAATTGCAGGTTGTGTTACCATTACACATTATTTAGATCTACCTTTATATAGGTTTTCGGCTCATTTGGTTGCTATTTAGTAGCGAAATGGAGTACCACAATGCATGCTGGGACATGCCAGGCAGTGAACTTACAACTTATTTTTCCTATGGGAAGTGTGTTGTGTCTGTCTGAGTGAGGGAGTCAGAGAGAGAGAGTCGTATTGTGCCTGTCAGACTGAGGAGAGAGTGACACAGAGAAGGGTGACAGAGGGGAGCCAGAGGGGAGCGCTCCACGCAACCAGCGCACTGAATAGGCCTGGTTTTCAAAAGCGCAAAGCGCTAAATTTACGCCAGGTGGGAAGATATCATTAGGCCGATATTTAACGCCGAAACGCCCATTCTCGCCCATTCAGGGAGTGTGCCACGCCCATTCGGCCTAAAGCGCATTTGGCAGCGTAAAGCCATATTGATATCTTCCCGAGGCAGGCGCAAGGCACGTTTTTTAGCGCCGAAGGCCCGTTTTAGCGCCGAAGGCCTGTGGGAGAATAGGGGCCAACGTGTTCCTAGTTGCGCAGATAGCAGGCAGGCAGGCTGCAGGCAGCCAGGCAGGGAGGAATGAGTTAACTTTTCAGTCAGAAGCTGCTGAGACCCCAGCGCGGGTGGGCAAGGCTTGCTGTTCAATGGTGCCAAAATGGAGAAGAAAAGAGGTGCAGAGAGGTGGGCAAGGAGCCTATGTTGTGTCTTGGCCTAAACTACAATATCAGTGGTAGACAATTATCTATTGCCTCTAGAATATTCGAGAGAAATTAAATTATTAACACTAATTTGTATTTATTTATTTATTTATATTAGGCTATATAAAAAAATCCCATTGGTCAAATGTAAACAGTAGTGACTAAACTGAAAGTATGGGTTGGATTGCTTTTGGGGTTTTCTTCACAAAAGTGGAGAAGGAGGCAGAAGCAGCACTAGCACTGCAGCAGGTGCTCCTGCAGAGCTGGAGGTGGTGTTGAACTTATCAGAATCAGGAACCTTCAGCTAGGCTACAATTTCACAGCATGAAGCGAAACATGTCGTCGCTGTCGTTCCAGGACCTCAAATCTCCAAAACAGAAACTTTTCAGGAAGTTAAAAAATCCTGTTTGCTCTTAACTCATTGAGTGCCAGCCACTTTTGGAAAACGGATGCTCCCAGTGCCAGAGTTTCAGAGCGTTTTCAGTGATTTCTCGAGGCCCACATAATATTGTGTGATATTACTATGTAAACACCGAACACGCCCAAAGAACGATGAGACTCTCTTCTATCATCAGCAAAAAAAAGTTTATTGATATAATTTTCCGTTCTTTAGTTATGAGCTGGAGAAGATAGGTTGTTTTCACCAAAAAGAGACGTTTCAAATTAGAAGCTGCAGATAATTAGCCTTTTGTGAAATGAAGCATTTCAAGCACATGACTGACTCTGAAGCTAATATTTTCTGATGTAGTCACACCTCAAAAATAATTTCCTTCAATAAAACAGTGAAAACAAAGGAATTTTGTTTGGCAAAATAATATTTTTTAGCTGCAACCAGCAGCGCTGGCCCCTGCGTGCGCTGTTGGTTGCAGCTTCTTGCTGGTCTTGATTTACTGCTGGTGGGCATCAGATATTCTAGCTTGCGTTTGCCAATCCTGTCCTGCTGTCTGGGTCTGTCTGGGTCAGTGTTGTATGCTGCCCTGCGTGCCCCACCCCGCTCAACTGCAAACCCCACCTCCGTGGGAGTGTCTCTGGTGGCTCTCTGCTGCGTTTGCTCTGTACTGAAAAGTGCGCTACATCCAGCTTTTTTACAGCGTTCCGCATGTATTTGTCACCGGCTCCCATGCTTCCAGTTGAGAATAATAACAACTCCACAACTAATCATGCGGATGGGCTATCGCAGCGGACACGGAGGGGCTCAATTGTGGCAGCAGATTGGCTGCTGCAGGCACAGCTAACGTTATGCTTCATGCATATCGATGCATACGGATGCGATTTCCATTTCCCCATGACTTCTCTGTTTTTTCCTCGCCTTTCTGTAATCTGGAGAGCACTGTCGCCACCTAATGGGTCCGTAAAATAGCTTTTACACATTCAACATCCACCATACTTTCACAGGAGATGGATCAGGCTTTGATCCACGTCCCACCGTCAAAAAACGCAATTGACGACTTTAGTCGTCATTGGCACTGAACGTTACTATTTGAATTGACGACTATAGTCGTCATTGGCACTCAATGAGTTAAAATACTGAACCAAACGTCGTCAAAGTTGGCACATGTCTTAATTATAGTTAGTTTCCCACTGAATGTGTCATTACTTTATTAATATCTTACCTGGATAAGCTCAAACGATGTTGTTTATATTATCAGTCCGACTTGGAAGCACTTTCTCCCGGCCAGTCAAGCGGGAGCCCCCAAGCTCCAGGCTGCGGGGGCGTGCGCAGGAGCAACAGCATTGCCCCTCGCCTCTCATGGCCGAGGCGGGGGCTTTCGCATGGGGTGAGAAATAGTCTGACATAACGTAGCGTTAACGTTACTTTTCTCGTCAGAAAACACTCCGATTTGCATGTTAAAACAAGTTTGCAGCCTAGGAATAACTGGAAAACATTTGATTGATATATTAACGTCAGAGGAAGCCAGGATTAGTCAAAACGATATGAGAAATACACAGCACGTCTGCCGTGTGACTTTTCCGGGTTTACTGTCCTGCGTGGGGGGTACACACGGAGGTAGGGGACGAATTTCGAGGTTTGACTGACAGATTGAGGGTGAATGGCGTTACGAGATTTACTCACAAGCTCGTTTTAATGCTTTTCCATTGGTTGCATTTGTTAAACCACACAGAGACGTGAAGGGTGACCAATGGCACTGATTTATGACAAAAAGTAAAAAAGTGAAAAAAGGCACATTCGAGGTCCTGGCACAACAGAGACGATGTAGGCTATGCTTATTGCTTTCACATTAATGTGCTTTATGGGATTATCAGTAGGACTGCACAATACAGTTTAAAGTGGAGATGAAGCAGTTTGATTTTATTATTTTTGTATTTGCATTTAACCTCAGACAAGACAAGACAGGACACTGCACTCTTCCTTAAATTAAGTTTGCTGTGAAGCTTTTGTACAGAAGCATGTTTGTGTTTTTACGTCTTCATATTATACTTGCAGTTATCTAGGCAATGTTGAATTCTATTAGTGAACAAATAGGTAACATCACGTTAGCATTATATTCAGGGTTGGGTAGGTTACTTTTAAATAGGAATCCCTTAAAGTTACTTGTTACTTGTAAAAAATTGTACTTAGTAACGTAATCCGATTACCACTATTTAAAAGTAAAGTAGGGATTACTTTCAGTTACTTTTGGATTACTTTTTTTTTTAATCCAGGAATGTCCCATTGGGATACAAGATCTCTTCTTCCAGGGAGTCCTGGTCAAGAGTCCTGGCTAAAACCCTTATTTAACTAGATGAAGCATGTTTTACCATTGATAACCAGATAAGAATGTTTATACCAACATGAAGTTGAGGAGAATACAACAAGAGTTATTTTTAAGACCACTTTAATTTACGTTATGGGTATTTTTCATGATGTGGAGTGGAAGACGCAGCTTGTTGCTTTAATCTTGAAACACGACGTGAAACACTAAAGCCGTTTTCACACATGCCTACAGGAAAATTACCTGTAAATCAATATCGGCCATTTCCCGGAATTTCCCTTCACACCTGAGCGCTCCATGTGTGAATATAGTGTCAAATAGCCTGTATGTTGGGGGGCGGGGCGGCACTGCAGAGCGGGTGGGGAGTGACGTGTGCACTTGGATGGGGAATCCTCCTTATTTTGGCAGTCGGCAAAACTCCCGATGCTGAAATAAGTTAGCTTGTCACACAATAAATCACACTTGTTTGACTTAAGAGGGCATGTATGTTGTATCATTCACATTCGCTAACCAGTCTTTGAACTGAAATATTTGAAGAAGTTGGGATCCCTGTCTGAGAGAAATAGCCTGGCTGGATCGATGTTTATCCGTTCACCTGCATCGCGTTGAAGCACTTTTTACAGACTGGCTTCGTTTGATGTGTCCGGGCTTGCCTTCGCTGTCGGCAACGTAAGCAAAATACTTCCACATTTCGCTTCGTGCATTTGCTTTCCCAACAAGCGTTGGGCGGCTTGCAAGACTCTCAGAGCTGTCTGTGTCCCTGTCGGGCTGCTGACTGAAGGAGGAGGACTGAAGGACTGGCCCCAAGATCATTTCGCCAGTTGGCTACACCGTTTTTTGTTGTTATTTTGTAAAATTAATGAAGAGGCAAGGGCGAATGTAATCCCGCCTGTAACGCCGTTACTATACCCCCGTTACTGTAATCTAGATTACACATTTTAAAATGTACTGTGACAGATTACAGTTAGGCTACCGTTTTTTTGTAATCAGATTACGTAACGGCGTTACATGTAATCCGTTACTCCCCAACCCTGATTATATTCACCAAATCTTGCTTCAAACTGCCCACATTTTTCGGCGGCGGCCTTCGGTGGCCAGCATGTGTGTCTGCGTGTGTTGGCCTGGCCTGCATGGTATCTAATGCCTGGCCTGAATAGAGAGCCGCAGGGATGACGTATTTTTGTAGGCAGAATGCGGAAGTCCCGAACTTCCTGGTTCTTCACTGTTTCTGTCTATGGGATTTTTGAATGGGTTTTTGCCACGATGCTTCAAATACGGTCTCTGGGCAACGCAAGATTAATCAAACGCGAACCAGAGTTCTGTCGGATAATCTTCACACATGAGGACCACTTTCATGAGTTTTGTAGCGTAAATGCAAGCCCTAGAAGTAAAATGCTCGAGCTAAGCTAATCCAGAACTACACACTGTCGCATAGGCTTCCACGTCACGTCGGCACTCAACCTGGACTGTTGTTGGATGTGTGCACTGATTACCCCGGGATGAACGGGCTGAACCAGGTGAGGGAAAGAGAATTTCCGTGTTCGCCCTTTGAAGTGGTGACGTTATTGACGTATATATCCCCATCGACTCAAAAGTGTAGTCTCATTTAGCCGTTTGCTAGCTAGCCGTCCTTTTAACGGCACGTAAAAGCTTCAAAACTCATAAAAGTGGTCCTCGTCTGTGAAGATGATATTACTAAACACTGGTTCGCGTTTGATTAAGCCAGCGTTGCTCAGAGAGATTATTAGAAGCATCGTGCCAAAAACCCATTCAAAACTCCCATAGGCGAAAACTGTGAAGAACCAGGGCTGTTAGCATCGATAATTTCCGGACTTGTTACTGCGGCTCTCTATTATGTTCCCAGTCCGCCCCTGTGTGCAGGGGCAGACTGGGATCATAATTCAGGCCGGGCATTAGATACCAAGCAGGCCAGGCCGATACTGGCCGACGTGCACATAGCATGAGAGGGACCCCAATGAGGAATGTGTGACCTCCTCTGGGGTTTGGCGATAAGCCTGTCTGACACTACGGGAGAGATAAGCCTGTCTGACACTACGGGAGAGATAAGCCTGTCTGACACTATGGGAGAGATAAGCCTGTCTGACACTACGGGAGAGATAAGCCTGTCTGACACTATGGGAGAGATAAGCCTGTCTGACACTACGGAAGAGATAAGCCTGTCTGACACTACGGGAGAGATAAGCCTGTCTGACACTACGAGAGAGATAAGCATGTCTGACACTACGGGAGAGATAAGCCTGTCTGACACTACGAGAGAGATAAGCCTGTCTGACACTACGGGAGAGATAAGCCTGTCTGACACTACGAGAGAGATAAGCCTGTCTGACACTACGAGAGAGATAAGCCTGTCTGACACTACGAGAGAGATAAGCCTGTCTGACACTACGAGAGAGATGAGCCTGTCTGACACTACGGGAGAGATAAGCCTGATAAGCCTGTCTGACACTACGGGAGAGATAAGCCTGTCTGACACTACGGGAGAGATAAGCCTGTCTGACAGAGAGAGATTATATAGTGAGGTATCCCCCATCCTTCTGTGATAAAACATAAGGTTATGAATATAACCCCGGTTTATGGACAAGGTGAGGCGATACCTCACCAGACAGGTGGTTTGAGAGGAGAGCTTGAGAGAGGCGCCTCCCTCTGCCTGGGCTATACGGGGCTCCGCCCACTATTCCCAAGGCGGAATGATTTTGCATTGTTCTACCAACCCCAGCACACACGGTACTGGCATGACGCCAAGCAGATAAAACTCACCATTTCTTTCCAAATGAGTTCAGTGGATACAGGATGTCCGCAAGGCGAGCTGTTTACTCTCTTTCTCTAACATAACTAACGTTAACGAATAAGATCCAGACCTCCGATGACTAAAATCATTCATCCAGTGAAAAGATATAGTTAAAAATGACCAATATCTAAAAACGGACAGTCATGTGACTTGAAAAAGTAAGAAAATTGTCTAGAATTTCCCGGAGAATCCAAGTAACAGCTGGCTCGGTGATGACATCATCGACAAAAAGCGAGTCGCTCTGAGTGTTATTGATATAATATAATACATATAACAAACTTTTGAAAACATTTGGGATAATGTAAGTGCATAAATAAATAATATATACTGTATAACATAGGTCTACTCGTTTTTAGACATTTTAATGCTATAATATTATAATGATAATGCTAAAGGTTACATATTGCATCTTTAAAGCCCTCCTCCACTCAGTTTTTCCTACCTGTTTCACGTTGATGTTCGATGAAAACGTACATATAATTATGCACGCGCTGTAACAACGCACGTCACCATTTGTGCCAAAAAGCTTACATTGATAACAACCGAAGACACTTTGTTCCACTGAAGCAGAAGAGCGTCTCCTCTTGTCTTCAGGATACTCTTTGTCTGTGATAAAACAGAAGTAGCGGCCATACTGGTTCAGTCATATCTCAGTGAAAAACATTTTTAGAAGCCAAAATATTACTTATTGTTAACAAACCAGGCCAACAAATATCAAAGCTGATGCACCTTATGGAAAGAGCACAACTCGAACTGGTTAAAAGTTACTATCGCAGCATTTTGAGCCTGGGGAGCACTTAGTTAGCAAACGTAGTGGCTAATGGCTAAGAGCTAGCTAATGGAAGATCATATTTACTGTAAATATTGTATTTGTCTATGACTTGTCACTCGTTAGACAACATAATGTCTGACGTCATCACCCGTTTTTACAAACAGCTTAGTTTTAGGACTTTGAGCCCAAAATAAGGTTATTTGTCAAAAAAATACACTGGGGAACAATGGGCCCAATCAGCAGAGCACGGAAAAAACACAGTAACACATGAAATATATTAAAAATGACAAAATAGACCAGAGGAGGGCTTTAAGTCATGATAGAACCGTAGGCTCTATCAAACCGTAGGCTTGCCCGCTGCGGGCTTCCCACACGGCCTCAACCGCCATTGGCATGCGCAGCGCACAATTGCCTGCTCTATTGGCATGCGCAGCGCACAATTGCTCAACTTCGCATCACTGATCACATCACTGTCACTGATGAAGTCACAATGTGACATCACTGATGATGTCACATTGCCTATGACATCACTGATGTCACAACGCCTATGACATATGTGCCTATGAGATCATCAGTGAGACAAAAATGTAAACAAACAGACAAAGTCCACTTGCTCCCTCTTATATTGGGATATATTAATTAGTGGCCGGGCCAGCGAAGCGGCAGGGCCACTTATTGTATTTGCCTGTATTATTAGTGGCCGGGCCAGCGAAGCGGCCAGGCCACTTCTTGTATTTGCCATTATTCTTCATCCTCCCGGGAAGTTCGACTTCCCATGGATGAAAACTAACCAAACTTTGCACAAAGGTCCAGTCCCATGCCAAACGTCTTTGACACAAATTTGGGGCCAATAGTCCTAACGGTGGCACTACAGCGACCGTCTAAAGTTTAAAACTTAAAAAATTCATAAAAAATCAGGCGTACGTGCTACGGCTTTGCAACTTTCACCGAAATGTGCGCCTAAATGAGGGGAAGCTTTTGTACAATGCAACCTATGGCCAATTATGAAGTCTAAAGACCGCAAAACTGCAAAAACGAATTAAACCCTACTCCTCCCACATTTTTTCTTCAAACGACACCAAACTTCAGCATCTGCATCGTTAGACTGTTCTACACAAAAGTATCAAACCAGATTTTCGATCGGTCAAAAATTGAGCCCGCAGTGCATCAAAACGTTGAATTCTGGCTCCGTGTATAGCCTAATTACCTTAATTACCTTTGGCAATTAGGTTGTATTTGTGATGTCATCAGTCAGTCAAGCAATTGTGATGCCATCACTGATGTCACTCGAGCAATTGTGATGTCATAATATTTTTTTTCCCCATTGACTTGCATGGGGTTTCGAAAAATCTTGCAGTAAATTAGCTGTAATTCAGAAACCATAACAGCTACAGCTACGAAACTTGGTAGGGAGGTGCACAGAGGGGCCTTTTATTCTACACGAAAGAATTACACAAATTGAGCAGATGGTGGAGCTATAACAGCCCTCTTTACATTCTGGTCCATAACTTCTGAACCGTATGGTCTATCATCAAACTTCTTTTTTCCCTGGATTCCTTGGGTCCTTCCGCATCTACTCATCTAGGCCACGCCCATTTCCGTCTGACTAGATTTTCCGCCATTTTGAATTTGGTCCAAAACAGTTTTTTTGCAATTCCCGCTTGAAATTTTGTCCAGTCTTCACCAAACCAAAGCACACATCATGTGATGAGTGTCCTGCACAACACTGTTTCGTGGTATTTGAAAAAAGCACACCGTTGCGATATAATCGACTTCCAAACTTCTGTGGGTGGGGCCAATTTCACCATAACTCTAGAACACAACGTGCGATCCTAACCAACCTTGGTCCAGGTGTGGAAGGATGTACTCTGAGCCTATAGGATAAATATTGTGTCATTTCGCCTTTAGGGGGCGCTATAGCAGCATTCAGTACCTGTACCTTCTAAATTGTTTTATTTTGAAGGGCGGCAGGAAGTGCTGATTCATTGTCATTATGGCCAACCTTCCTTCTTGTATTGACACTTGACACTTCTGAGCTGATTTCAAGGCTCAAGGCTCAAGGCTCAAAGCCTTGAGACTTGCCCGGCCACGACCCATTGCTGCGCAGCAGCTATAATTATTCTTCTTCTTCCTCCCGGGAAGTTCGACTTCCCATGGATGAAAACTAACCAAACTTTGCACAAAGGTCCAGTCCCATGCCAAACGTCTTTGACACAAATTTGGGGTCAATAGTCCTAACGGTGGCACTACAGCGACCGTCTAAAGTTTAAAACTTAAAAAATTCATAAAAAATCAGGCATACGTGCTACGGCTTTGCAACTTTCACCGAAATGTGCGCCTAAATGAGGGGAAACTTTTGTACATAGCAACCTATGGCCAATTATGAAGTCTAAAGACCGCAAAACTGCAAAAACGAATTAAACCCTACTCCTCCCACATTTTTTCTTCAAACGACACCAAACTTCAGCATCTGCATCGTTAGACTGTTCTACACAAAAGTATCAAAACAGATTTTCGATCGGTCAAAAATTGAGCCCACAGTGCATCAAAACGTTGAATTCTGGCCCCGTGTATAGCCTAATTACCTTAATTACCTTTGGCAATTAGGTTGTATTTGTGATGTCATCAGTCAGTCAAGCAATTGTGATGCCATCACTGATGTCACTCGAGCAATTGTGATGTCATAATAGCTGAAAGCCTTGAGACTTGCCCAGCCACGACCCATTGCTGCGCAGCAGCCACTTTTTTGGCGCGTAATAACTCCCACAATTTCTTTGGTTTGGCACTTCTTTTGAATGGACCCAGACCCGGCCGGGTCCAGGTCGGAACCTCGGGTATTCGGGGGGTCGGGCATACCTGAAAACCTCTAGCTCAAAGCCTTGAGACATGCCCGGCCACGACCCATTATATTTATTTATTACCTCTTTTTTTTTTACTGCAAATGATAAATAAATAAAATAAATGTTTTTATTTAACCTTTATTTAACCAGGTCAGTCCCATTGAGATACAAAGACCTATTTTTCAAGGGAAGCCTGGCCAAGATAGCAGCATAAAATAAATAAAATTAAGTAAAATAAAACTTTGTTTGATCTCACTTCAATATTTTTTAATGTTGATTTAACACATTCACTGCCAGCAGTTTTTTTTTTTACTGTAGGTAGCTTCTGCCAAGGTTTTTTTTTGAGGATTCTGGCTCATCTTTCAAGAGCCGAGGATTATTTTCTGCTAAGATTTTGTGAACACAAAATATCTCAAAAGAACTAATAGAATGTGTGCTTTCTCTGTCTAAAAAAGTTAGTTTGTAGAGTTAGTAGTTATGTGGGCATTAGCAGTTGAATACAGCATGGTTTCAGCGTCTGAAAATTTAAGCTGAGATAAATGGCTTTTTGTGAAATTCGATAGAACAGTCACTTTAACCATTCATTTTTGGCATCAGTAAGACGTCAGACATCTAAACAATAGTTTTGAACAGTAATTTCCTCCATAACAGCAGGAAACCCCCCTCTCCTTCAAACTCCTCCCTCCGTGTGTGTTCTCCTCCTCCCTCCGTGGCTCTGCAGCGGGCGTGTCACAAGCGAGTTTCTGCTGCTGCTGGTGCTGCTGCCTGTCTGCTGGCGGCCGCTCTTTGGGCGAGTCTGGATGGGCTCGCTCGTTTCTTGGGGTTTCGGTTGAGAGCTTTGATGAAGCTTTTGCGATTCTGGTCTTATTTATGCTGCGTGTTTCAAAGTGTGTTGCACCCATAATCTATTATGCAAATTTGCAATCCCCCACCGCCAGCTCTCAGCGCGAAAGCGAAAGCATTTTCGCCAATCCATTTTACAGTATGAGAATGGTTTTCCTCGCGCGTTCCCCTGCAGTTTTGGCTCCGCTTTTTCTAGTCTGGAGAGCACTGTCGCCACTTAGTGGGTCGGTGGAATGGGTTGTACACGTTCGGTGGCTCCCATATTTTTATAGGAGACGTGGGGGGCGTTGATCCACGTCCCACCGTCAAATTTTTTTTTTTGACGAGTTGACTCGTCAACGGCAGTCAACCGTTGGATTTTTTTTGACGAGTCAACTCGTCGACGGCAGTGAACGTGTTAATAGTCATAAAAACCTGTCATAAATGTTGCATGCATGATGCACCTGACAATTTATATAATAAAATATTGTGATACTTGGCTGTGTGTATCGATATATTGCCACACAGAATATTGTGATACTATGCTGTATCCCCCCCCCCCCCCCCCTTCCTAGATGACATTTGATCGAATTAGCTATACCTTCTTTTACATACAGTATTTTATACAAATGCTTCTGTTCGGCAATAATTACATTGATGTTAATTTGTATTTGAAGAAAGCTTCTTGTTGTGTTCAGTGTTGGACCACAGAGTGACCGAGGCAGAGGAGAGGGCAGCATGTCTTGGAGCCAAGCTGCAGCTGCAGAAGGAGAAGGCAGAGGATCTGGAGAGGGAGAACGCAGGTGGGACGCCCAGGGAACTGCACATCACAGCTAGTACTTACTTACACCTACTCTGTGGAGTACCGATAGTTTATCCCAAAATGGGTACATTATTTTGTTGTGTTTTGTGTAATATTTACTAGTGCTGAAACTAGTCTGCAATTGATTGATTGATGAATTATAATGGTGAAAATCGATTAACCGTTTTAGTCATTTATCAAGTACAAATATCAAGTTCCAGCTTCACAAATGTTAAGATTTAATACATCTCTTTCATATCATAAAAAAATATGTATTCATTTATTTATTTTGGTCTTGTCGTGGCCCAGAAAGAAACCCCAAAGAGCAGGCACGAAAACCCAGACAGAATTCAATGTTCTTTGCTGAGAGTTGGAGTATTTACAGATGGCCCAAGGGTTGAATTATGCAGTGCAGTTTGCTAGGCTGGAGGAGGCTTGAGGCTTGCAACTTGCTTGTCTCTTGTTAACATTTATTAAGGGTTTACATGTTAATTAAGGTACTAACTAATATTAGTAAATGGTTGATGAAGATGTTAATTAACATGTATGCTATGAAATTGAGGTTTGCTGGTTCCTTCATGTGGCAGGATGTTTTCAGCCACACTGGAAGAAGACAAAACACACACACACACACACACACACACACACACACACACACACACAAATGATTGTTGTGATTTATCTCTGTGCTTCCAGCTCAAGACTCTGCAGTGTCGTCCCTCAGAGACAGAGTGAGCGACACCGAGAGGGAGGTGGAGGAGCAGAGGAAGGAGGCAGCAGCTCTCAAAGCTGAGCTGAGCATGCAGAAGAAGAAGGTGGAGGACCTGGAGAGGGAGAACACAGGTGGGATGCCCTGAGGAACCACAGCTAGTACTGTGTGGAGTACCACTACTGAAAAACTACTGCAGTACCTGGCTTGATAAACTTTATTATAATGTTTCCCCCAAAATCGGGACTTTATTTTGTTGTGTTTCGTGTCAAATTGACTAGTGCTGAAGCTATTCATTTTGGTCATGTTCATGCCATGATCAGTGTATGTGACACCCCTGATGATTTCACACTTGATATTGTGACATCAACATGGCAGTGGTGGCCCAACAGTTCGAGAAGCGAGCGAGCTTGTGACTATCCCCAGACCGGCAGGATAAACCTGGGTGGGGAAAGTGAAACTTATTCATTTCAAGCTCTATTAAACACATCTAACCTTATTCATTTCAAGCTCTATTAAACACATCTAACCTTATTCATTTCAAGCTCTATTAAACACATCTAACCTTATTCATTTCAAGCTCTATTAAACACATCTAACCTTATTCATTTCAAGCTCTATTAAACACATCTAACCTTATTAATTTCAAGCTCTATTAAACACATCTAACCTTATTAATTTCAGACTATATTAAACACATCTAACCTTATTCATTTCACACTCTATTAAACACATCTAACCTTATTCATTTCAAGCTCTATTAAACACATCTAACCTTATTCATTTCAGACTCTATTAAACACATCTAACCTTATTCATTTCAAGCTCTATTAAACACATCTAACCTTATTAATTTCAAGCTCTATTAAACACATCTAACCTTATTCATTTCAAGCTCTATTAAACACATCTAACCTTATTCATTTCAAGCTCTATTAAACACATCTAACCTTATTCATTTCAAGCTCTATTAAACACATCTAACCTTATTAATTTCAAGCTCTATTAAACACATCTAACCTTATTCATTTCAGACTCTATTAAACACATCTAACCTTATTAATTTCAAGCTCTATTAAACACATCTAACCTTATTAATTTCAGACTATATTAAACACATCTAACCTTATTCATTTCACGCTCTATTAAACACATCTAACCTTATTCATTTCAAGCTCTATTAAACACATCTAACCTTATTCATTTCAGACTCTATTAAACACATCTAACCTTATTCATTTCAAGCTCTATTAAACACATCTAACCTTATTCATTTCAAGCTCTATTAAACACATCTAACCTTATTCATTTCAAGCTCTATTAAACACATCTAACCTTATTCATTTCAAGCTCTATTAAACACATCTAACCTTATTAATTTCAAGCTCTATTAAACACATCTAACCTTATTCATTTCAAGCTCTATTAAACACATCTAACCTTATTCATTTCAAGCTCTATTAAACACATCTAACCTTATTCATTTCAAGCTCTATTAAACACATCTAACCTTATTCATTTCAAGCTCTATTAAACACATCTAACCTTATTCATGTCAGACTCTATTAAACACATCTAACCTTATTCATTTCAAGCTCTATTAAACACATCTAACCTTATTCATTTCAAGCTCTATTAAACACATCTAACCTTATTCATTTCAAGCTCTATTAAACACATCTAACCTTATTCATTTCAAGCTCTATTAAACACATCTAACCTTATTCATTTCAGACTCTATTAAACACATCTAACCTTATTCATTTCACACTCTATTAAACACATCTAAACTTATTCATTTCAAGCTCTATTAAACACATCTAACCTTATTCATTTCAGACTCTATTAAACACATCTAACCTTATTCATTTCAAGCTCTATTAAACACATCTAACCTTATTAATTTCAAGCTCTATTAAACACATCTAACCTTATTCATTTCAAGCTCTATTAAACACATCTAACCTTATTCATTTCAAGCTCTATTAAACACATCTAACCTTATTCATTTCAAGCTCTATTAAACACATCTAACCTTATTAATTTCAAGCTCTATTAAACACATCTACCCTTATTAATTTCAGACTCTATTAAACACATCTAACCTTATTAATTTCAAGCTCTATTAAACACATCTAACCTTATTAATTTCAGACTCTATTAAACACATCTAACCTTATTCATTTCACGCTCTATTAAACACATCTAACCTTATTCATTTCAAGCTCTATTAAACACATCTAACCTTATTCATTTCAGACTCTATTAAACACATCTAACCTTATTAATTTCAGACTCTATTAAACACATCTAACCTTATTCATTTCACGCTCTATTAAACACATCTAACCTTATTCATTTCAAGCTCTATTAAACACATCTAACCTTATTCATTTCAGACTCTATTAAACACATCTAACCTTATTAATTTCAAGCTCTATTAAACACATCTACCCTTATTAATTTCAGACTCTATTAAACACATCTAACCTTATTAATTTCAAGCTCTATTAAACACATCTAACCTTATTAATTTCAGACTCTATTAAACACATCTAACCTTATTCATTTCACGCTCTATTAAACACATCTAACCTTATTCATTTCAAGCTCTATTAAACACATCTAACCTTATTCATTTCAAGCTCTATTAAACACATCTAACCTTATTCATTTCAAGCTCTATTAAACACATCTAACCTTATTAATTTCAAGCTCTATTAAACACATCTAACCTTATTAATTTCAAGCTCTATTAAACACATCTAACCTTATTCATTTCAAGCTCTATTAAACACATCTAACCTTATTCATTTCAAGCTCTATTAAACACATCTAACCTTATTCATTTCAAGCTCTATTAAACACATCTAACCTTATTCATTTCAAGCTCTATTAAACACATCTAACCTTATTCATTTCAAGCTCTATTAAACACATCTAACCTTATTCATTTCAAGCTCTATTAAACACATCTAACCTTATTCATTTCAAGCTCTATTAAACACATCTAACCTTATTAATTTCAAGCTCTATTAAACACATCTAACCTTATTAATTTCAGACTCTATTAAACACATCTAACCTTATTCATTTCACACTCTATTAAACACATCTAACCTTATTCATTTCAAGCTCTATTAAACACATCTAACCTTATTCATTTCAGACTCTATTAAACACATCTAACCTTATTCATTTCAAGCTCTATTAAACACATCTAACCTTATTCATTTCAAGCTCTATTAAACACATCTAACCGTATTCATTTCAAGCTCTATTAAACACATCTAACCTTATTCATTTCAAGCTCTATTAAACACATCTAACCTTATTAATTGCAAGCTCTATTAAACACATCTAACCTTATTAATTTCAGACTCTATTAAACACATCTAACCTTATTCATTTCAAGCTCTATTAAACACATCTAACCTTATTAATTTCAAGCTCTATTAAACACATCTAACCTTATTAATTTCAAGCTCTATTAAACACATCTAACCTTATTCATTTCAAGCTCTATTAAACACATCTAACCTTATTAATTTCAAGCTCTATTAAACACATCTAACCTTATTAATTTCAAGCTCTATTAAACACATCTAACCTTATTCATTTCAAGCTCTATTAAACACATCTAACCTTATTAATTTCAAGCTCTATTAAACACATCTAACCTTATTAATTTCAGACTCTATTAAACACATCTAACCTTATTCATTTCACACTCTATTAAACACATCTAACCTTATTCATTTCAAGCTCTATTAAACACATCTAACCTTATTCATTTCAGACTCTATTAAACACATCTAACCTTATTCATTTCAAGCTCTATTAAACACATCTAACCTTATTCATTTCAAGCTCTATTAAACACATCTAACCTTATTCATTTCAAGCTCTATTAAACACATCTAACCTTATTCATTTCAAGCTCTATTAAACACATCTAACCTTATTAATTGCAAGCTCTATTAAACACATCTAACCTTATTAATTTCAGACTCTATTAAACACATCTAACCTTATTCATTTCACACTATATTAAACACATCTAACCTTATTCATTTCAGACTCTATTAAACACATCTAACCTTATTCATTTCAAGCTCTATTAAACACATCTAACCTTATTCATTTCAAGCTCTATTAAACACATCTAACCTTATTCATTTCAAGCTCTATTAAACACATCTAACCTTATTCATTTCAGACTCTATTAAACACAACTAGCCTTGTTCATTTCAAGCTCTATTAAACACATCTAACCTTATTCATTTCAAGTTTCTTGATGATCTACAAAGGTACAATAAAATACAATTTATAGATTACCAGGTGCCACTCTTTAACTCTGCAAGCATAACGTTAGGCCATATACTCCACGGAGCAGTTTTTAAGTGAATACAATTTCATTCAATTCTAGAAGTAGGCGGCAGTCGAAAAATGTTGCTCCTTATTTAGCATTATTTACTTTGAACTGTGTAGCGCTATTTACTGTAGTCTGTAAGCTATGTTTTGTGATTGACAAAATTGGCCCTTCTGGCCAGTGGGCATGGAAAGTTAATTTTCAAAGTTTTGTGCAAATCCGTTCATACTTTTTTAGATATCAATATAAAGACACAAACGGGGGTGAAAACGTAACATGACCAACTCTGCTTGCGGAGGTAATTATACGAAACTGGGACCCTTATTTCACTGTTGTGGATCCATATTTGGGACACATTGAACGTTGAACTGTAAATATGCAGTATAACACATTTTCCTAATTATGATACCTCTAAATCCAGCCCATTTCACCTTTTCGCTCAGCGAACGGGCAGATACACACTGCAAAGAATAGCACAATGACTTGGACACGCCTCTAAATGCACTAATTGCCCAGCACCACCACTGCGGCGAAATTAGCCAAATATGGGCTAACATACAGGCTTCTATATCTTTGTTGTGATTTGTCTCTGTGCTTCCAGAAAAACACTCTGAAGTGTCATGCCTCAGAAGCAGAGTGACCGACACCGAGAAGCAGGTGGAGGAGCTGAGGAAGGAGGCAGCAGCTCTCAGAGCCAAGCTGAGTGCCTCCAACGCCGTGCTGCAGAAGAAGAAGTTGGAGGATCTGGAGAGGAAAAACGCAGGTGGGACGCCACAGAGAACAGCACATCACAGCTTGCTAGCTATTCAGTGATTAATTAATTAATTATAATTGTAATAATAGATTAACTGTTTATCAAGTAACAAGCACAAATTTGCAATAGCTGCAGCCAGATAGGGGTGATGTCACAATAGTCAAGTCAAGTCAAGTCAAGTTTATTTATATAGCCCTAATTCACAAGCATGTCTCAGAGGGCTTCACAGAAAATATATCTAGCTAATTCTAGCTGACACAACAGTAGCAAGAATATACAGAATAAAGATAACATTTGAACAATTGATAGAGAAATATAGAAAATATAGAAATGAAGGAGAGAGCAGAGGAGAGAGCAGGAGAAGGGAGGAGAGCAGGGGGAATGTGAGAGAGTGATGGGGTGGGGAGGGAATGGGAAATGTTGGAGGGTATAGGAGGTGGGGAAGGAGCAAGAGGAGAGAGCAGGAGAGGGGAAAGGGGGGGGGGTGTGGGGGAGAAGAGAGCAGGGGGAGGGAGGAGGTGGGGAGAGAATGGGAAATGTGGGAGAGGAGAGAGCGTATGGAAGAGTATGGGAGTATGGGGGAGTATGGGAGACTATATGGAGAGAACAGGGAAAGGAGGGCTAGCTGACACAACATTAACATATTACAGTAGTAATAATAACACATCGAACAATTATATGATAGAGAAATATAGACACACATTTTGCAAACGGACATATGTCGATTTCTCAGCAACCAAACTATGCCTAATTTAATTGGCTGCAAGCCTTTAGTAGTGAGTCCCTTTGCCAAATAAACACATGTTCACATATAGAGCTTATGGGTGCCTCGCTTTAGGGAAGAATGGGTGCCATGCTTTAAATAGTGGCGGAATATTGGAGGGGATAGAATGGGTGCCATGCTTTGGAGTAGAATGTGTACTATGCTTTAGAGTAGTGGGGGAAGGGGGGAAGAGGAGAGAGCAGGAGAGGGGAGGAGGGAGGGAGAG